>NC_138193.1:69546002-70146002 GCF_964194105.1 Spermophilus citellus
CTCTACTGAGCAACTCTCTTTGAATGTGTGCACATGGTAAAGTGCACAAAGCACCTGCTTAAGAGACTGATGATGAAATAAGAGGGAATTACCATTCTGCAATATATTTGTGGTGTTTGTTATTTCCAAGGCACTATGATAGATGCTCAAAATTAGAATATTTTTGTCTTTAGAAAGTTAGGATCTTAGGAGGCAGGATACAGTTAAAATATTCACAAATCACTTGGGTACATAAGCCATCCACAGTACACAACAACAACCAGATATTTATTGAGTGTGTACCATGTACTACTCACTGTTCTAAGAGCTGTTGGTGGTGAAGATGTGAATGGAATACTTGAACAAACTGGGAGATGATGCATAGACACATAAACCACAGGTTGATAGGAAACAAAATAAGTGAGGAAATTGAGAAGACATAGAAAGCTGGAGTTACAGGAAGCCCTTACTAGGTGTTAAGAAATGACTTTTAAAAGACTGGGGTAAACAGGGATCATGGAGTGGCCTTCACTGGTGCTTTAGCAGTGGTCGGTCTTATTGATTAAGACAGTGGGAAGGCAGGAGGAGCCACTCTGGGTAGGAAAGCAATAGGAACGAAGGTAATGTGTGGGTACTAGTGACTGGAGAGGTTGGAAAGAGAGGAAATGGCATAGGGTCAGGAAGGAGAATCAAAGATCTGGTAACTTATCCAAGGCTGTTCTGCTAAAAATAAAATGGCACAGCAATGTGACTGAATCCTGCAACAATCTATTATATATTTCAAAATAGCTAAAAGAGTTTGAAAGTTCCCCACACATTGAAACAGACTGGATGGAGCTGTCACCTCTAGACACTCAGCTAAAAAATGGACACTACATCACACTGTAGCTCATAAATATATATAAATATTATATATCAATTAAAAATAAAATAAACGGGGAAGGGATTTGAACCTGGGAAAGCTGAACCTGACTCCTTAAGGTAACAAATAGGGTTGAACACACATCCAAACTGGCAGCATTGAACTTGGGCACAGAAACTTGACTTTTATTTATTTTTTTTTAGATATTTAGAAATGTTTTGAATATGACTTTCTCATCTCCCTTCTATGAATATTTGCATCACTTTAATATTGGAATGGGGAAGAGCTGTTTTCTGAAATGATGGTTCTATAAATGATCCCAAGTATTGGGAAGTAATTTCTTTAACTTGAAATTCCAGTACTCTAATACATGATAAATAACATTCCATTTTGTACTGTTATTGGGTTTCTGCTGAAGACTTCTAGGTTCATAAAAAGGCTTCTTTTTAACAGATACAAAACTTGTTTGAGATTCTTGTTATATAAAACACTTATTGCTAGAATTTATAACAATTCTAACATGAATATGTCAGAAGGGGAAAAAAAGGCAGAAGATAGAATCCCACCTCTGAAATAATATTAAAAAAACCCAAGAAATTCTGTACACCTAAAAATATGTCAGCATTCACGGAAGCATTATGAGGTCTTGGCATGGGAGGTTCATCGTTATAGGTGACTTGGATTGATATAATGTAGGGCATGAGGACATTAGTTCATGGGCCTCCTTGAAAAGAAAACCCAAATGGAAACTAGTAGGAATGTCATTTAGGGTGACATATTGAAAAATAAACATAATTGATACCAGTAAACCCTGTTATAAAGAATTGGCCATTTTTCCTTTCTCTCTACTCTAGTTTATTAGCACAAGTTTTAATTAACTCTGTTGACAATATTATTTTTCTATTGCTGCAGTGACTAAGAATCTAGGGCAAATTCTAGAATTAATTGTGCTGAATCTCTTCAGGGAAAAAGTGAGAGTGATAATACTTATTAAACTTTCTAGTGGTTTACGTTAGCAGAATTTTTCTTTTTCTAAGACTGGATGTTTTTTCCTTTTTTTTGCTCATTTGAAAGTAAGCAAACCTGAATTGTCTGAACTGGAAGAAAATGTTCACTTTTCATAGAGAGAACTTCTTAAAAAGAGAAGTGACTTTGAAAAAGATGCAAATGCTTGAGTTTTCACATGTCTAAGCATATTTAGCTGATCATCATTGGGTGATCTGGCATCTTTCTGTTCCTGAATTCCTGAGGCCTCTGCACTATAATGAAGACTTGGCAATTTAGAGTTTTCTGTATTTTTCATAAACTCCAGGAAAATAATCTAAACCATGCCCATATTTAATAAACAGTTTTTCACATTTTTCCAGTTCCATATAAACTATTTAGATCACTGGGATTCTCTTACCAAAATATTGAATTTCTGACTCTACAACAAATATGACATTTCTTGATGTGACTAATTTTTTTTCTTTTATCTTTCTACCTTTTTGCGTAAGCAAAATAAAATTTCCAGTTTGGTGCAGAGATTTAAACTGAGCTTCAAATTTGATTTCTGGTACAGTTGGTGGTTTGCTTATTACACCTATCCTGATTTTATATTATTTAAAATTATTTTTTTCATGTAGTCTTGGCTATCAATCTGTGTAAACCCTTTGTCACACTATGGTAATCAGATTGTTTTAGATTTCCCCCTTTTCTATTTCAAAACATATGTCCCTTATTTTTATTCAAGTAAATACTTTCATTCAAGTAGGTGCTTAGTACAATAATAATGAGAGCAAATTATTTCAAGAAAAATAAAAAGAAAAATTGAACAAGATTTTCAACTTTCCCATAGAGAAAGTGAATGTCCTGGTGGGATGGTGCCTTTTGGCTTTTCAGCAACCAAGAATCCAGCCATCTTCCCCACCAGGAGAGAGCCCCAACAGTGGTGTTAAGGAGCACCATTTCTCTCTCTATAGAAATGAAGGGAGTAGATAATTCTTTGGCTTCCTGGAAGGTAAGGAGTGGGCAGATGCTATAGTTTGGACCTTAAATGTCTTTCATGTGTTAAAGGCTTAATTCCTAGGTTGGCACTATTGGGAGGTGGTGGGAAAGAGGTATGGTACTGTGGGAGGTCTTCCCCCTGGGGACATTCCCTAAAGGTGCATGCCATCATAAGACCCTGATATCTTTTTCTTTCTTTTTTATGTCCTGGCTATGAGCTGAGAAGGTTTTCTCCACGTGTTCCCTGATACAATGTGCTGCTTCACCACAGACCCAAAAGCAATGGGGCCAATCAATCATGCATTGAAACCTCAGAAAACATGAGCCAAAATAAATGTTGTCTCTTTATAAGTAGATTACTGCATGTATTTGTTACAGTAATAGAAAACTGACTGACCATGTATTATAGCTTTGGCCTACTGGACACTACCTTTTAGTATTAAGGAATTATTCCAAAAACAGGGCAGAATTTATCCATGGACCCATCACATTGAGTTTTCAGAGACAATAGTGTTCCCTTCTCAGTAGCTGATTGTCCAGAGGTAACAGCTCCTTTCAGTCTGCTTCTATTGTGTGTGTTGACCACACTTATTTTTTTTCTTAATTGTACAGCAGATTGAACCCAGAAGTGCTTTATCACTGAGCTATATCCCCATCCTTTTTTATTTTTAAAATTTTGATACAGGGTCTCACTAAGTTGCTGAGGGCCTGCTAAGTTGCTAAGGCTGGCCTCAAACTTGCAATCCTCCTGTCTTAGCCTCCTGAGTAACTGGGACTAGCGAAATTTGCCACTGTGCCCGGCTTGGGTTTCTTTTATTTCTCCTCATTCTTTGTCTTCCCAGTGTTACTGTGATCTATTATGCTTTCAATAAGTGTTTTCAGAGTGAATTTAAGATAATTGCAACAAGAAGCATGATTTCCATCTTCAGGAATTTTTAAAAATGCAGTTTAAACCTAATCAAAGTAGTAACATTTCATTTGTTTAGTTCTTCAAAATATTTTTGAAGTATTTTATATATTCTTAGTTAATTTTATTCTAAACATATTACTATGGAATTTTCAGAAACTATTTCTGTCTCTAAATTATGTAAGAATACAATATGGCATGGAAACATTAAATGACTTGCTAAAAGGACATAAAGTATAGAGAAGAGTATAGAAGCCAGATTGCTTAGCTCTTGATAACACATTTTCCCATTTTCTTGTTCACATTATTTTATGTCAGGATTGTGTCAGTAAAAATCTTAATATACCTAGAAGAATAGGCTAGACCAATTTTAACTTAGCAAATATTTATTAACTAAATCTTTAATCATTTCTTTAAGCTATAAAAACAAAAGGATAAATTGACTAATAAAGTTGTCCCCATTCTCTAGGAACTTTCTATTTCATGAGAGAGAGAGAGTCCTGTGCACCAAGAGCTTTTATATAATTCTAATAATGAAAATGATATGAGAGCTCTGACCTTTTTGAATTGTGGTCAGATAGTCCCTATGAAAAAGAGGGCACTTGATGTGGTTTTCCAAGAATGAACAGGATTTCAATGAGCACTAATGGGGTCAGGGAAATTTTCAAGGAGGGCCTTCTGAAATGAGCCAAGCTGCAAAGTGAGGAGTTGTGGTGGGATGTCTTCAGGGAAAATCAAAACAATAGTTTTGTAGGAACTCAGTGAAGGGTCCTGAGTGACGAGAATGGAGATGGGACTCAGGACTAAATTATGCTGAACACTGGGAAGACCTAACTTTGAAATGTTCTTCGAAGCAGTAGTTTCAAGAACTTGCAAAGGAAACTTGATAAAATGTATTTTCCTAAGTTTCATTTTCAGAGGTTCTGATTTTTTCAGTCTGGGCTAGGTCCTAGAATATTGTTCTTTAACAATAACAAATCCAGATGACATAATTGTAAGTCTGATCCCCACAGGACTCTGAGAAACTCTGCTTTAGGTCTCATCCTTATGCCTGTGACTTCTGCTAGGTCTCACTGTATGAAAAGGAGGCCACAAAACAGTTTGCTCCACTGTTGCCTATTAATTGTTTGCCAATAATGTTCACTATTCACTCCTCTGTGTATCAGGTTCTGTCCAGGAGTTGAAAATACAGTCAAACCAAGTGCCTCCAAGTACAGAGCCTGTTCTACTTAGTGGCTCCTCCTATCTTCATAAGGGAAAAATAAAAAATAAGACATCGGCAGAGGGAGCTGTTTCTCACAGCAGTGACCACAAAGGCTATGTGAGATCTGAGTAGAGTTCTAAGGGACCCAGAGAGCTAGTCAATCTGGGGAAGAATCTTCCATGATGAAGTGACAGTGAGTGTCAAGTTCCCAAGGAGGAACTTGCAAAGGGATAGCAAGAGTCCAGAGTGGATCAAGAGGACAAGGGAAGATAGGAGCTAAAGAAAAGCCACTTAAAGGGTTAGACCATGATGGATCTTTTATGCCATGGTAAGGCATTCCAGTATATTTCCATTATTCTGTGGATAGGATTTTGAGAAGGTGATTTTGAGAGGGCAGAGGTAATGGTGATATGGACCAGCTTCACTTAGATTAGGATAACTATAAGAAGGATAGTAGAATGAACCAGACATCATTACCCTATGTACATATCTAATTACATGACTGGTGTGATTCTACAACCCGAAAAAAAAGAAGTTATACTACATTTATGTATGATGTGACAAATGCACTCTACTATCACATATAGCTAATTAGAATAAATTAAAAAATACTTCCACATATTTATTCGAAGTCTGTCTTCAAAACATGGCTAGAGGTTACATATAAATGTGATCAATGTGTTGGGTACAGGTCAGCCAGTTTGGGGGATACATTTCTTTGAGCAGTACTTTTTATTGTCCATAATATACATTATGCAGATCCCTATGAGTGAGGAAAAAGGAAATCTTTTAATATTCCTATAGCAGAGATCATTATAACGGCAACAATTTAAATTTTAAAATAACACCCATCAGGAAATGACATATTTACCCTAAATTCTTTCTGCTTAAATCTAATACTGTTGCTTTCTCTAGTACCATCTGCTTTCTATACAGGATATAATAAAATGATCTTACAGGATTTCCGCTGCTTACATGAATTAGATCTCTTTGTGGAACGAATGTCAATATCAATTGTATTAGAGAATATGTTTCAATATTTGGGAAGATCAAATCACTGAAGGAAATAAAGACAGCCAATAGCATTTATACAGCATGAAGAGCAAATTTAACTTAAGTATATAATCACAATCTTTGATTCTCAGGCCTTTTCAATAACAGAATAAGAAATAAACTTTTTATATGTGTTCTTAAATGATTTCCACCAATGAGAGATTCGACATATATGTTAGTTGTAAAAGTAGATGGGCTTTTATTTTAATACAGAGAGAACTGGCAGAAATAAAGTAAATAAGATGCTTCTGTGAATAGAAACACAGTCATCAAAGATGACAGTGACAAAGAATTTGAGAAACAGTGGTGCAACGTTCACCATGTCAAAAATGAAGCATCCATTTGAGCATATCTATGGCACATGTCCAGTATTATGCTAGTTAGGGAATTTAGGAATTAGATTTTTATTTTTATATTTTAGGAACTAGAATTTTTTTTAAAAATTTTTTGAGGCACTGGTGATTGAACCCAGGGACACGCTTTCACTAAGCCACATGTTGAGTCTGTTTCTTATTTTGAAACAGGATCGCACTAAATTGATGAGTCTGGCATCCAACTTTCAATCTTCCTACCTCAGCCTCCAGAGTCATCAGAATTAAAGGCATGCATTACCACACACCTGGATTGGATCTTGGTTGAAGTCCTTTGTGATATCTATAGAACCTTTATGTGTTTGTGAAAGAAAAACTGGGAAAGTTTTGAAATTGGGGAAATGATCATCCAATTAATTGTCTCTTTCTTACTATAATAAAGCTGCAAGGAGAAGAATATAATGTGTTTGCCGTAGTGCTTTTACACTACCTATGATCAGCTATTAATCTTTTTAACATGCATTGAAAACTTGGTTGTAAGGAGCTCAATAAAGTTTGGGTAAATATAGTTAAGAGCTCAGCTTCCAGGGACTGTTGGAGTTTCAGCCTTGATTCTGCAACTTATTAGCTGAGTAATCTCAGGGAATGTTATAGACTGAATGTTTGTATCCCATCAAAATTTATATATTGAAGTTCAAAGTAACATGACTGTATTTGGACCTTCGGTCTTTAAGGAGGTAATTAAGGTTAAATGAGTTCATGAGAGTGGGACTTTGATCTGATTACTGTCTTTATAAATTGGGACAGCAGATATGGTATGCTTCCTTCCTGCCACGCCCCACCCTACCAGGGCTCTTTCTACATATCCCTTTCTATCCACCACCCAGCAAAGTCAACGTGAAAACTTGGTAATAAGGCAGTTATCTACAATATGCAAAGAGAGCCATCACTGGAAACCGACATGAGCAGCAACTTTAACCTTGAACTTCTAAGCTCCAGAATGGTGAGGAAATGAATTCCTCTTGTTTTCTCTTTGCCTTACTTACTTCCCTTTCTATAAAATGGGGATAACAAATACTGGCATGTCCACCTCCTAGTGTTGTTTTAATAATTAAATGAGCTGAGAATAAGTTCAGCTATATTTGGACTATAATTATACAAAGTGCAATTTATTCTTCTCTTTATACGTGTAAAAGAGAATAATACTTGTTGGTGAGTCTTTTTGAAATGAATTAAACACATGAGGAATAGGTATTTATACTTACATTGTATGTAGAATGTATATGAGCCTGAAAACAGTTCTAAATCTATGCCATGTAAAGCTCAATACAGACCTCTGCAGAATGTAAGAGTACTTTTTATTGTCCATAATACACATTATGTAGAATAAATTTTTAAAAAATTATGTAAGATAAGAGTAAATTTTAAAAAATTTTTGAGATGATTTTAGCATTTTTGAAGGTATAACCAAACCATGACCAAATAGACTTGGAAAGTTGAATGGTGTTTTAAAGTTCTCCAAGCTCCTTGAACTACACTCCAAACAACTAGCTTCAGACTGCTATTGTGAGACCTTATTCCAAACAACAACCACTACAAGAACAAAAGGAGCACATAGTATATGAGCTGTTGAATTGATTCAGCCCTAAAGTTTCACTTGGAGATTTGGCTGCATGTTGTCAAATAACCAATTCGATTTTTTTTTCAATGTGTTGATATTTCAACATGGAAACACAGATCCAGTAATTTAATAAAGCAAATGTCAAATATTTGTTGTCACAGAGGAGGAAATGAGTGGTTAGTTATTCAATTGGTGGCCTTATTAAAACCAAGCCTCAATTAAATCAGTTTTCCCCCTTCTAGTCAATTCTTCCACACAATACTACATGCTACTATCCAAGAAAATTGTTTATATATACAAAGTGTCTTGATAAAGGCTTTGAGACCCAAATTTGAAAGTTGATGTGCTTATATGGTGGGGAGGAAGGTGAAAATAAAGTCAGGAGTCTTAAATCATTCCATTTATTGAACTAAGGACATCCCTACTGTTCCTAAAAATAGTCTAACATTGTTGCTGATGCCTTTCAGGGCAGGATGCAGATCTTGTAAGAAAATATGAAACCTTAGGATCCAGAAAGAGTATTGATCAAAATTCGAGATGGGGAAAACCGATCTTTTGAAAAAAAAAAAAAAATATATATATATATAAAATATAAAAAATATATATATTAATCCTTCTTTTCGTTCTTAATTACCAAGTCTGGTTATTTAGAGACAGACAAAAAATAGAGTGAATATAAAATTTCAGTGTCATAGGTAAACAAATTCTGTGTGTACCTGTGTGTTTTACTATAATCCTATAAAAATAGGCTTAGTAGCAGGAAATTCCATAATGGATCCCAAACATAATAGTATTTTAATAGTAAAAATTGTATTCTTATGATGCTTATAATAGAATCATAAAATCTTTTAATAAGCACTAAAAAAAATCCTATCGTGAACTCATAATCCACTTGAATCAAACTGTGAAATATGATATATCAAGAACTATGTAATGTTTTGAACGACCAACAATAAAAAAAGGAAAAAAAAAGAAAGACAGAATTCTGTTCAGAGCATACATTACAGAAAAGAAAGGACTGGTAAAAAAAATGAACTCACAAATGAACATCTTTTGTTGTTAATGGTATTCTATAATGGAAGCCTAATCTCCTATGTATATTATCATCTGGCAAACTAGTTACACATTTAATAAGGTTTTTCTGTATAAATTATAAATGAAATAAACAATTCTGTCACCATGGTGTGCAATGAAAAAAAAATCCTAAATGTAAAACCAAGTAATGAAAACCTATTGGTTTAAAACAAACCCTTTATAGTACTATAGTTTGTTTGATATCTTAATTAAATTATCTGAACTTAATGTTCTAAGTTCAGTGTGTAATTAGATAATTCCTTTGCCTTAAAAATAGTAGGAATTCTTATAAAGTTATTTCTCAGTGAAGTTATTAAGTATAAGAAAATATTATTATCTTTTATATTTATTATGTTAAATAGTGCTTATGCAGAGAATAGAAAACTTTAAAAAGTGCATACTAAGAAGTGATTCAAAAGTTGCTTTGTATTGATTTTTCCTCTTAAAAAATCTGAGCCAGTATATTTTAATCAGAAGAAACTCACAATTAGAACAAAATTTACAGCATTTGCTTGTAGCTGATAAACTGTTCATAACATTAAACACACTGAATTACTGTATTTATTTTTAAATCATTGGTGTTTAATTTACATTTTTATGAAAACTATTCAAATTTTGAGTGCTTTGAATACAATGACATTTTATATTTCAAATTAGATTGTTCTGTCAATAGAACCAAAATGACATGATAGTAACTTATAAAAACAATTTAAGGTTTTGATTAAATAAAAGCCAAATATTAGGGAATATAATCCATGAATTTTGTGTAATTTTATTCTATGACATATCCAAACAGCCAGCTCAGCTAGGGAATGCCTAGATATGCACAACATTGACTAAATTAAATTATCTTCCATATTTTGTCTAATTTCAGTCACTTCAAAAACATAAGTTTATTGTTTCTGGCCTTCTGACCAACCCTGGGGCACACAGGTGACCTGCCAGGTATTCCAAGTGGAATGTGTAGGATTAGAATGTTCCCACATCTCCAATCCTAAGACTGGTTTCTGGGCTACAGCAGTGCTTGGTGTGGTCAAGTGCAGGGCTTAGTGTCTTATGGAAATGGTTTCCTTGACTCCTTTATTTTCTCTAGTGAATTTCCACTTCTTCAAGATAAAAACAGCCAGACATCACTTAGAGGAGTGAGAACAGATTTTATTTAGTAACTGCTGATGATAGAAGGAAGAGCTGAGCTCCATTCCAATTTGTGCAGAGATCATAAAAGAAGATACCCTGCTGCTCTGTGGGTAACTCTGAAAAATTACCACAACACCAGATGCCATCGCCATAGACATTCAGACTGCAAACCAGGACATCTGTCAGATTGCCACTGCCATCCACAAGCCCCAAATTGAGAAATCTCAGCTAGCTTATCTCCAAACTTAGTAAGTTTCCAACTACAGTTATAACCTTTGTTTTTATTATTTTCATAGGAATGTCTTCCCATTAACTGTTAGCACTATCCAGAAAACATCCTCTACTACTGAGTCCCAACATGATTCAGTTTGTCTCAATAAACAAAAGGCAACAAAACAAGAAAATGAACTTTAATTGTTCAAAGGAGAGATGAATGTCACTTCTTTTCTTGGGCAAGTGGGGGAACTGACAAAGATTCTTTGCCTGGCCAAGTTTTTTTTTCATGCACCTAAACACTCTCCTAGTCCTAGCTGTGCCCTTGGAGTAAGATTCAGTGCTATAAAAGAATCTTGCTAAGTTGGTTTAGCAAGAATCCCTCCTTCCCCCAATATGTAATCATTCTCCATCTCTAATCAGGTTCTTCTGAGTGATATTTGGTAATCTTGACCTGTCTTCAATAAGAATACTATTAAGTGAATTTAGCCAGAATCACCCTCACCCCTGATGTTTCACTATCCAACCACTGGTTAACCTCACCCCAGCTCCTTGACTATAAATCCCCACTTTCCTATGCAGTTTTTGGAACTGAGTCTTACCTCTCTCTCTCCTACCCCAAGAGCTCATTGCAATGGTTTCCATATATTTAGAGATGGCCCCGGATATAGTTTCTCTTACCATGCTTTTAAAAAACACATAATTTTATGCATATTTTTTGTTTTCCATTAGTTGCTCACAAATATGAATTTAATGTGGTTTTAAAATTGAAAGAGTACTAAGCACATTGTATCAAAAAGTAGCAGCACACCCTGTCTTCCCACAGTCTTGAAGAAACCACATTCATCATGTTTGGTTGTTTGAACAGATCTTTGCCTTTGTATCTCTAATATATTTAGACATGTATATTTTGATCACAACATTTTAGACACTGAAGGTTGATTTTGAAGAATTAATAATAAGAAAGATCTATTTTCTGGTTCTAGATCAAATTCTTCTTAAACAACTATTCTAATCCACTGCCCCGAGGAGGGCTGTGTATAAAATGGGCTATTACTATTTTTATTCTGGGAGCAGACCATAAAAAGTGGAATAGAAGCCTCCCTGTCAGGAAGCATAGTTAATTCTAAATGACACAGTATCTCTTCTCCCATCTCATAGCCTTATATACAAAGGTTATTTTTTTAAAAATTTTAATTTGTATGTATGACAGCAGAATGCATTATATTTTGTATTACACATATAGAACACAATTTTTCATATCTCTGGTTATACACAAAGTATAGTTACACCATTTGTGTTTTCATCATGTACTTAGGGTAATGATATCTATCTCATCCCACCATCTTTTCTACAAAGGTTCTTAGTTTCAAATTTCAAAAAAATTTATTCTAGTTTTCTGCCTGTAGAAAAATAGATTTGAGGGTCTGAATTCTCTTTATAAATACTTTTTAAAATTCTCTCTTTTTTCAGGCCTATTTTCTACTTGAAACAGACTGAATTTGGGGGGGGTCCCTTTCTATGTAAGAGGAACTTCAAGTGTATGAAATGGATGTTTCTTAAAAGCATGGTAAGAAGAACTGTATTCAGGGCCATCCCTAAATGTCTTCATGTTAAGACAGTAAGAATTACTCTGGATTGACTTCAGGGGACTGGTCTACCTGATTAGGTTTTGATAATTAGAACCATGAATTATCAACAAACATAGGGGCATTGTTTATTTAATCCTCCTTTATTCCCAACCATGATAGTCAGATATACTAGCTACCTTTATCAGGGTGAATAAGTCAAACATGCAAAGATAGGAAAGATGCTCATTTGATATTCTGATAAATTGTGATTTGGAGCCAATGTACTTTTATATGCCTTCTTCTACCCTTTTCTTCTAAACTCATTGGACATCACACATAATATCTTATATCATTTCTAATCTTGAGTTGAAATTCAATGAGAACCACTGGGGACCTTCCAAATACCTCTTTTAAGTGGAAAAGCTCCAGCTGAACATATCATCATACACCACTAACATAGCATAGCATGATTAGGAAGAGGGAGGAAGAGTAGGAAGGAGAAAATCAACAGTGGTCACAGTATATTCTGATTTTCTAGTAGATGAACAATGTGGAGAATTCCCTATTCAAGTTACTTTTACTAATTACATTGGCTGACTTGTGAGTCACTATGTGAATGCCTTCTGTCAAACACTTAGTGAAATGGTCTTATTATTTGAATTGTCCTGAATCTGGAGTGCATTTTGCTCTGCCTCAATTTAGTTCAATATCTGCCCATTATGCACAAGTCACTTCTCAGAGTAAATTATAATAACTCTTAGTCCCTGAGTAAAGGAAATTACTTCATTTCAGCTATTGTATCTTGTGTGTTAAGGAAATGTTAACTCAGATTATTAAGAGGTACATCACATTATATGCCTCAGGAGTAGACGTTTTTGTACCCTAATTAAATGGATTACATTCCCTGAACTAAGCAAAAACAAAATAACAACAGTAAAGAAAAGAACAAAAGTAGAAATTCAGGGAACTTTGCAATTTTTATTTTTATTTACTTATTTTCAAGAAGAAGACAATTGTATTTTTCTTGGAGGAAAAGTGGAAATTTGTTTCCTGAGTCCTTATACAGAGAACATCTAGTAAAAAATAATCTTCAAACATAAAAGAAACATTATCAAACTAATGGTTCCTGTATCGACCCTCAGCAGAGGCAAAGAACATTATACTAAGTTGTGCCTCAGTGAAAGCAATTCTTTGAAGAGCTGAGAAACTGTGGTAAATGTGCTTCACTGTCTGATGGTTTAATACAGGAATGGATCTTGGGAAATCAAACAAATGGATATGTGCACATCTATTAGGTTCTCTCCAGTGCCATGAGTACAGGAAATTTCTATTGGAAATTCAGTTCTTCTTTAGACTTTCAGGAGTACAGGAGGGTTATTTAACTCAGAAGTGATCATGACCACGTGGTCTATTCTCTACAACTGACACTTTTTAAGAGGTTTATGCCTCAAATCCATTTCCTTGGTATGGATAAAGATATCCACTATTGATGTGTTGCTTCTTTAGAAAATTGTGGTTTTTTTTTAATACTCACAAGGAACTGAATATTCATAAAGTATATAGATGAATTAGAAACATTGTTGTGTCACTTTAAATAATTTCCCAATTAAAATATAAATTTAAGTAAAGATTTGTGGTTTAGAAAATTTTAAAATAATTATTTCTTCCCAAATTTAATGTTAAAATATTTAGACAACATCTGTTTTCTGTGATAGGTATTTTATTTGATTCCTCTAGGTAACCCTGTAGCCAGTGCTTGCAAACATGATGTGTGGCCATTTGTCTGTCTGAAGGTACATAGGCTGACTCAAGTGGATTTGTGTTTCACCACTTTAAAGGAAATGGTCAATAGAATCAGTTTTGGAGAAATCCAGGAATTTTGGTTCCAATGAATCTTTGGGGGACACGCAAACCATATCCAAACCATGACAATGACAAAAAGGCATAGCTTATGGTTAAATAAATTGGTGTTTAAAATGAACAACAAAAATGAGGAGTGACTTATTTTGTTTCAGTAACAATCATTTACATAAACCTTTCTACTAATCTAATTCCAAGGTTAAACTCACATTTAAATGAAAATATTAATTTTCTTGTTGCTATTTCACTTCCTTTTTTACTACTTATTTTTTGATGATTACACTGAAGTCACATATTTCCTACCTCATTGAAGATTCTGGATGACAAGCCTTTGATTGAAAAATGCCAATGGCAGTCATTTTGCAGAACATAAGAAATCTCAGGTTTCTTTTTAAAAACTTCAAGTATGTTTTCACAGAAACTCTTAAAAGATAGACCAAGAGGATTGCAAAGTCAAGATCATTTTTGCAAGGATAAAACTCCTTGTTGAATTCTAGTTAACTTGAGGATTCTGGTCACATGCCAAGTCAGACAATTGCTTTATGTTCTTATAAATTTCTTTCCTGGGTTAGGATGCATTTGTTTAATTTTATGATTCCTTCCAAGGGTGAATATTTGTGATGCTTCATTACATACATAGTTGCAATTTGGTTACATGGGAAGTGACATGCATATCCAAAAGTTGCAGAATATTGTGTCTTTTGTATTTAATTTTGGGAGTTTTATGAATTGGTGACATTGTACTTTCAGTTTGGTGAAAGAAGAATCCAGAGAGAAACACCTTGATTTTTTTCTTATCTTAAAAAAAATGGGTACTTTTAGATAAAATGATTATTTATGTCAATTTTTATTTATAAACTAAAACAAATGAAACCTTCCAACTCTGCAGGTGTTAGTTAAAGTGACTAAATGGCAGAAGCAACATTGCCTCCCAGTAGGGGCATAAGCTTTGGAGTTGGCATTGGTGTTAGTTCTCAGTTCTCCCTCTTTCTAGTTGTGTCTACTTCGATGAGTTACTTTTTAGTGTCTGGCATACTCCACAAGAAGTCTTAGCTATTATCACTGGCTAGTAAACAACTAATGTGTTTCTGGAATATTCACAATTTTTCAACCAGCATTATGTGTTGAGCATTGTGGTTATTGCCAGACTGAATATTTTAATGGAGTTGAGTCTTTTTTCTCTGATTTTTCCCTGTTCAACTTGCCAGATATTCTTCAGTCTTGGTGTGAAAAGCAAAAATGTTTAAGGGAGATGCCATAATTGGTATATTATATCTCATTTTTGTTAGATGCTTTAATCGCAAGGTCTTTTCTCTTTATCAATAATACCATTCTAAAATTATGAGTATATATTCAGGAAGATAATGGCGGTAAATGACAGGTTCATTGTGACAACAAAGTCCCAGAAGTCCTTATTGGTCAATGCATTTGGGGAAGATTTATATTTGGCTTATAGAATACACTGCCTGATTAATTTTATATAACAGAGGCAAATAGGGCTGATTATGAAGAAGAGCTAGATGCTGAGGTTTTTTATTCTCATTTATTTTAGGAATTGGGGAGACTATAGATAATCAACCCTAAAACATATGTTTGCTTTATGTAGAAGCTAAAGAGGAAAAAGTAAAAGAAAGGTGAGGAAATCTCATGAAAACCAAAGAGAAATTAATAGAGGAAAGAGGGACCAAGGAGTAGAGGAGGAGAGGTAGGAGGGAAGTGATGGGGAATGATATTGGCCAAATGATATTGTTAATTCCTGTGCATGTATGAATATGTAACAACAAATCACATCATTATATACAACTATAATGCACCAATAAAAATATAAAATGAAATATATACACACACACACATATATATGTGTGTGCATATATATGTGTGTGTGTGTGTGTGTGTGTGTGCCTGATGAATTCCTAAGATAATATCAAGCCTTAACTATTTGATTTTGAGGTTAAAAAATTCTAATGTTGCCATTTATTATCTCTGTGACCTTGCATGAATTACTGAACTTTTCTGAACTTCGTGTCTTCATGTATAAAATGTCAGCAATATGTGCCACATTTTATCCCTATATTATGCATCAAACATTCTTGGTTCAATTCACAGTGTACAATATCTGTTCAGAAAATGATTGAAGATTTATAAACAGAGTTTTTTGAGGCTTGAAACAACGAAAAGGCAATCAACAGCCATTGAGTGGACACCTGCTATTTGTGGTCTAAATCTGGACAATTATCAGTCACATTGATGTAATTTAATCCATAAAGTCATTGTGTTAAGTAGGTCTCATTTCCTTTATTTAACAGAGGCAGGACTAAGTCTCAAGCTGTTAAGTAACTTACTAGGTCACACAACAAGTGCCTGATATGCTACAAGGTTGCTTAGTGTGTCTGTTATCAGACATAGAATCCTGATCTCACAGAACATACTGTGCTCTGGGTCTTTATTCTTTGCTGCTACCAAAATACCTTCATCATTTCTTATTGATTGGTATATACCTTCTTATGCTGAGTCTGTGTGCTCTGTTTTGACCTATATACCTGCTTGATTTAGGGTTGGTAAATATGTATCTATCTATTTAACTGTCAAGAAATCCATGCTATTGATTTTCTGGTTAGCAGATATAGTAAGAAGGGATGTGATTTACACAGGTTATTTTGCAGCATTATTATTTATCTTCAAAAGCAAACACATTCATTTTATATGCATTTAATAAGAAAAGAGCAATGATTGCAGATTCCTTGATATCTTTCTGAAAAGACATCAAATATAACAGAAATTTATTAATATTTTTCTCATTAAGTCACATATGGCTTTACTCAGGACAAAAGCAAGGTCTACATATCTATGTCAGAATCACAGACATGGCTAAAAGATGAAGTCATTCATAGTTGCCAGAGAATATTAATAATATGGCTCCCAAGAGTGGAATTGCTGTTATCTCTGTGTCCACCTGCCAAAAGGCTTACAGCAAGGGCCTAGAAACCAGAAATCCTGCAGCTTCACCAATATGACAACTCCAAAATGATTTAAATTGGAAAAAAGGAGAGTTATTGATTTTTGAGATATTCTGATATGTCAGCTCTGGCCTTGGCCAAATCCAATATTTCATGAAAAATGGCGAACTTAGACACAGAGTAAGTTAAATTAATTTGTCATTTTCTCTCCTGTTCACGGCTAAAATTATATTTTATATTTAAAGATGGTTGACTGGTAAAACAAATCAAATGTTTTATAAACTTAATTAGACAAATCATTGTGTGCAGCATACAAGTGAATTTGATGTTGAAAGCCATATTTAAGCTTGAAAACTTTAAAAATCATTTTATTTTAAGGCTCAAGATAAGCAACACAAAAATAAATTGCTTTTAATTTTCAGTTTATAGATAGCATGAAAATACAATTGCCAATTATTCCAGAGTTTTACTTCTAATGCATCATGGAAGGTATGTAGGAACCAAATCCCTTCAAGTTTTGCTTACTTCTCAGAAGGACTCAAACGAACACAGGGGGATCTTGGCACTTTGGATATTCCTCTTTCAAACCCCTGTCTGTTACCAGTCACATACTCTGCCCAAATCTCAGCAAACAATGCTATATCAGCAATAAAATAGCAACTATCTGACATGAATTCTCTCCACTTTTGTCCAACTACTCATTAATGATGTATCCATGATTGTAGACTCCTGTTACCCATGAAAAAGGTCAAGGCTGATTGACTTTTTGGTGCTCTCTCCCATTTCCTTCTGCCACCTTGAGTTTCTTATTCTACCTGTGATCTAATGATCTGCTTATTGTCATTAATCCCTCTCCATTGGCTCCTTATTAAATCATTATAAACATCCATTCATTCAACAAATAACTGGCACTGGAGATAAGAGTATTGAATGGGATAGACAAAAATGTCTACTGTTATGAAAGTGAAATTCTGGTTGGGGAAAGAAGAGTAAATAGTAAGAAGTAAATAGAAGAAATGCAGAGTGAATTTCAGAAAATTACACTATGTGCATGTATAAATATATCACAGTGAATTCCATCCACCCTTATGTACATCTTTAAAGCACTAATTAAAGATAAATAAATGAGTTGAAAAATATTATTTGAGTAGAAAAGAGGAACTGGGTTGTGTGGGGGGATGGGGGCACCAGGTACTGAAATGGAGTAAATTAAATTTCATGCATGTATGATTATGTCAAAATAAACTCAGCTATTATGTATAACTATAATATGCTAACAAAAGCATAAAAAATGAATGTGAAAGTAAAATACAAAAAAATAAGTGAGTAGTACATAATATAGCAGATTATGATGGTACTAATAAGGCATTCACTCTTAATAAGACCCTCTGGAAACGTTTCACTGAAAAGGTGATATGTGTACAAAGACCTATAAAAATATATCTGTACAAAGAAGGTTTATGCATCTCTGGAGAAACAGCTTTTGGGCAGAGAAGATGCTAAATACAAAGACCTTGAAGAGGCACTAGCCTGAAGTACATAAAGAGCAATGAAGAGGTTAGAGTGGCTCGAACGATCAACAAAGAAGCATATTAGAAGGTGGAATCAGGTAAAGAAGGTGGTACAGGGCATGTAGGGCTTGGTAGGCAACTCCATGGATTTAGCATGTACTCTGATTAAGATAGGAAGCCATTGGGAGGGTCTGAGCAGAGGAATAAAATGACTTGGTTTTTGTTAATATTATCCAGTTTCTGTGTAATAGTAAAGGCCATGGATGGGCCAGGGTAGAAGCAGAAAATCAAAAGACCATTACCAACCCAGAAGAGATGTGAATAAGGCTCCGGCAAGAGTGGTGATGGTAGAGTTGATGAGCAGTTAACAGAATATGGATATATATTTACTATAGAGTCAAGGACTCTATTGTATTATTATCTAGATTTGGTGATAGGGTACAGCAGATGAAATTGTGGATGAAGAATGACATAGCCCTCCTGGAATTTCCATTGTACACCTGGCATATGCAAAGCTACAAAAAGCATTGCTTTCATCTTCACAACAACAAAAAAATATACGCCTAAGTTTACACCATAAGTTTACATATTTACTCAAATCCTTCAGAGAGCTAAAGATGCAAAGCAACCAATTTCTCTGAAATCTAAGTCAATATCTTGACTATAAAGAGATATGGGACACAGATCTTTGCTTACATGGGGAAATCCACCAGAGATAGATAAGAATTTAGGTAAGGTTGTTTAGGAATTGGCAAAGGCCAAGTGGAAGATAGACGAGAATATAGAACCTCTGAGGTCCAAAGTTGGTAGGGAATTTCCACCTACTTGGTAAGCTTTGTTCCATGGAATTCACAAAAAGAGGGGTTGGAATCTTAAAAAAGGTGTTCCTCATGATTCATTCCTGGAAGGAAGAAAAGAGCAGCTTCCTGAAAAAAGGAGTAAAAACCACCCCCAGTTTTTTCACCTTCTATCACTACTGGAGGTGAGGGCTGGGCAATAAACACCATCGCAGACTATTCATGAAAAACATTTTAGTTGTGAGAAGGGAAGGGACAAAAAAAAAACAAACCTTCCAACCCTGGGAAACATAAAGAAATATGAACTTTAGTTTGTTAAAAATAATAGAAACTGAAAATTGGTGTGTATACACAATGGAATATTTTTCAGTCATAAAGAAGAAATCCTTTCATTTGTATCAAATGGATGAAACTGGAGGTATGTATGTGTGTGTGTGTGTGTATGTGTATATACACACACACACACACATATATATATATATATATATATATATATATATATATATATATACACATACATACACACACACACACACACACAGAGAGAGAGAGAGAGAGAGAGAGAGAGAGAGAGAGAGAAACAACTACTGCATGTTCTGTCTCATAATGTGGAAGCAACAAAACATCAACCTGAATGTAGAATAGTGACTAGGAGAGGTGGGGAAGGATGGATAAAGGAAGAATGAATTTGATCAGTGCATACCATAAAACCTTCGCTAATATTGTCATTGTATGTTCTTTAATGACAATACTCCACATATTTCGTTTTATGTGATATTCCTTTTGATACTTAACAACTGTATTATTATTTTTTTAAAAAAATCTATATGCCTAGTTTTTCCAATAAATTCTGAGCTCCTTAAGTTCAGACATAGTTATGGGTTTGATTCTCTAACACACTGCCCAACCCTGGACACATGGAAGGTTTGATACAAGAATGACTAATTGAATAGGGGGAAATAGAATAGAATGAGTTAAGTTCAGTAATTGCCCATGGAACTTTCAAGCACTATGATTCTTTAATGCATTGATATTGAAAGACCAACATTTAGAATGTGTTCAAATGATCCAGATATAGGTAATAAACCAACATTATACAAATTCTTCATTTTCAAAGCAGTAAACTTATCAATAAATCCTTTTCCTAGATTTTCTAGCAATGTACTATTCATATTCTTAGATATATGTGGTTTTAATTGTTACTGAAATTTGTAAATAAATGATTTATTCTTTTACTTCAAAGTTGTAGATATTTGAATCAGCTGTCAATCTTTAGTTACAAGAAAATGTCTTCTATGCATAAATATCATTCTATACTTTAGGGTTTTGAGATTTGATGTACTATAAATTCATCTGACAGAGTACTGAAAACATAGTGATGACATTTTTAAACAGGAAATCTTGGTCAAAAAAGACAATTAAAATAACCAAGAATCACCAGTTGCTCACAGAGGCTATTTTAGTTCTTGATTTGCTCATATTGCAGTCCAGAAATAATGCTCTATCAGCTATCTGGTCTCTTCTTAGGCTAAAAAAGTTGACACACAAAATCAACCATCACATCATTCAAACATTAAACAAAAGAGAGCTTGTGTAGCTATACTAATATCAAACTATATATATATATATTTTTTTTTAATTTAATGAGAAACAAGGATGTCTTTTAAGATAGTGAAAGGGTTTGTTCATCAAGAAGATATACTGATTACAAACACATATATGCCTAAAAACAGAACTCAAAAATACTATAAAAAACATGACAAAATTGGAAGGATAAATAGAATATTTAATAATAATATTAAATAATATATTAATATTAATATTAATAATTATTATTACAGACTTTAATATTCCATTTTCAATAGCCAACAAAAAAACTGAAGTGATAAATAAGAAAGTATGAGACTTTAATAACACCATAAAACAACTAAATCTAGCAGACACCTATAGAACACTCCACTCCCAAAATTGCAGAATCCACCTTCTTTTCAAATGGAAAATTATACAAGATAGAAAATATGTTAAGCAATAAAACAAGTCTTTGCAAATTTTGAAAGCGTTGATTCATCTGAAATATGTTCTATAACTACAATGAAATGAAATTACAAAGTAATATCAGAAGGAAATTTGGTAAATTTAAAAATCTGTAGAAACTCAACAACATATTCTAGAATAAGTGATGGTTCAAATAAAAATTATAAATGTACCGAAAATATGTTGAGATGAATAAAAATGAAAACACAATATATCAAAATGTATGAGATACAGGTAAAACAATGCTGAGAGGAAAATTCACAGCATTAAATGCTTATTAAAAAGTTAAAAAATATTGTGTTCTTTCTCTAAGTTTCAAGGAATTAAGAGTGAACTATACCCAAAGTAAGCACAAAGAAAGAAATAACAAAGATTAACTTGGAAATTAATGATACAGATAGTTTAAAAACCTTAAGAAGCCAAATAAAACAAAAAAAAAATGGCTTTTTGAAAATATCAATATAATAGACCAGGCTTTTTGCTATGCTAACAAAGAAAAGAGGAGGGAAGTCTCAAGAACAAACCCAAGAATGAAAGAGGAACTAAAACTATTAAACTTTAAAAATAAAAGAAGATTAGAGGGCTGGGGTTGTGGCTCAGTGACAGATCATTTGCCTGGCAAGTGTGAAGCACTGGGTTTGATCCTCAGCACTACATAAAAATAAATAAATAAATAAAATATTTTTTTAAAAAAAGAAGATTACAAGGGAATACTAACTTAGATGAAATCAACAAATGTCTGTAGCATCATTAATTTCCAAAACTCAAGAAGAAATAAAAAGTCTGAATAGACCTATAACAAGTAAAGTGAGTTATTTAAATTTAAAAAAAAAAAAAGTCTTCCACAAAAAGTTTCAGGGCCAGATGGCTTTGCTGGTGAGTTTTTACAAACTTGAAAAGAGAAAATAACACCAATAATTTACAGTCTTTCAAAACATAAAAGAGGAAGGAATACTTCCCAAGTGCAAGATTTGTGCACTGACAAACACAAATCACTTACAGAAGTTAGAGACCTAATAAATGGAAAGACATCCCATGTTCATGGATTAGACAACAGTATTATGAATACATCACTTCAAAAATTGATCTACAAATTCAGTATAGTCCTCAAAATCTGTTTTTTGTTTTGTTTTGTTTTGTTTATAGAAATTGACAAGCTGATCCTAAAGCTTATTTGGCAATGCAAGGGACCCAGAATAGCTAAAGCAATATTTTAAATGAAAGACAATGTAGGAAGACTACTAAATTTTAAAAGTTATTATAATCAAGACTGTGTTGTTTCGCCACGGGATAAGCATATAGGTCAAAGGAATAGACTCCAAAAATAAGTCCATTTCTTTAGAGTCAGTTGACTTTTGATAAGGATGCAGAGATAATTTTCTGTAGGAAGAATAGTCTTTTAAATAAATAGTGCTGAGATAAATGAATATCCACACACCTTAAAATTAAATTGGACCCATATTTCACACTATGCACAAAATTTAGCTGAAAGTGGCTGGCAGACATAAATATGAATGTCAAAACTATCAACCTATTAAAGGCAAACAAAGGCTTACCTAAGTCATCATGGACTAGGATCAGGCAATGACACCAAAAGATGACACTGAAAGCCCGAAACACAAAACAAAAAGATAAATTGAACATTAACAAAGTAAAAAACACTTATGTTTCAAAGGAGATTATGAAGAAGGAAAGTGAAAAAACAACCCTCAGAGTGGGAGAAATATTCATAAAATATGTATCTGGTACAGGACTAGTATCTAGAATATGTACATAGAACTCTACCACTCAAAAATAAAAATACTTGCATAGTCAAAAGACTTGAGTAGACATTTCTCCAAAAACGATAAACAAGTACACAAAAAGATGCTCAACATCATTATTCATTAAGGAAAGGCGAATCAAAACCACAATGAGATATCACTACCATGAGGATAATCAAGAAGATGAACAATGTGAAGAAATTGGAATCCTCATATATTGCTGCTGGGAATGTAAAATGGTACAGCTGCTCTGGAAAACAGTTTGCAGTTGTTCAAAATGTTAAATATGGAGTTATACATGATCCAGCAGTTCCACTCCTAGGTAGATACCAAAAAGTACAGGAAATATATATATCCACACAAAAATTTGTACACAAACAACTCAGAGTCACATATTCATAATATCCAAGAAAGAAAAATAATCCAAAATGTCCATCAACTGATGAAAATATAAACAAAATGTAGTATATGCACACAAAAAACTATTATTTATCCCTAAAAAAGAATAAATTTCTGATACATTTTACAATGTCAATGAACCTTGAAAACATGCTGAGTGTAAAAAGCCAGAAACCAAAGGCCACCAGCAATATTGTATGATTCCTTTTATTTTAAATGTCCAAAATACAGAAATCCATAGAGACAGGTCGTGGATTAGTGGGTTACCAAGGTTTAGGGAATGGAGGGTTGGGGCCCATTAGTCACTAGTAATGGGTGCACATTTCTTCAGAGGCCATAAAAATCTACTTAAATTAGTGGTAATTGTGGCAAAATTTTTCAAGTATGTTAAAAATCACTTAAGTGTACCTTTTAAAAGGTACATTTATGTTATTACACCTCAATTTTTAAAAAGGAAAAGGAGTTTATAAGCTCATTATTAGTATTACCTTTTTCAGAATTCTTTAAGGAAACTAAGATTATAAAGTGTAAGTAATTTGCACAGCTGGCTTAGATTTTATGCCTCCAAAGTGTGTGTGCTCTATACTGGAAAACGGAGTGTGTGTGTGTGTGTGTGTGTGTGTGTGTGTGTGTGTATGTAGATAGGTGGAGAGAGATTCTTATATTCATTTGTAAAAAATATGTGTATGTCCAGAGATAGCATTCCATTCATTTCCATTTAATTGATAGTCACTTACTGAGTTTATTTTGTGCCAGGCACCGAGATACCACCCGCCGCCACACACACACACACACACACACACAAATACACAAAATAAATAAAATATATAAACAAAAAGTGCCTCCTGGTTTAAACATTACTTTATTAACTATAAATGAAAAAATCTACATATTTAAATGAGCTCAACCTTCCCATGCAAAAATTACCAACACAAGTGCCTTCCTCACTGCCCTATCCCAGAATTTCTCTGTTCTTGACCTGTGCTCCTTTTAACACTTTCTTGCCTTGACTGTAAAGTCTTGCTTGCTTTTGGTGATGATCTGGTTCTGGCAGGAGTGTCTGTCCTTGATCTCCCCATATCTCCCAGGTATCGCAAATGCACTTAGCCCAATTTCTTAACTGCAGCACTGTTGACAGTTTGGACCACATAATTTTCGGGGCTGTCCTGTGCACTGTAGGATGTTTAGCCGCCTCTCTGCCTCTACTAAGTAGCAACCTCCTCCCCAGCTGTAATAACTAAAATATCTCCAGACATTGCATAGGTCCCCTGGGGAGGTAAATCACCTCTGGATAAGAATCGCTTCTCAGCCTGACATTTTCTCATGACTCTTTCCGGCTCACCTTGCTTGGAAAGCTATCGCTCCTAAATCTTACCTTTCCAAATTGATCTCCCCAAACAGTTCACACCCACCCCAGCACCCCAGTGCATGTGAAGAGGTGAGTTACATTTCTTGACCCTGTTTTCTGTGTTCTGCCTCGAAAGCATCCCATTAACAGTACCCAGTCACAATAATCTACAGTATATCTCTTTCTCAAGACCCCTCTCTACCTCAAGAGAAATGACTCTAATGGATTATTTTAGTTCCTGGATCTAAAAATGTCAGCCCTGCCTTGCTGTGAGGAGGAAGTAGGACAAGTCAAGGAGGACTTCTGATCATTAGACGAGGGGACTCCTCCAGTCCTGATCCCTCCCTCCTCTAACTTTCATATGCGCTGAAGATCCCAGGCAGCATTTAACTGAGGGATTTGCCGCAGCAGAAAAGGTTGAAACCGGGTAGACCTACATCAGTCTCTGTTCTGGATCTAAATCTGGAATGCAATTGAAGAGCTTTTAATCTGACAGGCACAGGATAAATGTGAGAAATAGACCATAGAAAAATGCCTACAAAAGGAATAGTTCCCAATGAGCTGTACCATTCAAGGATTTTTTTCTGTTAGGACCAGCAATTTATCTCTCAGGGAAAAAAAAAATACTGTTGTGACTGCCAATTGGGGGCCAATTTTTATCAAAATTGTAAAATGGGTTGTACTAGAACTTTCTGCAACAGTAACCCTATTCACCTAGCTTCAGCAGAAGAGAGCACTGTCAGCCTTCCATCACTGGGAAGATCACAGGTTGGGTTGGGGTCAGGCACAGCAGAATCATCAGGCTTTTTCCTCCCTGTCTATCCTCTTACCTCCATGTTTCATTCTAAGGCACACTCTCTCCTTGCAAGGATAGGTATTTTCCACACCTTGTTTTATTTGTTAATGTCAATCCCCAGACAGGACTCTGACAGATGCTATATAGGTTAGATCTGCCTATTAACCCATCATGGTGTCAGAAGTCAGGGAAGAGGTAGGGCAGACCCAAGATTTGGAATACCTACATAGTAACTTCTGCAGGTGAAAGAAACATCCACCCTAGAAGATGGTGGTGATAGGGGGTGGGTACCTGTAGCCAACAAGCAGCATGTAGCACACCATTGCCATGGTCCAATTAGTATGAACTACTGTGGAGGGTTGTGATACAGTGGATGGTTTCTCTGTGAGCACAGAGAAGGCTTTACAAGCAGTAAGCTTCCACCTACAAGACAGGGCCACTCAAAAGGAAATGGAGCAAGTGGGTTGCATTTTTCTGAGTGTCCTATGGGTGAACATGAACCCAGCAGAGCAGACTGTGAACAGAGCAGCAAAGCCCAAACAGCAGTCCACTGACAAGGAGAAAGGTAGCATCAATTGTGTGGATGAGACAGAAAAACAGCCTGAGGAGTAGCTCATACAGCCTCTGGAACCATGGATGGGTGTTTCTTACAGCTCTAACAGCAAAAACTGATGCAGTTTTATGAGAGACCCCCAAGATGAGGGAGTTGCAAAAGAAGGGCAAGGCCTTGGAGCCAGAGGCCAGTCACTGGAGGAGGATCTCTGAACCTTGAAAATACCCCTCAGTCTCTCCCATAGTACTGAAGGAGTTAGAGGAAGAGGAGGAGGGAGATCAACACCTGTAAGCCCAGCCAATGATAACACAGAATATGCAACAATAGCAGCTGATGACGCTGGTGGGCAGCTAGCAGGGCCAGCCCAGGTGACCAAGTTGAACACATTCTGTCAAATAGAGTTGGTGGACTTAGGAATATGATTTAGAAAGGGGCCAGGAGAGTCCCTGGCTACATTGTTGTTATGCCTGTAAGATTTCTGGGTAGATGGCATTACAGGTAGTGGCCTAAAAATGGAGAGGTCAGCATCCCTTCTTACAGAATGTTGAGGGCTGCGATCAAGTCAAGATGGTGCCTGGCAGTTTGCCAGGAGGAGTGGTTTGTGAGGCAACGCCACGGAGCCATTAAGATGGTGGAGATTCCTTATTGGCTGATTGCTGTATCTGGATGATGCTAATTGAGTCAAGCTGTGTGTAATCAGTTAGATATATATACCACTGTTGTTCCGTAATAAAGCAGTTCCCATTTCAACCTTCAAGTTGCTTGTCATCTCCCGGTTACTTTGCCCAGCCAGACTGCGGCAACAGAAGACTATTCAAAATAGTAATGCCATGGGGGCATTTAGAGGGCCAAGAGAGCCCAAGTATGTTAGGAGCTGGCAGGGACCAAGAGAGCCCAGCTGTGCTAAGAGCCAGCAGGATCCAAGAGAGCCCAGATGTGCCAGGAACCAGCAGAGACAAGAGACTTTGTGAGGTTTTAGGGCCTGTTACCTATGTAGGTGAACCAGAAATAAGCCCATACATTGGAGGTGAGGCACCTATATTGTCTAATGTTTGATACACGGATGGCTTCAGCCTGTGTGGAAGGCCGTGGTTGTTGAACCAGAGACAGACACTGTTTTGTTTGATACTGGTCCAGGACAAAATAGCCAGTGAATTGAGCTAGATGATGGTAACAAATTATGTATCCCTCATAGTGATATGTCAGTACATATCACTATGAGGGATACATAATTTGTTACTGTGATGTGTATTGAGGGCAAATTCTGTGGCAAGAGCTCTTAGAGCTAAACTGCCAGTAATAAGTGGCTATAGGGCATGTTTCTGGCGATGCCACCATGACTAGCCCAAGGAATGACGAAGCAGATGCTTTGGCTAGGGTGTAGTGGTTCGAGCTGGTGACTCCAACGGACCTGGTGGCTTGGTTGCACCATTAGCTCTCACATGCAGGTGTGAAAACTATGTGGAATGTAGTCAAACAATGAGGCCTGCCTTTAACATGGAGTGTCCTGGTAGAGTCCTGCCAGGCCTATGTGGTTTGTGTTTAGGAATATCCATACCCTCGATGCCTTGGTGCCACAGATGGCCCAGTAATGTTTGGACGCCATCTTCTTAACACAATGGCAGGTTGATTACATTGGCACTTTAATGAGTTCAGAGAGAACCATGTTTGCCTTGATGGTGGTTAAATGGCTTATTGTTTGCCTGTCTCGGTGGTTAAATGAATCCGCATACTACAATTCACACCCTGACAGTGTTAAGGGCCATGAACAGCCAGCCCATCACAATAGAGAGTGATCAAGGCACCCATTTCATAGGTCAGGATGTGCAGCTATGGGCAGCTGAGAGTCAATGGAAGCTCCATGTCTAATATCACCCACAGGCTGCAGGCATGATACAAAGATTATGATGACCTACTTAAGCAAGGATTTAGAATCACAGTCAACCCACCTTCCATGAAGGAATGGGCACAGCATCTATGGGCAGTAGAGAGAGCTCTGAATACATGTCCCCTAAGAGGGGGACCACTCCTGTGATGGCTTTGCTGCATCACATAGTAGCACCAAGATAGTCCAGATGACAACAAAGATATTGTACTTAAGCCTGGGTTGGGGAAGCAAATGTTCTTTTCCCTGCTCCCACTGGATTAAATTTAGGGGCAAATTGTGGATTAGAAATGGCTCTGAACAATAAAGTCCCCCCATCTTCTTTGGGTAGCCTTGTTAGCACCATGGTCAAATGGTTTGACGTGTGATCTCCTGTGACACCATGGATGACTAGCAACTGCCCCCACCACCACATACACAGGTACATGTGACTTGGCCAAGTCCCATAGATGGGACATGGGTTTTAAAAGGCACATTTGTTATTTCCCTTTGGCCAATTATGAGTTCCCTGGTGCTGGTATACACCAAGCCTGCTGAAGTTCAGGACCAAGCTGTGCCAGTGTGGTTCACCACCCAGGGAAACCGCCACAGGTGGTCATTGCTTTTCTGAGACTCATAGCTGGTATGTGTTCTCCTGATTGGAGGTGATTTACCCGCACTTGTGCCTCTAATTGCTTTGTCCTTTTGTCCATAGAGGTGTCCTCATCAACACCGGGGTGAATTGGGCAGACACCTACACCAGAGTAGCAAATACCTCTACCTGCTGAGTACGCACCAAAATGCCTGTGAGCTCTGCTGCTGGACTGCCCAGCCAAATTTAGATTATGTCCCCAGACAACTGGATGTGACAATTGGATTCACTTCAATATGAGATGAAACTGGCAATGGCTTCTGGTAATTCTTGGCAATGCAGCCTGTCCTCGGGTGGTACATTGTTGCCCCTTATATTATTGTTGTGGCCCGTGGATGTTTGCCCTCCTCCATAGGGGAAAATAGCAGAAGACCTCAAACATGTATATTGCACAACAAGGAATCCTAAAGGGGTGGATTATAGGGCAGGCCTATAGATGGCTTTAGTTAGGCTTCTTTGCCGAGGCTTCCCATGGTCTATGTTTTTATTATGCAGCCAAGGTCATGAATACCCTGATTCTGGGTATGTCCTCGGGGTCATAAACATTTGCTTGTGAGCATGCTCCCATTTATGGAAAAATACCTTCTTTGTCTGGCCTGCATATAAAAAAAAAATGCCTGTGGAAGGACTCAGGGGCAGGAAAGCTAGGGGCGCTGGCTGGGACTGCTGCTGCCTCTGAATATATAGCATGTCGACTGTCCCAACTGCACCTCGCATCTTCCAACTGCCAGAATCCAGAATCTGTTTCCCAGGGTCTGAGGCCTATCATGACAGGTCTACCTGGCATCTCTGATTTCAGATGCTAGAGGAGGGATAGAGTATCTGTCAAGGTAAAAAAACAAACAAACAAACAAACAGAGGTCCACTAAACAGTCACAGTTTAAGGTTTCCCACTCCTGTCTCTCCCTACCCTGCACTCTAAAGTAATTCATTTTCCTCTGGTTTCCCACCACTGTCCAATATTCACTTTCACTCTCCTTATATCTGTAAGTATTTCCCTCTGCCCTGACCATAGTCTCCAAAGTCCACCTCCCATTGAGGATAGGCTGCACTGGGAGCCTCTTTCAGTGAAAAGTGAGGACAGCTGAGTGTGGTGACACACACCACTAATCCCAGTGACTTGGGAGGCTGAGGTGGGAGATTCACAAGTTCAAAGGCAGCCTCAGCAATTTAGTAAGACCCTAAGCAATTTAGCCATACTCTGTCTCAAAATAAAAACTAAAAAGTACTGGAGATGTATTTCAGTGGTTAAACATCCTTGGGTTCAATCCCTGGCACCTCTCTCACCCCCCAACCACACACAAGAAAAAAAATGTGAAGACAGACCTTATCAGAAAATAGTATGTAGACAGTTGTCTTACCTCAGTGAGTATGTGCTATTTTAGCCAGTCTAGGCAAGAAATAATGATTTCTTTTATTTGAATGAACATAAATCTTTAAGAACAAATTCTTTCTGAGGTGAGCCCTGGCAAAAGAATAACCACAAATCTTTTTTTTTAAATTTATTTTTTATTCTAATTTGCTATATATGACAGCAGAATGCATTGCAACTCGTATTGCACTATATAGCACAACTTTTCATACCTCTGGTTATATAAAGTATATAAAGTATATTCACACCGTTTGTGTCTTCATACATGTACTTAGGGTAATGATATCCATCTTATTTCGTGATTGTTTTTACCCTGATGCCTCTTCCCTTTCCCTCTCACCCCTTTGCCCTATCTGGAGTTTGTCTATTCCTCTCATGCTCCCCCTCCCAACCCCACTGTGAATCAGTCTCTTTATATCAGAGAGAACATTTGGCATTTGTTTTTTTGGGATTGGCTAACTTCACTTAGCATTATCTTCTCCAACTCCATCCATTTACCTGCAAATACCATGATTGTATTCTCTTTCATTGTTGAGTAATATTCCATTGTGTATATATACCACATTATCTTTATCTATTCATCTACTGAAGGGCATCTAGGTTGGTTCCACAGTTTAGCTATTGTGAATTGTGCTGCAATAAACATTGATGTGGCTGTGTCCCTGTAGTATGCTCTTTTAAAATCCTTTGGGTATAGAAAGAGGAGTGGAATAGCTGGTCAAATGGTGGCTCCATTCCCAGCTTTCCAAGAAATCTCCAAACTGCTTTCCATATTGGCTGCAACAATTTACAGTCCCACCAGCAATGTATGAGTGTACCTTTTTTCCCCCGAATCCTCGCTAACACTTATTGTTGTTTGTGTTATTACTAGCTGCCATTCTGACTGGAGATGAAATCTTAAGAGTAGTTTTGATTTGCATTTCTCTAATTGCTAGAGATGTTGAACGTTTTTTCATATATTTGTTGATTGATTGAATATCCTCTTCTGAGTGGTGCCTGTTCAGTTTCTTGGCCCATTTATTGATTAGGCTATTTGTATTTTTTTGGTGTTTATTTTTTTGAGTTCTTTATATACCCTAGAGACTAGTGCTCTATCTGATGTGCAAGTGGTAAAAATATGCTCCCAAAATGTAGGTTCTCTATTTACCTCACTGATTATTTCTTTTTCTGAGAAGAAGCTTTTCAGTTTGAATTCATCCCATTTATTGATTCTTGATTTTAATTCTTGTGCTATAGGAGTCTTATTAAGGAAGTTACGGCCTAATCCAACATGATGGAGATTTGGTACTACTTTTTCTTCTAATAGGCGCAATGTCTCTGGTTTAATTCCTAGGTCCTTGATCCATTTTGAGTTGAGCTTGATGCATGGTGAGAGATAGGGGTTTAATTTCATTTTATTGCATATGGATTTCCAGTATTTCCAGCACCATTTGTTGAAGAGGTTGTCTTTTCTCCTATGTATGTTTTTGGCACCTTTGTCTAATATAAGATCATTGTAATTTTGTGGGTTAGTCTCTGTGTCCTCTATTCTGTGCCATTGGTCTACCACTCTGTTTTGGTGCCAATACCATGCTGTTTTTGTTAGTATTGCTCTGTAATATAGTTTAAGGTCTGATATAGTGATGCCACCTACTTTACTCTTCTTGCTAAGGTTTGCTTAACTTTTCTGAGTCTGTTATTTTTCCAGATGAATTTCATGACTGCTTTTTTATTTCTATGAGGAATGTCATTGGGATTTTTATTAGAATTGCATTAACTCTCTATAACACTTTTGGTAGTATGGTAATTTTGATAATATTAATTCTGCCCATTCAATAACAAAGAAGATCTTTCCATCTTCTGCTGTTTTCTTTAATTTCTTTATTTAGCATTCTGTAGTTTTTGTTGTTTCACCTCTTTCATTAGGTTGATTCCCAAGTATTGTATTTTATTTTATTTTTGAGGATATTGTAAACAAGGTAGTTTCCCTCATTTCCCTTTCAGAGGATTTGTCACTGATATACAGAAATGCTTTTGATTTATGGGTGTTGGTTTTGTATCCTGCTACTTTGCTGAATTTATTTATGAGTTCTAGAAGTTTTCTGGTGGAATTCTTTGGGTCTTCTAGGTATAGAAGATATAGAATCATATATATCATATTCTATGTATAGAATCATATCATCAGCAAATAGTGCTAATTTGAATTCTTCTTCTCCTATCTATATCACTCTAAGTTATTTCATCTGTCTAATTGCTCTGGTCAGTGTTTCAAGAACTATGGGGTTAAATAGAAGTGGTGAAAGAGGGCATCCCTGTCTTGTTCCAGACAAATTAAAAGGGAATGCTTTTAATTTGTCTTCATTGAGAATGATTTTGGCCTGAGGTTTAGCATAAATAGCTTTTATTATATTGAAATATGTTCCTGTTATCCCTAGTTTTTCTAGTGTTTTGAACATGTATGGGTGCTGCATTTTATTGAATGCTTTTTCTTCATCAATTGAGATGATTATATGATTCTTATCTTTAAGTCTATCGATGTGACAAATTACATTTATTGATTTCCATATGTTGAACCAAACTTGCATCCCTGGGATGAACCCCACTTGATTGTGGTACACTATCTTTTTGTATTCAATTTGCCAAATTTTTATTGGGAATTTTTGCATCTCCCAGAATTTAATCTACATTGCTGGGCCTGTTCTCTGCTCAGAGATCAATTGAGAAACCAGCAACTAGTGAAATACCATAGTGAAAACTCAGGAGGGCCAAACCCATGTTCCTTCAGGAAAATGTCACCATCCTTAAATGTCACTCACAGCTTCAATAGGTTACTTAATGTTGTGTTGTACTTTTGAACAGCGATTGCTTCAGTAAGATTAGGAAAAGTCCTCTCTCAGCCAGAGATCACTAATTCAGAATGATATTTTGGACTTTACAGGTTATAATAGACTCCCCCAACGTATGTCTTATTTTCTTGCTACCTTATATTGGCCATGGCCACTGAAGTAGTGACTAGTTAATGACTAGTATAGTAGTAACTACTGAAGGCCTCTCTCCTGTGTCTTTGGGGAAATTGCTACCAGCTGCATTGACTGTGTATAATAATCTCACAAACATGAGAGTCCAAAAGAATAACCTCCTCTGATTTACATATTACACTTGGCAAATGTCAGATACTTTCAACCACTGACACACGTAGGACCACTTGAGAGACATGTGAAACGTACCTCTATCCCACTCCATACTCAGAAATGCTGATTTAATTAGCATTAGCTGGACCATGGACATTGGGATTCCCTATGATTCTATGTATAGCCAAAGTTGAGGACCACTAGCATGAGCTCTTGTAATATTTCAATCATTTTATCAGGTTCTCTACAAACTGGGCATGGTAATGCCTGTTTGTAATCTCAGCTACTTGGGAGTCTGAGGCAAGGAGGATTGCTTGTTTGCAGCCATCTTTGTTGAATTAGTGAGACCCTATCTCAAAATAAAATCAAGGACTAGAGAGGCAACTCAGGGGTAAAGTGCCCCTATGTTCAATTCCTAGAATCCCCCCCCCCAATTCAAGCATTATCTCATTCAGTCCTCATAACAACTGTGTTAGGTAGTTACTGATATTTTATGCATTTTATAAATGAGGTACTTGAAATTAGAGGGGTTAAACCATTTCCCCCAATATCAAATAGCCAGTAAGTTTCAAAAACAGGAATCTGAATCTGGTCTGTGTGGTTAAAGAGTCTACATGTTGATCAAAATTATGCTATATGATTTCCTGCCATATTATGCAATTTTCTGGAAAGATAGGATTATGATAATCAATTCCAGAGCACAAACAAAATACATGTTATCAAATAGGAACAAAGGATGAAAATATCTGATAGGTAATGGGGACATGCTGAACCTAAAACAAATAAAGGTTTTTCTACAGCTGGTGGGAGGTCAATTTCTTGACATCATATTCACATTGCAATTTCTTCTTTCGAGTAGGAAAGATGACAATGACAACCATCACATGGAAATAATGCAAAAAATATCAGTACATATACTTTCTTTTAGGCACTCAGAAAAAATTCATAAAAAAACAGATACACACAATGCAGAACTTTAAAGGAAATTTAAAATTATCTGCACCAGTCTTTTAACTTTACATGAGGAAATTAGGAAGCAGTCAAGTGGAATGGCTTGTTCAATTTCATACATCTTTGAAGAAACTGACACAAAGTCTTCTAAATATTTTTTTTTCAGAATTGTTTATATCAAATAATGGAGAGCAACTTAGGAAGAGGGTTAAGCAACAAAAATGTACAACACACTAACATAACATTCTTTTAACCTGTGCCCATGGCATTACCAACTAAGTCACACACATCAGGAGGGTCAGGAAAATGTTTGTAAGTAGATGGTCTATTGGCAATTGTCTCAAAGCTAATGTCCTCCATAATCTGCATTTAAAAAGTCCCTTTTCCAGAATTACTACCTGATCCTTGAGAATTAAGGCCACTGATGCCAATAAAGTGTTGAGGTTCTATTTTCTCAATGTTTTCCAAACTGATTCTAGATTCAGATCAGATTCATCCAAAGACGCGTCTTCATATTTATGGGTCATGAACCAAGGCTACCACATGTGAAGTTCTGTTTGGGAGGGCCATTTTGACAGACTACTGCAGTGATTCTGTTGCACATAAACATTTGAAAAGCACTGATCTTAGATAACAGCCTTTTCTGCTCCAGGTGGGTTCCCAGAAGACTCTGCATAAAATCAGCTATTTCATGACCAAAAAAAAAAATCTATTTTGCTTTGTCAGTTTTGATTCTGATTGCCTGCTGAGGGCCATGACTTTTCTCAAGAACATTCCCCTAGGCTCTCTGCATATGTCATAAACCAGGTTGGAAGGCCAAAACAAAGCATTCTGATTCCTCTCACCTTTGCATCCTGGGTGTCAGAAAAGGAAACCATGGAAAGTTCTGCACTCTGACCCCCTAGAATCCCTTAACTCAAGGATGCCTTATCTGCCATCAAGAGTAGCATCTGAAGAGGGAAATGGCACGCAGAAGCTCCACTCCTGCTCTGCTCTGCAGTGCTGCAGAGTGACGCTCTGAAGCTCCAGTAGTCACTTTCCACAGCTATGCTTTTTATTGTGTCTCTTGGGACATTCAGCTTTTCAATTTATGTCATTAAAGGAAGAATCATCAGAGCCCCCTGAATAGCACACAAAGGTCCTACCTCTTTTTATTGTAATGGTTAACCAAAAAAGCAAAAATTCATGAAGAACACCAGATACTCATGCTTTGAAAGAGAGGCACACCCACCCCTATATAAAAGGCATCCATTTCTTTTTATTTTGAGACTGATCTTTTAAGACATCAATGTGCCATCTGTGATTTTATAGCCTCATAATAGCAGGCATGGCTCATCAAAAAAGTGAATGATCCTGGCAATTTAATGTCCTGTATCTGTGATGCAGATAGAAAGAAACTGGAGAACAAGGGAGGACAGAAAAATCCGCCTATATCATATGTATAAAAGTTTCCACCTATGTATTTGAACTGGACCAAACCATGTACCATTCTATATTAATTTAAGTCAAATCTGGTGAATCTGTTCAAACAGAATCAACCCCATGTACAAAAGGAAATTTACTAAGCTATAAGAAAACTGGAAATTTCTTATTCTCCAATCTTCTGAAAAAACAAAATCCGATGTTAAATTGAATTTATATCCCTAGTCCAAATATAATCCAACACTATCAGAATTTCTACAGCATAGTATCAAAATAGATTATAGTAGAAATTTATTTTGGATGAACTGTTATACTAGAATCTGATCATCAATTATTGCTTTCAATTCTTAAGGAGAGACATGATAGTATAGCTGAGAAATCCAAACCAAAGTTTGGCCCTATGGATTATGTCCAAAGGCATGCATGCCTCTGTGTCATAAAAACTTTGGGTCCACTGGATGTAAAGTTGCATGTGTTGAGTGGTTGAGTGGTTATTCTCAGTGGGACAGGGCTGATGTCTTTCTTCCCTCTGTCAGGAACTGGAGTAGAATTGACTCCGTATCTGGGGATGTCCATAGAAGCAACTATGAAGATCTAGAAAAAACAAAGGCATAGACTACATAAGAAGTTGACAGTAACAAGGTAGACAAGCATACATGGCAGATGAGTAGAATCAGACAAGGAGAAAAAAAAAATTTCAATCAGTCAAAGTGGAAAATAACTGTCTTTCTTAAGCACAAGACTTGATTTCCTCTGAGGTAACTCTGCAAATGAGAACTTCAGTCAAAGTGGAAAATAACTTTCTTTCTTAAGCACAAGACTTGATTTCCTCTGAGGTAACTCTGCAAATGAGAACTGAGGGTGCAGTGGAATTTTGTGCCTAGGCTGAGATCCCTGAACTTAGCACCAGCACAAGGCTATTTATGCTTGGTCAGAAGAGCCTCCCATTAAATAGTTGATTATTCAAGCCAAGACTATCCACGTGGAAGGCTTCATCTCTTTCCAATTTTCTTAAACACAAAGTCCTGTGGGCTCCCCAATAATGCTGAAATTTAAAGATGCTGTTTTGAAAAGGCAATGATTGTCAGCCCCCAAGTTTCTCTCATTTGCCTTTTTGCAAGTAATATTTTAGCACTTAGCAACACTTGTTATTTAATACATGTGCCTTTCCTAATATCAGAACTCATAAGTACTATTTAAATTTTAATAAATTTATACATAGGGTTGTATTATTTAAAATCTGTCCATCACCCAATCTTGCATATGTGCTTAGTTTCAAATTTCCTTTTGCTGTCTTTGTGTTGTCTCTGGGCAATACAAAGCATTTAATTTAATTAAAGCAGGTGAATATAATTGACAATTGTAAGCAGGTGCTTAGAATGAGACAAAAGCAGAAAGATGCCTTAACCAGGATAATTCATATCTATACTGAAAGTTACAAATTCACTCAAATTTTTAGCCCATTTTAGGGCAGTGTATTGTGAATAATACAAAAATCAATTAACCATGGGCTCTGCCATCAAGGACCCAGCAACCTAAGACAAAGAATTACAATAATAACTGTAGTAAGAGAGTATGTTAAGCACCATGTGCAAGGCAAGGAAAAATGATACATAAAAATGAGTTTCAGTTGTTACAGCTGCATAACAAGTTCTCCCAAGACTCACTGATGTTCAATACCCACTTCTTATTGCACGATTCAGGATTAAGGATAGGGAATAGCAGAGACGGTTAGTCACTGATCATGATGTCAGCTAAACAACTCAAAGTCTGAAGGCTGGAATCATCTGCAGCCTCATTTGTTTGCATGTCTGGCAGGTGATGCCAACTAGACTCATAGGACTCGTGGGCTGGAACACAGTGTTCCTAGGGCATCTCACTCCTCTTCATGGCCTCTCCACCTGGTCATTCCAGCTTGCCTCCTGTCTTGAGAAAGAGTGCCAGGTGGAAACTGTATGCTCTTTTCTAACCTATCCTTGAGTTACTTCTGCCACATTTTTTTTTTCACTGAGCAATTCATTAAGGCAATATTCAAAGGGAAGAAAACTGGACTCTACCTATGATGGGAGTAGTATCAAAGAATGTGTGGGCGTGCTTAAAGCCACCATGCTGGGGAATCAGGAAAAACTTCAAGGAAGTATAAGCATTGCCTTTGAGTTGGGTGTTGGAAAATTAATGTAATTTAAATAAGCAGAGGTGAGATAAATGAAAAGCTAGCACAAAGATCTGCATTATCAGCAGGTGAACATGTAGAAACAGATAGGACCGGTTAGGAAAGGGCATTGGAAGTACAGAAAATAAGCCTAAATATAGATGGAGGTATAGATACCTCTAACAGATGGTAGGGCAACACCTAAATGTCACACTAAGATCCTGGATTCGATTCACCTGGGAAGGGAAAGTAGTGGTTTTCCACCTTTGCTGCTATTGGAATCATCTGGGGAGCTTTAAAAACGCTTATAACCGAGTCTCACCCCCAGCAAGTCTAATTTAGTTGATCCTGAGTGTGGCCAGATGTTAGAAGTCTTGAAAGTTTCCTACGCCATTCCAAAGCCAGCCACCGTTGAGAACCAGTGCACTGAAGGATATTTGAAAAGATCGTATCAGGGCTCATTTGGCACTCTCTTTGGGATACCAGTAAGTAGTTTATAGCAAATCTCCTTTATTTGTCTGTTTGTTTATAAAGCCAGACTCTTTCATTTATGGCTGCTTGAATGGAGTACCAAGGAGTCAATAACCCTAAATTCGTTAAAATCTAGACTTCTCCTTTTGACCATTTTATATTGTAGTTTTATTGTAATCTCTAAGAAAAAAAAAATTTCCTGGTGTGTTTTGTCCCGGGAAAACAGGACTTCTTAGCAGGTCCCTCTGGTCACCAGGATACGGGAAGAACTGTTATAGCCCTGAAAAGGAAGTGCTTATTTCACTAAGTTCTATACCACCCCTTTATCTGTTCATGTTAGGATCCATTACTGGGTCATAGTTTTGTAATTTATATTTTTGTTTGTATTTGGAGTTTTTTGCTTTTTGTTTTTTGTTTTGTTTTTTTTTGGTACTGGGGTTTGAACCCAGGGAAACTGAACCACTGAGCCACATCCCCAACCCTATTTTTTATTTTGAGACAGTTTTTCACTAAGTTGCTTAGGGCCTTGATAATTTGTTGAGGCTGGCTTTGAACTTGGGATCCTCCTGCCTCCCAAGCCGCTGGAGTACAGGCGTGTGCCACTGTGCCTGGCTACTTTAAGATTTTTGAGGAACCTCGGACCATTTCCAGATTGGCTGCACTAAGTTACATTCCCTCCAACAATATATGAAAGTTTCCTTTTCTCCACACTGTCTCTAACATTTATTAGCTCTCATCTTTTTGATAGTTTGCCAATGGATGTAAGGTAATATCTTGCTGTGACTTTAACTTGTGTTTAACTAAGAATTACTGGTTCTTGAGAATTTTTTTTTTTTCATATACCTATTGTCAGGTTGTATGTCTTCTTTTGAGAAATGTTTCTTGGGGTCCTTTGCCAATTTTTAAATCTGGTTATTCTCTTGAGTTATTTAAATTTCATATATAGTTTTGATATTAACCCCTTACTTGGTGTATGGCTTGCAAATATTTTCTCCCATCCTGTAAATTGTTTGATTGTTTCCCTTGCTGTGCAGATGCTTATCTATTTTTGCATTTATTGTCTATGCTTTCAGGGTCGTGTTAAAAAATCCATTGCTGAGACTAATGTTGTAGAGGTTGCCCCCTATGTTTTTTCCACTAATTTTACAGTTTCTGTTCTTATATTTTAAGTCTATAATCCATTTTAAGTTGATTTTTGTATATGGTATAAGGTTCTGGTTGCATTCTTCTATATATGGATACACAGCTTTCACAACACCATATTGAGAAATTCTTTCCCTAAGGTTTGTTCTTGGCAGCTTTATCAAAAAATCGGATTTACTTCTGAAATTTTGAAAACTCTTGAATTGATAGCTGGGTTGGTTTTATGCCAGTACCACCCTGGTTTTTGTTTGGTTTGGTTTTTCAATTTTGTTGTTGTTTGTTTGTACTAGGTATTGAACCCAGGGGTGCTTAACCACTTAGCCACATCCCCAGTCCTTTTTTTTTTTTTAAATCTTGAGACAGGGCCTGGCTAAGTGGCTATACCATGCTGTTTTGACTGTGAGTACATTGTGTATTTGGGAATTGGGAAGTGTGATGCCTCCAGCTTTGGTCTTTCTGCTTAAGGTTGTTTTGGCTATTTAGGTATTTGTTTATTCTATACAAATATAACATTTTTTTGAACTTCTGTGAAAATTGACAATCAGATTTGATTATGACAAGCTTGAATTTGTAGATTACTCTGTGTTGGAATAACTTGGGGTTCACAGCTAATAGCACTCTGAGCTGCTCGTAGCTAGGAAAACCTACGCTCGCTCCTACAGGCCTGACAGGAACACCTGCAGGATGGGACGCTCTGCTCTAGGGAGCCCTCTGTGAAACCACGTACTCAGCACTTGTGGTCAGCGTTGCCAAGCTACCAGACTACCAGGTCAGGAAACTGAGAGTCAAGTGCTTCAGGGCAAGTAACCCCCAACTCACAGCCCCCATCCTTTAGGGACAAAGACCCTTCCAGACTGCCTCCCATCATGACAACAATATTTAGTGCTTCTTTATAGTGAGGTTACATTAGGCATAAGGTGATTGGCTTACAGCTGTTAAGGTGTTTATGTTTGATTGGCTGGCACGCCCTACCTGAACCCTATAACAGCTGAATGCATTCCAAAAATAAATGAGTTTGAGCTTGCTGATGAAGGGCGACTGCTGAACGTGGACTCCGTTTTCTCATCAGCCAGCTTTCTCACCAGCTCCTGGTGGTGTCCATGTGTTGCTTTGACACCATATCTCTACCCCTCATGACTGAGGTAGCCCAGTGACCATTGACCAGAACCAGTGGCAGGAACACATATAACTTTGGATAGTGTGGACATTTTCATGGTATTAATTCTTCAAATGCATGAGCACAGGATGTTTCCACTTATTTGTGTTTTTCTTTGATTTTACTCATCAGTGTTGTATAATTTTCAGTATATGCATTTTTAATCTCCTTGGTTACATTTATTTCAATATTTTCGGGGTTTTTGGCTATTATAAGTGAATTATTATTTCATTATTTCCTTTTCAGATAGTTCATTATTAATGGACATAAGAGTATTACTAGTTTAAGTCATTTTTTGAATCAACACTATACTATATGTATTTGCAGGGTATGATATGATGTTTTGAAAAATGTTTACATTGTGTAATGATCCAATCGGGGTGACTCTTACATCCATCACCTCAAATATTTATAATTTCTGTATGGCAAGAAACATTCAAAATTTTTTCTTGTATGTATTTTGAAGCACAATGTTATTAATGATAGTCACCTTCCTATGCATAAATGATTGTTCCTGTCTAACTGTAACTTGGTACTCACTGAACCACCTCTCCTTTTTGCTCTGTATCCTCCCTGAAGCAACGGACCCCACCTCTAGTAACCACTATTCTACCATCTCCTTCTGAGATAATTTTTTTAGATTCTAAATACACTAAGATCCTGCAGTATTTGTCTGTGTCTGGTTTATTTCACTTAATATAAGGTCCTCCAGATTCATCATTTTGTCCCAAATGACAAAAATCCCATCATTTTTACAGTGGAATAACGTTCCATTGTGTGTATGTACCACATTTTGCTTTTCCATTCATCAGTTGATGGGCACTTAGGTTGTTTCTTTTTCTCAGCTCTTGTGAATACTGCTGCAAAAAACATGGGGGTTTGGATATCTCTTCAGCATACTGATTTTATTTATTTTGTGTATATACCCAGTAGTGGAATTGCTGAATTGGATGAGAGTCTTCTGTCAGTTTTTTGAGGAACTTTCTTACTGTTTTCCATAATGACTTTGCGAATTTACATTTCCACCAATAGTGTGCAAGCATTCTCTTTTCTCTGCCTACTCACCAGCACTTGTTATCTTTTTTTTTTTCTTTTTGGGAATAGCCTTTCTAACTGAAGTAAGGTAATATCTCATTGTGATTTTGATTTGCATTTCCCTGAGGATTTGTGGTATTGAGTATTTTTCTATGTACCTGTTGGCCATTTTTATATCTTTTGCATTTGTTTATTTATTTGGACAATGCTGGGGATTGCACCCTAGAGCCTTGTGCATGCAAAGATGTGTTCTACCACCCAGTTACATCTCAGTCCTTACCCATTTTTAAACTGGATTTTGATACTGACTTGATTTCATATATATATCAAACATTAACCTCTTGTCCGATGTGTACATGGCAAATATTTTCTCCCATTCTGTAGGTTGTTGCTGCACTCTTGTTTCCTTTGCTGTGAAGCTTATATATAAATTTATATGTACACACACACACACACACACACACACACACACACACACATACACACACATATACCTTCCCATTTGTCTATTTTTTGCTTTGTTGTCTGTGATTTTTAAAATCTATAGTAACTGCCATGAAGCAATTACCCATGCTTCCTTCATGGTTTCATAGTTTCAGATCTTACATTTAAATCTTTAATGCATTTTGAGATGATTTTTGAATTTCTAATTTAAAAAATCTTGAATTGGTGTGAGATGTGTCTAGTTTCTTCCTTCTGCATGTGGATATCAGTTTTCTCAAAACCATTTATTGAAAAGACTGTGATTTCCAAATGTATTTTCTTGGCACCTTTGTCAAAAATCATTTGGTTTTAGGTACATAGATTTAGTTATGAGCCATACCTAGCACTATACTGTTTTTATGTCCGTATGAGACCATTTTGTTTACTATTGTTTTATAATATATTTTGAATTCAGCGTGTGATACCTCTAGCTTGATTTGGCTATTTAGAATTTTTTGTGTGTGATACCTCAAGATTGATTTGGCTATTTAGAATTTTTTGTGGTTTTATACAAACTTGAGAAATGCTTTTTCTGATTCTGTGAAGGATGTGATTAGTATTTTAACAGGGATTGCATTGAGTTTGTAGGTTGTTTTGGCTACTATTGACATAATAATAATCTTCCAATTCATAGAGACCATCTTTCCACTTATTTGTGTCTTCTCGTTGATATTGTAAGTGTAAAGATCTTTCACATCCTTGATTATTTCTAGTTATTTTTCTATGGCTATTATAAATTGGATTGTTTTCTGAATTTATTTTTCAGATGATTCACTATTAACATATAGAAATGCTATTCATTTTTGTATGCTGATTTTTGTATCCTGCAACTTTACTAAATTTGTTCATTTTTAAAAAACAGTTTTATGGTGGAGTCCTTAAAGCTTTTCATATATAAGATCCATGTCATCAGCAAACGGATTTTTACATTCTCCTTTCCAATTCAAATGCCTTTCTTTCTCTTTGATTATGATAAGCTTGAATTTGTAGATTACTCTGTTGGAATAACTTGGGGTTCACAAGTTATTATGTGTTATATTAAATAGAAGTAATGACAATGGGAAACCTTGTCTTCCAGATTTTAGAGAAAAATCATCTTTTCTCCATTCAGAAAGATGTAGTTCTGGGTTTGTCATTTATGACTTTTTATATGTTGAGGCACAGACCCTCATTCCAATCATGAATTTTCTTTTTTTTTTTTTTTTTTTTGGATTTCATTGTGTTGTCTGTATTCTCTTGTATCTCACTGTATTTTCCTGAGATCATTACTTTCAATTCCTTTTCAGACATTTGCAACTTTCCTTTTCATTAGAATTAGTTACTAGAGAGCCATTGTGTTCCTTTTATGATCTCATGCTTCTTTGCTTTTTCATTTATCTTGTGTTCCTTCCTTGATGCCTGTGCAGCCGATAAAAGTATTTCCTCTTCCAAACTTTACAGAGTAGCTTTCATAGAGAAATACTTTCACCTGCAGATTGGGCTTATTGTGCCTATTGGGAAGGGTGTGGTGGCTCTGGTTCCAAACAAATAATGTGGTATGACTTCTGTGTAGCTTCTTCACAGTGATCAGTGCCAGCAATGATTATAGTTGTCTCAGTGACATAAGCTACAGGAACTTGTGTCAATGGCAATAACAGTATAGGTTTTCAGGGTCCTCAGTACCAACAGTCTTGGTCAATTTATCCACAACAGGAAAAGTTAGAAAGAAGATCCCACTTGGTATTGATTTGGACATAGCAAGCACCTACAGCAGCACTGCATTCTAGGACACAGTTGCTCTGAGGAGTGTCCTAGTCTCATAGAACTATTGTTGCACCCGAGTCTTGGGGTGTAGTTTTACTCTGTGAGATAAGGTTAAATGCAGATTGTGCACAGAGCTGATGTCTGAGACTCTGAGGCACTACCCAACAGCTCAGCATCCCCCCACCCCCCCAGGGAGGGAAGAATGGTAGCATAACTGTCCTGGGAGACAGGGAACAGCACTGGCCTAACTTTGGAAAATAAGGAATTCTCTGGAGGTTTGAGCTCAGAGACCAGGTTACAGATACAATTTGAGAATCAAACTCAGAATAGCACAGTAGCAACTAGGTCTTGGGTGATAAAGCACTGTGTACTCTGCATCTCATAGAAGAAAAAGTTGGCCCTAATCTCCATCTCGTGGGGTCGGGCTCCAAATTCCTTAATAGGACACCTATAGCACAAGAGTTAAAACCAAGAATCAACAAATGGGACGAATTCAAACTAAAAAGTTTTTTCTCAGCAAGAGAAATAATATGCAAGGTAAATAGGGAGCCCACATCCTGGGAACAAATTTTTACCCCTCACACTTCAGATAGAGCTCTAATCTCTAGAGTATACAAAGAACTCAAAGTTAAACAACAAAACAATAAATAACCCAATTAACAAATGGGCCAAGGATCTGAACAGACACTTCTCAGAGGAGGATATACAATCCATCAACAAACACAGGAAAAAATGTTCATCATCTCAAGCTATCGGAGAAATGCAAATCAAAACCACCCTAAGATACCATCTCACTCCAGTAAGAATGGCAGCCATTATGAAGTCAAACAATAACAAGTGCTGGCGAGGATGTGGGGAAAAGGGTACACTTGTACACTGCTGGTGGGACTGCAAATTGGTGCGGCCAATTTGGAAAGCAGTATGGAGATTCCTGGGAAAGCTGGGAATGGAACCACCATTTGACCCTGCTATTGCCCTTCTCGGACTATTCCCTGAAGACCTTAAAAGAGCATGCTACAGGGATACTGCCACATCGATGTTCATAGCAGCACAATTCACAATAGCTAGACTGTGGAACCAACCTAGATGTCCTTCAACAGATGAATGGATAAAAAAAAATGTGGCATTTATACACAATGGAATATTACACAGCACTAAAAAATAAGATCATGGCATTTTCAGGGAGATGGATGGCATTAGAGCAGATTATGCTAAGTTAGCCAATCCCTAAAAACCAAATGCCAGATGTTTTCTCTGATATAAGGGGGTGTGACTCAAAATAGAGTAGGGAGGAAGAGCATGAGAAGATGATTACCACTAAATAGGGAAGAGAGGTGGGAGGGAATGGGAGGGATAAGGGGAATTGCATGGAAGATGGAAACCCTCATCGTTACACAAAATACATGTATGATGATGTGAGGGGGAAGAAAAAAAGAGAAAGGTGTCACAGTAGATTGGGTAGAGAGAGGGGAGGGGAGGGGAGGGGGGATAGGAAGGGCAGCAGAATAAAATAGACACTAGTATTGCTGTATGTATATATGTGGCCCTATAACCAATGTGATCCTGCAACCTGTACACATGGAAAAATGAGAATTCATACTCCATTTGAATCAAATGTATGATATGTCAAGATCATTGTATTGTCATGAGCAACTAATTAAAAAAATAAAAATACATTAAAGTTTAAAAAATAAAGCACTGTGTATTGGTAACTGCAAACCTTGGGATGGCAGGACACAGAAGTATCCAAGATTCTGAGACTAGATGAAGCAGCAGCAAGGACCCCAGAGTGGTAGACTCATTGGTTGGTTGGGCAGAGGGAGCAGAAAGCACCAAAGCAATAATTCCAGTTCTCAGGGAGGCAGATATCTGAGCAGCTCAGATTCCAGATAGTCCATTTTAAGGGGCAGGTACCAGCCTATAGGGAAGGGTATCTCAGCTTAACCAATGCTCTGTTTTCCTAGAACATAGGGCACCTTGTCACCTCACTCTTGGGATATGTGGTTGCTCAGATCAACCAAGGCACCGGGAGCTATATCTCAGGCCCATGGAGTAGGACTTCTCTGAGAAGCCAAGGCACCATTTCTTTGGAAGAAGGAGGATGCTTTAACTCATGCATAGAGCATGACTATACTGGACAGCCAAAGTACTGTTTACCCATGTCAGCTCACAAATAGCAGAGACAGGAGTATGATTACTGCTATAGTCAAGGCATTATTTTTCTCAAAGGAAGTATATATATTTAGTGCAGACACCAAGGGACAGGTTACAGAAGTAATTGGGAGGAGTAGATGGAGCAGTTCCATAAGCAGCATGGTCCCTTGGGGTGAGGGATAGCCGGAAATGTGGCTTGGGGAGGATGAGCCATGAGGCAGGGATCATTCAGTGGTGGCTTAAAGGCCTCAGGGATGGAATGCTATGGCCATTCACCCCCCAAAGCAGGACAAATTCCAGCAGTGTCTGCAGTTCCAAGGTGGCATAGCATAGGAACCATTGCAGGTTGTTGGGGGTGAGGCTCATTGTTGACCTCTTCTCTGCAGTGTTCAAAGTGTTCATGGGGGCTGCTGGGATCCTCTTGCTAACCTCCTTCTCCAAGAGACACACCCCTCCTATTTCCAAGGTTCCAAGCTGAGGATGGGCTGATGGGGGCCAAATGATTCCTTCTGTCCTCCATGTAGCTATCCTGAGCTTTTATGCTCTATGGGGTTTCTGTTACTACTTTGATATACTCTAGTACTTTCTTTTAGTGATTTTCATCAAAATGTAATGGTTTATTTGGTTTTTTCCTTTGGGTGACTTTATGGAGTGAAGAGTGCAAAGGGCTTCTAGTTGAGCCTCTTGCTGATGTCACCCTAAATTATTTCATATTTGTATATTTCTGTATTCTATAATTTTTTGCTAAATTGGTTCATCAGGTCTAACAGTTTTTGGTAGATTCTTTAGGATTTTGAGTATGTTAAGATCCTGTCATCAGATAGCAGAGATAATTTTCACATTTTTCCTTCCCTGTTCACATACCTTTTGGTTCTTTCTCTTGTCTAAAGGCTCTGGCTGGAACTTTCAGTCCAGTATTGAAAAAGACTAGTGAAAGTGGGTATCCTTGTTCTATCTCTAATGTTGAAGGAAAGCTTTCAACTTTTCTGTTGGAAATGATGTTCGATTTGGGTTTGTCATTTATGTTTCTCACTGTATTGCAGGACATCCCCTGTGCTAGACTTCTAATGTAGTTTCCCTTCAAAAGTTCATGTATTGAAAACTTGGTCCCCAGTTTGGCCATGTTAGTAGGTGGTGGGACCTATAAGAGAGAAGTGTGGTGAAAATTTGTTGGTAATTGAGGTACTGTACTTGTTGTTTTTTTTTTTTAATTTTCATTTTTGTTCGTTCATATTATTATGACATTAGGAGTCACCTTGACATAATTATAAATCCATGGACTATAATTTGCTTCAATTCAGATCCCAGTACTTCCCCTTTCCCTCCTCCCTCCCTCTGTTCCCTTTCCTCTACTGATCTTTCTGCTATTTATTTACAGTTTTTCTAAGTTGGTGTCTTGGGGATATACCTAATAGTGAAATTCACCGTAGTATAGTCATATATAGACGTAGGAAAGTTAGGTCAGATTCATCCCACCATGTTTCCCTTCTCCTGTCCTCCTTCCCTTCTCCTCAATCCTCCTCTTCTACTCCCCTAATCTTTTATTTTGATGAAATAGCCCCTTCCTTTCTCCCCTTCCTTCTCTCTCTCTCCCCTTTTCTTCCCCTCTTCCTCCCTTGCCCCCCTCCTTCTCCTCCTCCTGTTTCTCCCCTCTCTTTCTCCCTCTCTTCCTACTATAACTCTGTAGTATGTTTTGAAATCAGGTGTTGATGCCTGCAGCTTTTTTCTTTTTGATAGATTGTTTTGCTTAATACAGGTCCTTTGTGGTGTGGTGTGTTTTTTTTTTTTTTTCCCCTAGTTTTATGAAGAATGTCATTGGTATTTTGATGGGGATTGCATTGAATTTGAACATTGTTTTGGGGCAGTATGGGCATTTTAACAATATTGATTCTTCAACCTATGAGCATATTTAATCCATTGATTTATCAAAACTACCTTTTTCGGTTTCGGTATATTGTTCCATGAATTAGTGGATATTTCCAATGTTTTCCCTTATTGATTTCTAGTGTTATTACTTTGTACTCACTAAAGATATTTGCTATAATTTCAGTTCTTAAAAACTTGTTGTGGTCTATCATATGATCTATTTTGGAGAATATTCATGTGCTGATGAGAAAACTATATGTTCTGCAGCTTTTCAGTGGAATGTTCTATAGATGTCTGTTAGGTCCATGTCTGTTAGGTACAATTTAACTCTGCTGTTTCTTGGATGATTTTTCTGTCTGGATGATTTTTTTTTTCATTGCTAAAAGTAAAACAAATGAAGTGTTAAAAATCTTCAATTACTTGGGAAGTTTTATTATTTCTTTGAATACAAACTTTTTACATCTTTGGTATTCTGGAGTTCTTGAATCCCATTAACCCTGTAATATTTGCTATTTTAGTACTGCTCCAAAATCCCATAAGCTTTCTTTATTCTTCTTTATTCTTTTCTCTCCTCCAATGATACATTTTCAAATAGCCTGCCTTTAAGCTCACCAATTCTTTCTATTGATGTCTCCTATTATATTTTCAATTTTGTTGAGTGTATTTTTAGCTCAAGAATTTGTTTTCATTTTTAAATAAAAAACTTCCATCTCTTTAAGTTTCACTGTTAGAGTACTGAAACATTTTTCTGTTTTCCTCAGATTCCTTGAGTTTCCTTAAAACAACATGGAGTTTTTGATTCTCTGAGAGTTCTCCCATTCTGATTGTTGTCTGCCTTTGTCTCTATTTGGTCAGTTTCTGGGAACATTTTTTTGCATATTATGATTTCTTAAAAGCCCTTAATGTTTGTTGGCATGTAACATCATCTGGGCATTGAAAAATTAGGTATTTACTCTAGTCTTCAAACTCTGGCTTCTTGCCCGTCTTTCCAGGAATTCTAATCAGGCTGCTTATTTTCTCTGAGCCTGTAGTCACTTCCACTATTTCAATAATGGATAACACCCAAGTCCAGATTTACAGGAATCGGCCTTTGGTGTTGTATCACTGTTTCAGTACTAAAAAGGAAATCCAATTTCAGTTTTGTCTAAAAAACACCATTAGTGTTTTCAGAAATAATCATGAGAGTACGTAGAGGTAAGATTAGTCTGCATCCACAAAACTCTCCCAGGGACTGTGGAAGAACTAGATGCCAAGCACAGCTCTGGGGTAAAACAGAGGTCTTCACAGCTGTGGGCTACCTATTGCTGAGGTGAACCCATGGCCTAAGACATTGCAACCATCCCCAGATGATGCCAGTTGGACTGCAGGTCTGATTGCCTGGGGCCTTGTATCTTCCCCTAGCACTGGAGCTGCTCCAGAGGCCATGGAAATCGGGGCATTAGGATCTTCCCAGTGTTATGATTCACCATGCCGGCATTAAGTTCCAGGACAAAGTCCCATGCTTACTATCCAGCAAATAGTCTTGTACCATACTAAGCTGCCTGCGGTGAGGAAAGTGTGGGTGAAGGCAATACCTTGGTCACCTAGGCTAATACTAAGCTGGATTATGCCCAAGTCTCACAAATGCAAGGGCATGCACAGTGTCAAGGTTACACCAATGCTCATGCCACAGCTGCTAGACTGAGTTTTGGCTTGCCTCACTATTTTACTGGGGTACAAGTCTCCGAAGGTATTGAGGCAGTTCTAGAACCCCATCTTCTAGCAGTAGCCTGGTGATAGTTGGCATGTCCAACGTTGGGGTACAAGTGGTAGAGACCATCCTTTGGCCACCAAGGCTTATACCTGAACCTCACAACCAAAGGAGCCAGCCTAGGCTCAGGAGGAGGAAGACAGTTTTTGCCTGGATCACTCCAAGTTTAGAAATGATACAGGCCGAAACTTGAGTCTGTCCCACTGGTGTCTGTGCCTGATGCCAGGCCTCATCCAGAGGTTCCATGTCTGAGTTCTGGCCTGCAGATGAGCCCATTTCTACGAGGTACCATAATGTCATGGCTCTGGGCTCTAAAACAGAGTCCTGCCATAGTTGTCATGCCCTGCTCTCAACAGGTTGAGTCTTGCTCCCCACTCTGCCGCCTGAGGTTGATGGAGAGGTAGGAAAGTCAGTCACCAGTCCTAATGCAATGCTAACAGCACAGTCCATGGATAGTCACCTGTTAGTAAGGGTTGTGAAGCTTTGCCCAGCACTGAGTTTTTACCATGGCAGTCATGGCACTGGGCTTCAAGTCCAAGAACTGGAGTTAATTCTCTCTCCCTTCCCCAAGGACGTATCTCCCTTCATACTGGCCATCTTGGAGCTTGGGGAAGGGTGATGTGAGCAATCCTTTCTTTCTTTCCCATCTTCTTCAATACATCTTTTCATCTTGTTATATTTAAAGCAAACCTTATGAACTCTCACCTGATTTCCTTCATTCTTATGAAGGTAGTTTGGTGTATGAATAGCCATTCAACTCAGTGTGTCCTTGGGGAGGTGATCCCTGAAGTATAAACTGCTATCTTGATCCCCTTCTCCATTTTTTGTATTTTGTAACAATTTATTGTAGCAACAGTGTTTTTTTAGTTTTCTTTCAACCATCTTAGTGAGGATGAAACTGCTTTACACACTGCCCTTACAATATTAGAATTTTTTTGTATGTCTGTGTTACTGATACCATTGAGGTTTTTTTCCTCCTGTTCTTATTAACATCCTTTTGTTTCATCTTAAAGAATACCTTATTACAGTTTCTGTAAAGTGTCCCTAGTATTAATGCAATCTCTTAGCTTTTGTCGGGAAAATTTTTATTTCTGATTCATTTCTGAAGGTCTTAGTGGGTACAGGATTCTGTTTGTCATTTTTTTTTTTTTTTTCTCCTTCAGCACTGTTAGTCGCTTTCCTCTTACTATTGAAAAAATAACTACGATAATCAACTTGTAAAGGGGACAGGTTTATTTTGGCTCATCATTTTGGGGGTTTAAGTCTATGAGTGATTATTTCTATTGTTTTTTGGTTTCTAGTGAGGCAGCACACCGTGGTAGGAGATGGTGGTGGAGCAAACTGTGCAGGCCAGGAAACCAAGATAGAGGAAGAGACCAGGGTCCCACAATCCCTTTCAAGGGAATACTATCTAATTACATAAAACCTCGCACTAAGATTCACCTCTTAGAAGTTTCTGCCACTATCCAATAACATCAAGATGAGGCCCAAATTCAAACTGTAGCAAGAATTCTGAAATATAGTATCCCATTGTCTCCTGGCCTGTGGACCTTCTGCTGAAAACTCCTGTGAGATATCTATTGTTCTCCCTTAAATGTGATATCCTTCCTATCTCTTGATGCTTTCCACATTGTCTTAGAATTTGGATAATAATATTCAATAATTTCATTATAATGTGTCTTGGTGAATTTCTCTTTGGGTTAAATTTTATTGATGATCTAGATATTGTCACCTTTATCCAGACTTGAGAAAATTTGACATTATTTTTTTACATATTTTTTCTATGCCTTTTTCTTCTTTTCCAAGTATTCCTATTATATGTTAGTTCTCTTATTAATGCCTCATACTTCCAAAAGTATTTCTTTATTTTATTTCATTCTTTTATTTTTGTTCCTGTTTGCCTAATTTCAAATGTCTTATTTTCAAACTCACTGATTTCTTTCTTCTGTTTGATCAAGTCTGCTAAAGAAGCTCTGTATTAAATTTTTCATTTCAGTTAATTTATTTTATCTCTAGGGATTCTTATTGTTTTATTTGTCATACTTTTCATTATCATTTTCCAAATTTCATTTAATTTGCTATTTGTATTTCTTTTTTGTCCGCTGTACTTCTTTGAGGGGCTTATTCTGATTTATTTGTCGTTCATTTCATGGATCTCCATTTCTTCCAGGTCTGTTTTGGTGCTTTATTAGTCTAGTATAGTAGAGTTCTTTCTTTCCTGATTTTTCATAATCCTTGCCTCCTTACATTGATGCCTGCATTTGGGGAGATAGTTGTCTCTTCTGGCCTTTGCAGGTATTCTTTGGGGTTGATAAACATCTACACATTGGTCTAGTCTGGGACTCTGAATCAGGTAGACCTTGATGTCATGTTCTCTAGTTGGACTAGGTTGCCGTGTTATATAGTCAAATAATATTGCTGGCTGTATTCCCTCTTCTGGTAAGACCACTATCGGGACTCTGCTGTCAGGTGGACTAGTTGGCTGGGCTTTGTAAACATTTCTGATTGGGCAGTGTGGCTGGTTGTCTTCCTTGGATGGGTAGTAATGTGTAATATCTGTAATTGTGTAGGCCATGTAAAGGGCTTCAAGTGTGGTTAGGGTATCTGGAATTGCTGCTCAAACACATGATATAGAGAGCCAGAGACTATGCACTTCAGATTCTCGGACTTGGACTTGCCTCTTAGCTCAGGAATGGCTTAATCAGAACACAGGTTTGGTGGAGGTATATTCTTGCAGTTGGGATTAGGCGGGATCAGATATTCCTTTCTCCTGGTCTGAGAAAGACTTAATGAAAGCACCGCAACTTAGTTAAAGCACCTCTCCACCACTACAATTGTGCAGGGACAGATGCTCCTTCCACATGTAATCGCTAACCTGCAGTTGCTTCCAGGACTGGGGAAAACTAATGTGAACACTGGGATTTAATTTGATTATCCTTCCAACACTAGGGACAGGCAATGTTTGAAGATGCTTCTCAACCTTGGAGAGAATTAAAAAGAGGACCTGGCCTGGGTGTAGAAGATGGCTAGGGATTCCAGCCTGGAAGACACATAAAAAATGTTTCCTGCAGCATGATGCTATTGGCTAGTTTCTATGAGATTTCTCCCTTGGTCAGAACACAGAGTGACCAAGATTCATGTATAGGTCATTGTGGCCCTCACCTCCTTTCTTTGTTCCTAACTGACCCCAGATGGACTATCCCTGATAATATTCCCAAAGATTTCAGTGGAACAAGACAGGAGTGAGCCTCCTTTGAAGGGACTCAGAAGGGATACTGAATGTTTGCCCCCAGCTCCCTTTTCCCCCTGTAGAAATCACAGGTACAGGAAAATTCTAGAGTTATGCTAGCTTGGAAAAGGAGTGATATGGTCAAAGAAAACCACTGCTTCTATTGTTTGATCATGGATGTCCTTAGTTCTGTGATGTAACAGGGTGTCTCAGCCCCACTATCAAATTCCAAGATATTCAGAATGGTATTATTTGCATGTTAATATTGTTAGTTCGAGTTATAGGAGTTTGGGAGAAGAAATCAGAGGACTTATGTTCACCATGAATTTCCTTCTAACATCACTCTCTGGGTCTTAATATTAGACAATGTGTTTAAAACTTTTAGGGGGTTTGTTGTTTATTTGTTTTTTGTGCTACTGAGGATTCCCAGGGCTTTGCAATGCTAGGCAAGTACTCTGCCATTGAACTACATCCCCAGTCAATGGTATTTTAATAATATTCTATACAAACACTAATAAAATGTAAAATAGGAGCCCAATGTTGGGGAATCTGCAGTTGTTAGAGATAGATAATGCACGAAGATATGTTTCTAAATATTTAGTGCTAAACTCTCGAGAATATTTCTTTTTTTGTTTTATGTGGGAGGACTGGAGAAGCTTTGTAGGGATAGGGGAGTATTTTCTCTCTGGATTTAGTCCTCGGCTATTCTTTCCTCTCTGCCTTTTGAGTGTTACTAAGGAAATATGAAAGGTAAGGAAGTAAATCAAATTATCTATGTACATTTAAGAAGTTATTTTTTATTTTGAAGCATGAAGCTCACCATGAATTTCAAGCATGTCCTTTCCCAAGTATTTTTTACATTCCTCACAAGCACCCTGTTAGATGGGTATATTTCTCATATACATTTATGATTTAGGCTTAGATATGCAATGCAACTCTCAAGGAGCTGGTTAGAAATTGTTAGAACTGAGTGTGAGTTTTGTTCTGACTAGTTCCAAAGCAGTACTCCTAACTACTATCAGATATTACTTCCTGCTTTAAGCAACGATTTATGTAGTTAATTACATTTATATGGCATTGAGATTGAGAATAGAAGCAGAGAATGATCCAAATTTGAACCAAAACATGCAAAATTTAAATGCAATATATTCACAAAATTGATGGGATGGACACACTAGACATAGGTTCTCATGAGGTGAAAAGAACTTGGGGGGAAAAACCCCAGTTAAATTCACATATCCACAAAATATTTATACAAATTCACAAGGTTCATATATAACTGCTGCCCATTCAAACCTAGTCAGGGCTTGATTTTTAAGTAAAGAAGGACCCAGGTACAGTAAGCTTAGAAATTTTAAAAAGTCTTAGTCATAATGTGAGGCTGTATACTCGCTTTTATGTTTTTCCACTAGAATCCAGTCTAATTTTATGGTATTAGAATTTGAGGGCAAAAGACTAAATACTTGGAATGTAACGCAGGTAGCTTTTGTGCAACAGGTAAAGTCACAAACACACAAAAGAGCATTGACTCCAACTCATTCTGTCCTAAAACTCTTAGAGTTTGATATGTTGGGTGAGGCTTGAGAAATCATAGTAGAATTTCTCAGAAGTATATAGTTGCCATCATGGAGTAACTAATGTGACCTGGGAGGAATTTCTAAGAAAATTTTAAAGTTGGTTGTACATAAGTAGAGGGACAAGAATACTTATGGGGAAATATTTAAAAGTGAAGAAAGCTTTTTTTTCTTGTTTTTAAAAAAATGGGAATACTAGAATATGAAGAGTGAGGCCTCCAAGGGTGATTCAAAGAACACAGGCATGGCTTTAAAAATGAAATGACTTTTTTTTAATCTCCTATTAGCTTCCCTTTTTATTTCTCTTTTGTAGTGACCCCACTGAATTCTGCTGAAGCTGTATAAAAGGCATTTCTCAACAGATTTTTTTCCAAAACCACAAATGTATTGTGTAAGAGCCTCTTATTATTTACTATAATTCAAATAACTGTCAAAATAAAATGTTAGTTGTTTCTCCAGTCAGAAGAATCCCTTTAGCCCGTGAAAGACATGGTAATTAAAGAGCATCCCCACTGGATTTCATTGATCTTTTGCTCAGGATTAAAATATTTTCTTTAAGAAATCAGAACATAATAAGTTAGCACTTGCATATGAGGCATCAATATGCAATGAGTATTTAATTGCAAACACTGACTGCAAAAAAAAAGAAACATTAGACTGTAGTCCTTCATAAGGCAGGAAAGATTTGTACCTGCCTTGCTGTAAATTGCTTAATTTTAAAAGGAGAGAAAATGTTGTTCAGTTTCACATGTACAACTTTTTAATTTGTAGTCAGTGTATATAAATTCTCTGTGTGCCATGATGTTGTCTGATTTCTGTTTTATGTTTTTCTGTGGTTTTTCTCATTCTTTTTTTTTTTTTTGATAAGTTCATACTACAAGGTAGATATTAGACATGTTGTCATGGAATATATATATATATATATATATATATATATATATATATATATATATATATAATATATTTTTTTAAGAAGTGATTACAAAATAAAATCAATACTTGAGATAATAAAACACACATGGCAGCACTAGGATGGGTTTTTGTCGTCAGTCAATGCCTCTGTTTATAGATTTTTCTGGGGTCATCATTGTTATTCATCGGCTTAATTTTTTGGTTCTGGATATTGGAAAGGTTTTATCTCATTACAAACCCATTGAGTTTCTTTAAAAATATCACATTTCTACATCTGCTACACCTAAAATATGATTTTTTTTTAGTTGAGATCTTTTTATAACTGCATAAAGAGCATAATAATCAACCCATTCACCTATACTCCTTTGCAGGCACTATTCTGAGTACTCAGAACAAATTGTTGAACAAAACCAAAAAAAGATCATTATCCCCTTGAGCTTATGTTCTACTAAAAGAAATACATCTTAATAATTTTTTTAAGTGGCATGCTATTATATGGAAGGGTGGTTAGTGTTATGGAAAAAGAAAGTGAAGCTGAGTAAGAGGAGGCAAGAGGAGTGGGATTCCCTTCTTACAAAGTGTGGTAAGGGCAGGCCTCACTGAGATGACAATTGAAGAAAGCTTAATGACCTTGAGAAGGTCAGCTAAGATATCTGGGAAAACGGTATTCCCGCCATTGAGGATAGCTAGAGCTGACATAAGGTAGAAGCATGTCCAGTGAGCCAAAGAATCGCTAAAAGGCCATTGTGCCTGTAATGGAGAAAGCCAGAGAAAGAACAGTAGAAGAATCCAAAATATGGAGACTTATTTAGCTGAAACAACTAGGAGGATGGGAGTGTCAGTATTTGGAAAATATATAGCCCAAGAGTAAACTTAAATAGACCAAGATATCTAATTTAAAAGTTTAGACTTGGGCTGGAATTGTGGCTCAGCAGTAGAGCACTTGCCTAGCACAGGCGGGACCTAGGTTCGATTCTCAGCACCACATAAAAATGCATTGTGTTGTGTCCATCTACAAAAAAAAAAAAAAAAAAATTCTCTCTTTAAAAAAAAAAAAAAAAAAAAGTTTAGGCTAGATTTCCAATTTGGGGTCCAGCATATAAATAGTTTAACTGTTGCCACTCCATTTCAAAAAGTAAAATACCTGAATAAAGTGGTGGTGTTGGTGAAGCAATCTATAAGTGTCAACTATGTCCTGTTGTGATTAATGGTCCTGTTGAATTTAGCTATGTCTTTAATTATGCCAAATATTTAAGGAATAAATTATACTAAATATCTACAATCTCTTCCAGAAGACAAATAGATCAATAAAACAGAGAACCCAGAAAGAGACCCACATAAGTGTATAAAGTTATCTTTGATAAAACTGATATTTGACAATACAATGAAACAGTCTTTTCAACAACTGCACCTAGAACAACTGGATATCCATATGCAAAAAAAAAAAATGAATCTAGGTAAATAACCTACCCCATTTCTAAAAGTTAACTCAAAATGGATCATAAACCCAAGTATAAAATGCAAAACTATAAAACTCCTAGATTACATAAGAGAAAATTTATATAACATAACCTTGGGTAGGAAGATGGCTTTCTAGATAAGACGTCAGAAGCAGGACTCATTAAAGAAAGAATAAGTTTGGCTCAAATTACAAATGTGTGTTGTGGAAAAGATAATATCAAGAGAAAGAAGACACAATCCATGACTGGAAGAAAATATATTCAAACAATACATCATGTAAAGGACTGTTACCCAAAAAAATTATAATGTAGGTATAAACATGAAGTAAATAAATGAGCATTCAATTTTAATAATGGGGAAAATGCCTAAATGGATATCTCATCAAAGAAGATTTGCAGATGTCATGTAAGCATATAAAAAGATGTTCAATAGCACATGTCGTCATGGAACTGAAAATTAATTAACTATATATATTACTAGAGAATTGCAAATTAGCAACAACGAGATGCCACTACATAGAAATTAGAAAGACCAATATTAAAAATACTGACAAACCAAATGCTAGGAAGGATGTGGAGCAATGGAAACTCTCATTTGTTATTTGTGGTAATGCAAAATGGTACAGCCACCTTCAAAGACAAGGTGAGAGTTTCTTATAAAACTAAACACATTCTTACCATACAATCGAGCAACTGCACTCCTTCATATTTTACCAAAATAAGTTGAAAATGTGTGTCTACCCAAAAAGCTGCACACAGATGTTTAGAGCAGCTTCATTCATAATCACAAAACTTGGAAGCAACCACAATGTCTTTCAGTAGATAAAGGGATAAAGTGTGATACATCCAGACAATGAAACATTACTTGGGGCTAAAAAGAAATGAGCCCTCAAGTCATGAAAAGACAGAGGGAGCGTATATGCATATCACTATGTGGAAAAAAGCCAATCTGAAAATTCTACATATTGTGATTCTTACTATATGACACTCTAGAAAAAGCAAACATATGGAGATAGTAAATTAAATGTCAGTGGTTTCCAGGTGAGGAAGGAAGGCTGACTAGGCAGAGTATGGTGAGTTTTTTAGGGCAGTGAAATTATTCTGTGTGTAGCATCTATTTTAAACTCCTGTCACTCTTAGGTAGATCACCATAGTAGATACAGAAAAGTATTTGCCAAAATTCATGCTCCTATACCTAATTTCAGCTTTAAAAGGACAACTAAAGAACCACAGCCTGATAAGAGCAGGACTCTCATGGATGAAAATCTAGGTCTAGGTGGCCCCACCAGCCATGCCACTTGGACCAGCAGAAGTGCTACCTAAGAGTGACGGAAATTTAAGTGACACAGTACTATAGAAATCATGATAAACGCCATCCCATAGAAGCTGCAGCAGATGCAGTAAACTTAATGTGAGATGCAAATGGTGAAATTAAATGGGCCCAGCATAGAACAGTAATGGCAAGTGTTTGTTATGCCCAGATCTACTCCACTCCCTTCATAATTTCTGCCTAGCCTACTCCCAGACCCTTTGGAGACAAAAACCACATAGTCACCTCTGTGTGACACCTGTGACTCTTTGTCCTACTAGCTCAAGTTACTAGAGCCACTTGTGCAGAGACTGGAGTGTCTGGAATTTACAGTCTCACAATCACCACGCCCACACCTTTTTCCCTTCATTGTGTCCTTTGTGAGCGATGAATGGTGGGGCAGCATAAAAGCCTAGCTTAGTTCCAGGGGTTCAGGACAAACTCCAGGATGCAATTGACACTCCACAGTTCCCTTGCAGCACCACCAGGGCTGCAGCAACCCTCCAGAAACTGCACTTTGGCTTGGCTTCTTCCCCTCTCCTCTCCCCCTCCTCCTCCTCCTCCAGTTTCCTTCAAGTTTCTCTGGGGAGTCATTTTCTTGCACCAGAATCCTTGTCTTGCAGTCTGCTTCTTGGAAGCTCAAGCAAAAACATTTTGCTTGAGCTTCCATACACCATGTGTTTTTACTTTATATTACTAAACTCGTGGGCAATTATTTGTTCAAAGACTGTCTTCCCTGCTGCTATATAACTGCATACATGCCAGGACCAGGCTCTCTGTGCACAGCGTCATCATTAGTATCTAGCCCAGTTTGAGGCACACAGATTCAATTACGTGTTGGTTGATACACAAATAAGCAAATCAAGAAGGTCAAGATTAATTAGCAAACTAGTGACATGTTTGCAATTTTTTTTAAAAAAGCTTTATTGCTTTCAAGTAGATTTAATAAATTGACTTGGGATAGATACACAAGCTCTGTTATTAAAAAACAAAAGTCCTTAGGAATCTGACAGTTTTCAACCCATCTGGACCTCTTTCCTCTTCATTGTTGTTTATTCTGTATTTTCTAGTTTGAGGTCACTATCTTTTTAAAAAACGGGGGGTGGGGGGGAAGCACAGCAAGAATGAAGTAGGTACCAATTACACTGAGTACCAAAGTTATCCTTGGCCTCCTTCTCCTAAGGGTCTATCTTTATAGTTATAATAAATTGAAAGATATTAAGAATATTTGAATTTTTTAACAATATCAGCAAAGGACAGCAGCACATGGTGTGAACCCCAAATCACTATTGTTGCTGCTCACAGGGGCTAAGCACGGTGTCAGCAAATGGCTCAGGTTGTTAGAGTAGTAAATAAGAGAGGAAATTTGCATGCTAGTTCACCCACTGGGGGCTCTTCAATGGAGAAGGAACTGACTGGTGAGTACTCCCAGTCACTTAAGGACACCAAATTGCTATAAATAGATTCCTGAATAATTTTAGGGCAAAGAATACTGAAGAGAAGAATAGATGGGGGTGGGGGGAGTCTGTTTTCTATGCTAGCTTGCCTAGAGTTTTAGCTTGCCTAGAGTTTTAACTATCAAATTGAACTGATTTGAATTCTTTGCTTTTAGAACTCTCTTTTTCTGAGTCCTTGTCTTCCTCTGTGAGTTGAATACACCTGACCCAATAAAAATGCCAATTTGGGGTTGTAACATGGAAAAGAGACATGTTCAATAATCCTGAGATCTTGCCTCCAACTTGTGCCATTTTCCCTTTGGGAGCTAAAGAAACTTTGCTCCAGATGAAAAAAATTAGGCTCTTCAAAAGGTTGAATAAAGTCCAGGGGAGGAAAAAGTCAACGTACATGGCTTGCAAAAGATGTCTTCTTTATAACAGCCGCCTGCTAAAGTATTAGAAGTTTTACCAACTGAAAGAAGAAAAACTGTTTGACTTAACCCACTAAAGGAAGGGGCATTTTAACTTCAATTACTAAAATCTCTATTGAACTGCATATTCCAATTGTCTTAAAATATAAGTAATTTATTTATTCCAAACTTTAGACAAAAGGTTTAGTCACATCAGCAAATGTACTAAAAAAAAAAATTAAAAAGAAAAAGAAAAATGGGGGGAAAGCATAATTCATGGTAGTATTGTTTTATTGTTTTATTTCATTGGGGTTTATTTGGCATTTTCTTAATGCTCTTTCTACAGCTTGATAGTCATTTTTAATTCTTAAATGTGCCTGTGCCCTGGTCTTTCAAAATGTTTAATAAGCTTACAAAAAATATACTTCCATGGTTTTCAGAGATTAACAAATTAGAAACGGAATATAGCAATTCAAAGAAAAAACAGGAATTCAAAAAAATACTAAGTATAGTAGTCAATCCTGGTTAAGTGACTGAACTAATGTGGCTCTGGCTTTCTGGCAGTCAGCCACACGAAAGAAAGAAGAGAAAACTCCACTATTTCCTTCCATGAGACCTTTCCCAATTCTAAATTAGACTGAATTTTTCATTTGAAGATTTTATGTATGAGAACTGTGGGGTCCATGAACATTGTTTCTGGCAACAATTTCACAGCAAATGCATGATCCTTTTGTCAAATGTAATTGGCTCAATATACAGTATGACTGATGGTGATTCTTTAAGCCAGGTTTAGGTGGCAGACTCATCTAATGTGTTTTAATGACTTTCAAATTACCAAAATAAGAGAGTACCTTGTCTTTCCCAAGTGGAGAGGCTTTTGTTAAGAGGTAGATGGTACATAAGTCAGATTGTACTCTTTGACAAGTGATTGAAACACAAATACAGAACCGCTGGGGTTACATATGTCACCACACCAGACTTAAAGACTGAAAGCTTCTGTATTATAAATATCATTTAAAAAATTGGAAAAGAAATTTGCAATGCATATTACCTACCTTTAAATAATAAGCAGAATGTGTAACACTCTGTAAACACTCACTCATACACACACACACACACACACAAAAAAAAAAAAAAAACTGGTAGAAATAGTTAAAGGACATGAACTCCCAAAAGAAAACACATGGACTGGAAATATAGCTTAGTTGGTAAAGTGCTTGCCTTGCATGCACAAGGCCCTGGGTTTAATTCCCAGCATCACAACAAAGAAAAGAGAACCCACATAACTATAAAACATGAATCAAAAAAAAAAAAAAACAAACATACCAACTTCAGAATAGATTAAGCTTTTAGAATGAGGAGAAGATGAATTAGGAAGAATGTTCCCAAGAGAGACTTTGTTTTTTGTTAAAATTGAATCAAATACAGCAAATATGTCAGCATTTGTTAATATATCTTCTATTTTCATTATATTTTGGAAAAAAATAATACAATAATCATGAAAATCAGGAAGCCCCCAAGTTCAGAGTTCTATTAACATCTCTGGACTGCCTTTATTCTTGGAAACTCTAATACTCAGTATTCTTTCATGGTCTTCCCACTGACAATCTTTCATCTACACCTGCCTAGACCAGCCATCCTGGTTCTTCCAGTGCCTGCTCCCTTTCCAGCACTTTGCATGGCTGGCGCTAAGATATTTGCTCTTATGACAATAAAGGGATCACTTGTTAAAACACTTTCTTGTTTTTCATAGTAAAATCAAGGTATCATCAGAATACTTATCCTCCTCTTATTCTATCAGAAGACCATCTATCCAGTAGATTTGGTAGAGGGATTGAACTCAGGGGCACTCAACCACTGAGCCACATCCCAGCCTATTTTGTATTTTATTTAGAGATGTGTCTCACTGAGTTCCTTAGCACCTCACCATTGCTGAGGCTGGCTTTAAATTCGAGATCCTCCTGCCTCAGACTCCCGAGCTGCTGGGATTATAGGCACACACCACAACACCCCGCTATCCAATAGATTTTAAGTACACAACTTCAGTGATGATGATTTTGGATAGTCATTAAACAAAATCCCAAATCAAACTGCTTTCAAACTATAAGGCAACTCTAAAACTGTTAGGATTCTTTCACTGTCTTCCCATTGAAAATTTTTCATTTACATCTGCCTAGATCTACCACCTTCTAATATTTTAATCTCTCACTTTTACTTGGAAGTCTCAAAGATGACTCCAAGCAAGATATAATCTTTTTTTCAGTTTTCTTTCTCCACAGTTGTCTTGACTATGTCTTTTCTATGTATATATTGTCTTTCCAGGATGACTTCTCTATGATAGCCAATATAGGTAGTTGCTGCCAGCAATAGACATCTCTTTCTTGACACATCCAACAAGAGAACAAAATAACCATGAGATAAAAATACTTCATCAATAATTTAAATAAGCCATGTTACATCATGTGGCCACCATTGTACCAGAGGAATTACATATGCTAATTGGCTTCAGATTGGGTGTTTTAACCAATTGTTAGCAAATAGGTTGATTGATTATTACTATGAATATGATTGGTCCTTTTCAAAACATGTTGAAATTGGTTCCTAGTGTAACAGTGTTGAGAGTTGATGGGACCTTTAAGAGGTGTGTGGGTCATAAGTACTACTGTTGTGGGACTGGGTTGATTCTCATGGGATTGGATTAGTTATCTTGAAAGAGGGTCCTTACAGTGAGGCTGCCCTTTGTCTTTTGTCTCTTCTGTATATGTCTGTCTACTCTTCTGTTTTCTGCCATGAATTGAAGCATCAGTGTGAGGCCCTATCAATACCATGTTCTTGGACTTTCTAGTCTCTGGAGTCATAATTCAAAATAAACTGATTTTCTTTGTAAAATTTCAGGTATTTTGTTATATATAATTACCAAGGAAAACTTTGAGTTGAGACTTTTGAGGAATCGATTCAGCTCTAGAATTGGAAATTGTTTTTCCTAATCCTCTTGGGTCCTGTGGAAGAGAGGAGTAGGTCTCTCAAGCACATAAGGGCTTGCTTGGAAAGGAGGAAGAGAAAGCAAGTCCTAGGTAGCCAGCCAATATGTTTACTACTTAATTGACCAGACTAAATCTAAGAAATGGTGATAGTAGCCGGGAAAATTACTTTAGAGACTATTATCTGGCTTGTCAAAAACCCATCTCTACTTAACTCAAATTATTGAAGAGGGAGAGATAGGTTTTTAAAAGACCTTTCTTAAATATTGTATTAAGCTCGGGCAGCTTGGCCCATACCCAACAGTAGTCTATAGAATCAAAAACCAAAAAACTCATGCTTTATGCTGCTATAAAATTGTGTCCTCATTTGCATATGAATTGATTGCTATGGTAATTATGATGTTGTGTGTTGAATACTATCACTTCAGAACAGGATCAGCAACGAAAGATCTTGGGACCTTAAAAGAAAGACTTCTTGCTAATAAGAACAAATACAATTATAAGTTGGGCATCAAAATAATGAGATATACTATGCAAAAGAGAAGATCTTGTACTTCAAAGAGACACACTTGAAGTTCAAGGAAATGAGACTGTATTTCACTTAGGATTTATCCTACTTCTAAGTGATCTTGAGGTAGCCTTTAACATGAAAGCTCATAAAACTTTAGGGCAACTAAAAACTTGAAAAGAGGAGGATAAAAGAAGGGGATAGAAAGAGAAAGTATTCTGGGGGATTTGGGATGGAGACTGTTTCCCTTTTGCAATTTTTTTAAGAGAATTTTTTAATATTCTTCAGTTTTCAGTGGACAAAACATCTTTATGTGGTGCTGAGGATCGAACCCAGCACTCCATGCATGCAGGCGAGCACGTTACTGCTTGAGCCACATCCCCAGCCCTCCAATTTTTAAAATCTGCATTCTGGCCAAATTTTTCAACCTCTAGCTCAGTAGCTTGCTTTTCAGCAGAATACTTGCTACTATACAGCCAGTATATTCAGCTTGTGTATAGTAACATTTTACTTCCAACAACATAAAATTATTTTATTAATACATACTAATTATACATATTAATGGTATTCATTGTATTCATTGTGATATTTCCATACATGTATTCAGTATGCATTGATCAAATTCAACTATCCCCTTTTCACCCTGCCTGCCCCCAACAATACACCCTTCTCGATCTCTAGTCACCACTATTCTACTTTAAGGTTGACTTCTTTTGGCATCCAAATGTGAGAGAGACCACCTAAGATTTGTCTTTCTGTGCCTGGTTTATTTTATTTTACACATTTTCCTCTAGTTCTACCTATTCTGGCAATGACAGGATCTTATTCTTCTTTTGGCTGAGTAATAATTCATTGTATATGTATATGCCATATTTATTCATTCATCTGTTGATAGTTACCTAGGCTGACACTGTGCTGTAGCTATTGTGAATAGACCCATAATAAACATGGGTGTGCTGTATGTCTTTCGTATGCTGATTTTATTTCCTTTGTGTATGTATACTTAGTCGTGGGATAACTGGATCATATGATAAATTGGTTTTTAGTTTTTAATAATCTATACTGTTCTCCAAAATGGCAATGCTGATTTACATTCCCACTAACAGTGAATAATTTCCTTTCTCTATGTGCTTGCCAGCATTTGTGTTTTGTTGTTGTTTTGTTTAGTTTCAGGTTTTTTGGGGTTTTTTGTTTTGTTTTGTTTTTGTTTCTTTTTTTTTTTTTTTTTGCTTTGCTTTTTTGTTTGATAGTGATTCTAAATGAAATAAGACAGTATCTCTTTGTGGATTTAAAATATATTTGTTCCTTGTGGATTTATTTGCATTTCCCTAATAGCTAATGATAGTGAACACTTTTTCATATTGGCATTTGTATTTCTTCATTTTAAATTTTTCTTTGAAGACCATTTGCCCATTTTTAAATTGGATTACTTGGTTTTTGTTTTTTTGTTTTTTTGTTTTTTTTAGTTTCTTATATATTCTGGGTATTAAGCCTCTGTCAAAAAAATAACTGGCAAATATTTTCTCCTGTTTTGTAGATTTTTTTTTCTTCACTGCTGTTTCCTTTGCTGTGCGGAAGCTTCCTAGTTTGATGTAATCCCATTTGTCAAGTTTTGTTTCCTGTGCTTTTGGGATTCTGTGAAGAAAATCGCCTGTACCCATGTCTTGATATGCTTCAACTATGTTTTCTTCTAGTAGTTTGAATTTCAGTCCTATTTTTAGGTCTTTGATCCACTTTGAGTCGATTTTTGAAAAGGATGGTCAAGTTTCCATCTTCCCTATGTGGATATCCAGTTTTCTCAAAACCATTTGTCAAAGAGGCTATCTTTTTCCAATATGACTTTGTGAGAAACAGTTGGCTGTGGATGTGTGGGACTATTTCTAGTCTATCTATTCTATTCCAGTTGTCTATGTGTTTGTTTCTATGCTAATATGCTGGTTTTGGTTATTGTGGCTCTGTAGTATGTCTTGAAATCAGGAATTATAATGCCTACTGCTTTGTTCTTTTGGGTCAAGATTGCTTCGTGTATTCTGGGTATTCTGTGTTTTCCATATGAATTTTAAGATTGTTTTTCCTAGTTCTGTGAAAAATGTCATTAGTAATATAATCTACAGATTATATTGATTATGTAGAACATTTTCAGAAGTATGAGCATTTTAATAATATTAATTCTTCCAATCTACGAACCTTGGAGGGCTTGCCATTTTTTTTTTAGGAGTATCTTCTTCAGTTTCTTTGTTCAATCAGTGTTTTGTAAATTTGTGTACATCTCTCACATGTTTATTAATTTATGCCTAGGTATTTTATTTATTTTTGTGTGTGTGTGGCTATTGTAAATGGGATTGCTTTCATGATTTATTTCTCAGAAAATTAATACTTAGTGTCTAGAAGAGCTGTTGGGTATTATATGTTGATTTTTATATACTGCTGCTTTGCTGAATTCATTTATCAGCCTAAGTCTTTTAGTGGAGTCTTTGAATTTTTATATGTACAGAATTATATCTTTCTCCGTTCCTATTTTTGTGTCTTATTTACTTCTTTCTCTTGCCTAATTGCTCTGGCTAATTTTCTAGTATTATATTGAATAAGAGCAATGAGAGTGGACATCCTTGCCTTATTATCTTTCAGTTTTTTCCCTTTTACTATTATATTGGCTACAGTTTTGTCTCATATAGCCTTTATTATGTTGAGACATGAACCCTGTACACTAATTTATGAAGGACTTTAACCATGAAGGGATGGTGAATTTTTATCAAAGGATTTTTGTGCATCTGTTGAGATGATATGATTTTTAGCTTTCGTTAAGCTGATGTGGTGTATTATGTTTATTGATTTGCATATGTTGAATCATCCTTACATCTCTAAAATGAAAGCAACTTGATCATTGTGAACATCTCTTTAATGTGGTATTGAATTTAATTTGCTAGAATTTGGCTGAGAATTTTATCATCTAGTTTCACCAGGGATATTGATCTATAGTGTTTTGTTTTATTGTTGTTGTTGTTGTTTTGTCTGCTTTTGGTAATAATAGGATCATGCTAGCCTATTAGACTGGTTAAGAGGATTTCTTCCCTTTGAATTTTCTTTAAAAATGATTTGAGAAGGATTGGCATTAGTCCTTCTTTCAAACTTTGGTGAAACTCAATGTGAAGCAGTCTTGTACTTTTCTTTGGGAGACTTTTATTGCAAAGTCACTCTTACTACTCAGTATAGGTTCATTTAGGTTTTTTATGTTCTTGGTCATCAATTTTGTTAGGTCCTACATGTCAAGAAATGTGTCCATTTCTTTTAGGGTTTTTGATTTATTAGCATATAGTTATTTTTATAATAATCCCTAAGGATCCTTTGTATTCTGCAGTATCAGTTGTAATGTCTCCTTTTCATCTCTAATTGTATTTATTTAGATCTGTTCTCTTTTTTTCTTAGTTAATCTAGCTAAAGGTTTGTTTACTTGAAATCACCCCACTTGTCTTTTATGTAGGTGTTGTTTGCTATCAGCTTCCTTCTTATTACTCTCTTGCTTGTAAGGATTGGTATGTTGTGCTCACATTTTTTATTTTGTTACAAGAAATTTTTAATTTATCTCTGCTTTCCTTAGTGACCCACTGTTCATTCAAGTATTTTGTTCTGTCTTCAGATGCATTTATATTATTTCAAAAGTGATTTTTGTTTTGTTGACTTCTTCTATTTTCCCATTGTGATCAGAAAATATACAGGGAGTGATTTCAATTTGTTTGAATTTTTAAAGCTTTGTTTTATAGTCTAATATATGGTGTATTCTAGAGTAAGTTCCATCTGCTGATTAACAGAATGTGTATTCTATAGCTTCTGGGTGGAATGTTCTGTAAAGTTCTGTAATAAAGTTTAACTCTGTTTCTCTGATCTTTTTGTCTAGATGATCTCTCCATTAATGTAAGTGAGGAACTGAAATTTCCCCCCCTATTATTGAGCATATCTTTCCCTTTAGGTCTAAGAGTGTCTGTTTTATATAATTGGATGAATAAAGATTTACAATCATTATATCTTCTTGTTGAATTGATCCTTTAATCATTATACAGTTACCTTCTTTGTGTCTTCTTACAGTTTTTCTTACAGTCTGTTTTATCAGATGTAAGTACTGCTACTTCTGCTTGGCTTGGGTTTACATTTGCTTAGAATATAATTTTTTTATCCTTTTACTTTGCAGTCTGTGTCTTTACTGGTAAGATGAGCTTCTTGTAGGCAGCATATTGTCTTGTTGTTGTGTGTTTTATCCATTGAGCCAATCTGTATCCCACCACCACCTCTGTACAGGGAATTGAACCCAAGGGCAATGTACCACTAAGCTATATCTCCAGCCTCCCACCCCCATCACCCCATGCTGCTTTTTATTTTTTTGAGACCAGATCTCATTAAGTTGCCCAGTCTAGACTCAAATTTGCAATCCTCCATCCTCAGCCTTCCAAGTAGCTGGCTCAGTCTGTATATTTTAATTGGAGAATTTAACTTGTTTATAGTCAAAGTTGTTATTGATAGGTAAGGGCTTACTCATACTTTTAATGATACTTAGGGGCTAAGAGGATAGCTTGGTGATAAAGAATTTGGCTAGTACATATAAGGCCCCATATTTAATCTCCAATACACACACCCATACATACATCACATTATAAATAGTTAATTTTGTTGACATTTTTCTAGCTAATATTCAATTTTCTTTGAATATTCTTTGTTCTCTCTTGTTTGTGACTTAATGATTTTCTGTAGTGATGATGTTTAATTCTTTTATGTTTATTTAAGTATCTTTACTTTACCATGCTTGCATGATGGCAGTTACCTTTCACTATTAGATGTAGGACTCCCTTGAGCATCTTTTATAAGGCTGGTCTGGTGGTCATGAATTCCCTGTTTTTGCTAATCTTGGAAGGACTGTATTTCTCCTTTATTTCTTAAGGACAGCCATGTTGAATACAGTAAATATGGCTAGCAGTTGTTTTCTTTAAGAACTTGGAGTATATCATTTAATTTCTTCCTAGACTGTAACAGGATTTCTCTAATAAGACTCCCTTTAATGTAACATCATACATTACTCATGCATATCTTAAAATTCTTTATCTTTTTACAGTTTGACTATAATAAGTCTTGATAAAGATCTTTTCTGCTCATGTCTACTTAGGTCCTGTAAACAGCTTCCTATACATGGATGTCTGTTTCCCAGGATTCGGAAAATTGATGCTATTATTTCATTGGACAGGATTCTCTGCCCTTAGCCTTATTCTCATTGCTTTTGGGTATTCCAAAAATGTGTATATTTGTTTAGTCAGGGTTATCCCTAAGGTCTTGAATACTCTCATCACTGTTTTTTTCTTCTTTTCTTTCCTTCCTCCTTTCCTCTCCCCCTCCCTACTCTTCCTTCTCCTCCCCTTCTTCTTCCTCCTCTTTCTTTTTTTGTGGGTATTTCAAAAGACCAGATATTTGTTATTCCACTTGATTTAGACTATTTTGGGGACTTTTAATTCTATTATCATTTGACCTATTGAGCTCTTCATTTTCAATATTTCAGTTCAGTTCCTTTTCAAAATCTCTTTGCTAAATTTCTCATTCATATCCTGACTTGTCTTCTGAATGTCTTTTAACTGTTTGTATTCTTAGAAGCTACTAAAATTTTTTTATAATTATTAAGGTCTTTATTAAGAATTTCTTTCACTTTGTTGTCTTTGGAATCTGTGCTACAACATTATTATATTCTTTTGAAGGCATATATTACCTTGTGTATTTGTATTTTGCTCCTGTGTTGAGCTTTGGGCACCTAGTAGAGCAGATATCTCTACCACTTTTATGAGGCAGCCTTCTTAGTAAGTGGCTGAATTCCAAAGCTGTGCCTTGGGGGGTTGGTTGGTTATGCAATGTTGGCTTTGATTTTAGATGTGCACCAAAGTATAGTCTCCCTATAACTTCTATGGCTGTAATAAATGACTTTGGAGCCAGAATATACCATGGCAGAATTGAAGAGACCCACTGTCTCTGTAGTCTCCTTGAGAATGGAGACTTTACCAAGTAGTTGTGGTATAGACAGAATGCATATGGGATTCTCACTGTGTGGCTACCTTTATAATAGGAGTGGTAGTCCCCAATGCAAGGATGATTGGCGTTTTCTCAGGCACTATGGATACTAGCCCTGGTACTAGCAAGGGGCCCTGGTACTGGAAGCCCCTGTAGTGGGGAGGGGCCTGAAGAATTTGACTTCTGACCAATCAGAGGGGTAGGCTCAGTTGTTCTACAGGGAGAGGCCATAGGGTAAACCACAGCACACTCTCTCTGTTGCTCCCACCTGATAGCAGTGTTGGCTAGGATGAGGTAATGGAGGGGGGTAACTGCTTCTTTGGTGACAATTCCTGCCCAGGCTAGAGCTGGGAAAATTTTCTTTGGGAGCCTCCTTTGGCTGTGCAAACCCATGGACAGGGATAATTGCTGGGATTTTATCCCTCCAACTCCTTCAGTTTTAGTGCCTGCCCGAGAGCAAGAAGGAGTGGGACATAGCTAGAGCCAAGTAAAGTTGCTTTTTGGCCCACTTCTGTAGCGTACCAAGGTCAGGGTGACAGCTAGAGCCATGGAGTTGACCAAGACTCCTGCAGTGTGGCCCATTGAAGAGGGCAGCCTTGAGAGCTGTGGTGTTCCCTTTCCACCTTGTCAGTAATAGGAGCTTGAGAGTGGTACAGGGGCAGGGATGGCAGGAATCAGGTGTCTACCTTCAGTCCTAACACTGGCATGAGTCCATGTGTGGGTAATACCCTCTGTTCCCCTCCATATCACAATAACCTGCCTACAGCGCAGGACACCCAGCAGGCTCGGGTCACAATCAGTATCCTGGGTCTGGACCAAGTTGGGTTTGTGAAGCAGCTGCCCACCATGCCAATGTAGTGGAATGTCTGTGGAACCATGGAAATGGGAATGTGCAGGAATTTCTGACCCTTAGAGCAATACAAATTCAGACAATAGCTCCCTTCTCTAGCTGACTCCTGGCTATAGCACACTGAGGGTTCGTTGCTAGGTGATGTGAGATTCTTTCCCAAAGCAATGCTATTGTGCAGATGATGATTACGTATCTAAATGGACTGAGAGCTTATAAGGATTGTGAAACTTTCCAGAAGCAAGGACTGATGGCACGTGCAGTGACAAGAGTTTGCTTGAATTCTTTCATCCTTATTCCTGCAAAGGGGAGACTCCCTCTCCCAACGGTGAAGCCATGGTGCAGATACCAGGGGATTTTGTTCCTTTTACTATGCTGTTGTCCAATATCTGAGTCTTAAGTTTCAGCCTCTGATTTCCAGCGTTCTCTTATGGTCACTCCCCTCAAAATGTAGCTATAGATCTGCTACTTTGGTTCCTCTTTTTGGAGGAGGTAGTAAGTGTTGGGCATTTCCTTTCAGCCACCTTCAATCTCAAAATTAAGCCTTTTTAATAAGGTGTATTTGCATCTTTATTGAGATTATCAGCTATACTTCTGAAGTTCTTGGTTTTTTTTCCTCTTGGTACATTCTTTTCTTTGCTGAGTTTTGTGTTTTCGATTCATAATTGTGGCTTTCCACTAATGCTGGGTGATTCTTGATTGTATACACATTTTTGTACTAAAATTTCCATATTAGCCTGTTATATTTATTCTATAATTTTCACATTGGAGAAGTGGGGCAGGCTTTTAGGCCTCTTTTTTAAAATATTTAGTTGTAGTTGGACACATACCTTTATTTTTTTATGCTCTACTGCTGAGCCACAACCCCAACTCCTGTTAGGCCTCTTTAAGTGTGAAGGAGATGGTGGGAGAAACTTCTAGGTGGCTGTGCTCATTGCTAATAATTTGAATATAAAGAATCCTTTTCTCCTTTCTCCAATTCAAGTACCTTGCTCTCTGTTCCAGTCTGGAAGAAATCCTCTCTATTGCTCTGTTACCCAAGCACAGAGTGGTTGTATGCAGAAGTCAAAATGCCCAGCTAAACCAGGCATGATGTTGCACTCCTGTAGTACCAGCAGCTTGGGAGGCTGAGGCAGGAGAATCAGGAGTTCAAAGCCAGCCTTAGCAAAACTGAGGCACTAAGCAACTCAGTAAGATCCTATTTCTAAATAAAATACAAAATATGTCTGTGGATGGGGCTCGGTGGTAGAACGCCCCCGAGTTCAATCCCCAGGTCCCCCTCACCCCCCCCAGAAAATGCCCAGCTATTGACAGTCACTTCAGGATCCCAAGACACATGTATCAGTACCTTCTTTTGTGTATCTTGAACTATGGGTTTGTTCTTCACTCTGCTCCATTTGTTTCTCTTTCAAAAATGTATTATAATCACTGGCCCATACAGTACACTGTTTGTTATGGTCTAGAGTAATCACCAATTTATGAAAACATCTTTTAAGTCATTTTCGAGGCAAGAGGAGGGACGTTGTAGCAGGTACTCATTCTGCCATTTTGAAGTAAAAATCTAATGTTTCCCAGTGATATGTAAGATACAGAATTAGCTAGTAGTGGAAATTGTTTTATAAAATATATGAGAATCAGGCCAATGTATATTTTTACTCCATCCATAATGGGTCATAATTCAGCCTACCATGGGCCTTGTTATGTATTAAAAACTTGATATGCAACTGTACAGCTAGAATGTTTATGTAGCAGTAGATAGTCCCTTCAGCATTGATTTCCCTACACGCCCTTCCCACCTACCCATTCTGAACAAATGGTATAAATTACCACCACCCAAGGATCTTGACCCTTAAGACTAAGACCATTGAATTTCAGAGTTGAGGAACCTTACAACTCAGCAATGTAGATGTTACCTTCATTTGTTATGTGAGGAAACTGAGGCTCAATGAAGCTGTTCAAACTCGGCTAGTTAGAGTCAAATGTTGAGCTTGCAGACATCTGCCTGTCTAAAGTCAAATATTGATTCAGCATAAGTCAGCATACTTTGCTATGGCTCCATCTCAACGTGATGATTCTCTTCTGTAACTTCTATTGTATTTTCTCAAATTCTCACGCCCAAAACAAAATCTCACAGGTTGAACTGTATTTGTTTTTACAGTCGAAAGATGGTCAACAATGGCTGTCTTTAAAGACAGCAAAATTAGGTTGAAACAGAATGGAGATGATTTTACTTTTTAGTAGCCAACACATGCATTCCTCAGAGGTGCCTTGAGCCTGCTAGGAATTCACCTTGACAAGCCAGAATAAAGCAGGCCGATCTTTCCAGGAATGGCTACCAAAGTTTCTCATGGAAAAAAAGAGTTGGTCCCTGAGGTAGAGGGAGGAGGAAGCTTATGGCAGAGTGCAAATTCTGGTAATTAGGGGAAATAATTAGGTTTACTGCTTCCTCAGATCAAGAAAATGAATGTTTGAAGCAATCGTACCTGGATTTCAAGGAAGCTTTCACTAGATCTAAGATAGTATTCTTCATGTGTGTATTAAGCAACCAGCACCATGAATCGGGGACCAAAGCTGTATTTACACATATGGCAGTGGTAGGCATTCATTAAGTGTTCATTGAACTAAGGAACAATCATCCCAATTAAACTGTCAGTATTTTACTGAGTGTCACATAAGAAAATCTGCATTTTCTACAGTGCCTTAAGCATGTGCTAAAAATGTGAAAGGCATTCATTAAAAGCTAGATTGATTACCAGTCTGAAAGCTGAGAGACTGACAAAAATATTCTGCCGTGATATGGAAATTAACCTTTGTCCCAGGGAAGATCAGATCATAAACTTGTAAAATGATCACATAAGAGTGCCACTCATTTTGATTGATATACTATGTCATTTAAAGTTGGGGCTAATGTTCAGTGTAGGGAGTCTTATTCCACCATGTTATTTCTGATTTCCAAGTAGTATGTGTATTCCCCTATTTATGTATAGGTCATGTGTATGCTTCTTAGTTTTACTGTTTCTTTAGGCAATATACTAGAAGGGAATGACTAATGTTCTAATAATTTGGTAACTAAATTAAATTTTAATCCTTCTGGATTAAAAGACAGCTTTATCACAAACTAATTTTAAATCTCTAAAGATTATTCTAAAATTTTAACTACATTATGATAGTGAATGGTGCAAATTAAGAAATCTCTGAATATTAAATACCTCATTATAAGCACATTTTAAAAATTTTTGTTTTATATTTAGGATAATTATCTTAACACTCCCGTGGGATGGTGATAATACAGATAATTAACAGACATCTACTCAAGGAACAACATTTTGAGTAAGACAAACACTGAGATTAAATAATTTATTACCATTGCTAAGATGAACACATACTTAATACTCAATTTTATGTGGTACTTTAAAAAAATAGTTTTAATACAGTATCAAAATTTACACAAGTATTTTGCAAAAGACCAGTGTCCCTTGTATTAGCTTCTGCAGGTTCAGCTGCAGGCACAAAAACTTGTTTTAAACATTTTCGAGTGTAGGAATACAACAATTTAAGGATAAAAGCACTTCTATGAGATAAGGTGTAAATATAGCAACCAATTTAATACAGTAATACTTAAAAATACATTTTAAAAGAAAGCAGCTTAAACTAACCCAATTGTGATAGAAATAATTCTATAATAAATTATTTTCTGAAAATAGGGTAATGATGAAAAACAGCTCTTTCTTAAAGTATAATGAAATCTCTCACCATTGAGCATTAATACACTGTGTAATGGGCCCACTTTAAAACAATGAATATTTGCTGCGAACCAAATCTGAATAATTTAGAAGATGCCTAAAAATTGTTGCATCCCTACTGTTGTAATCTTGAACTACAGTAAAAACGTAGCATTCTGTCACAGGCCTCTTGCACATTCATACAAGAAACTATCATTGCATTTAGATAAACACAAATACCTATCGTAGCATTTCCAATACACACATTCTAATATTATATGTATATATACCAAAAATAGGAAATAAACTAAGCAAAGCTAACACACCTCTGTTTCAAACCTCAAGCAATCTGAACAAGAGCTTTTAGCCTTAATAATGAAGGACATGCGTTAGTTTCAGAAAATGCTAGATAGCTGCGGTAGGCAAAGAAAGCTTTTTTCATAAATGCAGTGCAATATTGTAAAGTTTACATAAAGTTTATTAAATATACAGCATGTCTAGAAACTAAATTGTAGAAATTGACATCTCACAGCTCGAAACACTTAGAAAAATTTATGTTTAGTTGAAATTGATATACTGAATCAATAGAGAGGTTGGTCTGTCCCCAGAATGTGCTTTTATGAGCAACTCATCAAGATTAAAAGGTTTTTTTTGATCAATCAGAATAAGTGGTACTATGATAGGCACTCTACAAACTCTTGCTACCCTTCTAGCTGGCTAAGAGAAATGATGTGGTCTTCGTAGCACCTCAAATCAAAATAAAACCCCAGAGATCAAATCTATTTGCATCCAAATAAAGGATGCATCAGGAACTTTTCTCAAGGGAAGTATAAGAAGGTGCCCAACTCTCAACTTTGGGTAGCTGGCAAACCTCTCCAATACAGCTTGGTAGAAAGTTCCCACCATTGTATGCTATGAGTCAACTCTTTCCAACCATGCAGTTTTCCCAATTTCATTCTCAGTACTGGGGAGTTAAAAATGCTTTTGTTCTAATGAAAATATTGGTACCAAAATGGCGACTCTTTTTTTCCCAAAGCTAACTTGTTTGTCATGAACACTAAAGTGAGACACAGAATATCAGCTTGATGGGGGAAGTGTGGTACTGAGGGTTTCGGAGGGGAGATATGTGCAATGTACAATCACTCCATATTATTCCATGAGTCCAGGTTTGTGGAAATCCACTCTTCTCTTCATCTCTGTCTGGCAGTGGTGATCTCAGGTTTGAAAAAAAAGAGGGCTGGCTTCTCACATGGGTCCTTTGTACTGGTTTCCTGATAAATGTTGCCTAATTCCAGGACACGAACCTGCAGCATCTCCAAGTTTCCTCCACACAACCTTAAAAAAGAAAGGTAGAGAGTAAGCGTCTTCCTTGTCCTTTCACAGGGATTTGTAGGTCTCAAGGTGGGACTTTGAGGGGGGGTGGGCAAAGATGGATGTGGAGACAAGAGACAAAATATTCACACGAATGAGTTCAAACACAAGATGTGATGAGCTTCTGAAGCACAAGGACTGTTCTACCTTGCTAGCAACCACAGTCAAAATTAAAGAACACGGTGCCCATTTACTCAATACTGGACTGAAAGTTCCAGCCAGAGCCTTTAGACAAGAGAAAGAACCAAAAGGTATGTGAACAGGGAAGGAAAAATGTGAAAATTATCTCTGGCTGTATGCTAAGCTCTTAGGGAACTCTTCAACAGTAACTCCCACCTTCAGAAATTCTCACCTCACTGGAGGTGAACACTGGCATCTGTTTTGCTTTTTAAAGCTCCCCAAGTGATTCGGATGCATAGCCAGATCATCGTAAAGCATACATGAAGTGTCTAATTCACTTAGGAAAATGAAGGAGCTTTTGTTCTTGAGCTGGTCTTAGTCAATGTCGGTGGACCTCTCCAAGCAGGAGCCTTGGTGGTCACAAATCTTAGCTACTAAATAATTCTTTCAGATTGCTAAAAACAAAACATCCAAACATAGGGAACAGATCTTTGAAAGACAGTTAAAAATCGGGACACATTAGAGGGATGTTTGCAAAAGTGAGATCAAAAATAAGTATAGCCAGACGCGGTGGAGCAAGCCTGTAATTCCAGCATCTCGGAGGCTGAGACCAGGGGTGGGGGTGGGATCATGAGTTCAAAGCCAGCCTCAGCAATGGTGAGGCACTAAGCAACGCGGTGAGATCCTGTCTCAAGTGGCCCCGAGTTCAATGCCCAGTACCAAAAAAAAAAAAAAAAGTAAAAGAAAAACAAAAGCAAGTCAGCAGTATACTGTCATTATATAAATTGGAGTAATCCTGACCCACATGCATGCACACACAACAGCCAAAACCTTCCAAGAGTTTTTCACTATGAGGATTATGTCAGATTAATTCCACAAAAATTGACAATGTTCCCACAGGAACAAAAAACTGGTTTCTTCATTAGTTACTCAGACTGTTTTTTATTATGCTATTGCTTTATAAGTAGGTGAATGTTCCAGGGAAACACAATACCATTCACTTATTACTAAGAACAAAGGTCTATCTTCATTTCTAGGCCAATGGAACTATTAGTATGTGTTTCAGCAGATACCACTATTGTCAGCAATGCCCTGTTGTACTCGAGGGGAATTACAGCTATGGTCCTTGAATATTAGGAAAGGAATTGTAGCGCAATGGGAAGCAAGCCAAAAGATACTATGAACTTTGCCTTTTTAGCCCCTCAGTGTAAGTCTACTTCCCAGAATGTGTGGATTGGAACTTTAAGGCCTTACAAGGATCAGAGACGCAAAGCATCAGCTGGCCGTTCTCAAGTGCAACTCCTCATAAATTGTCCAAATATGAAGCACAATGGGCCTTCACCCAAACAGGATGTAGAGAAAGGAAACAGTGGCAGAAGTCTGAATTAAACCAATGATCCTAAGGGGGACACAGGAGTAGGGACTGGGTAACTGAAAAAAATAAATTAGTGGGTGTGCATTTGAGAGCATGACTGAAATCCCTGGTCAAGTATTTCATCAGTGAGTTTACAAAAGCTAAACAGACAAATAAAACGAAAGCATTACTACAAACATTTTCTCTGGGAAGAGAATAACCAAGTAAATGCTTACTAACCCACATCATTATTCCACTACACAGAAGGCAATGATTTATCTCCAGGAAGAATATCAGAAATAATGGCAAAGCCTCTTATCCTAACTTTTCCGTCAGTCTTACAACTGACCTTATGCAAAACTGGTTTTCGTGTTATTATAAAAGCATAGCATTATGAGCCCAAGGCCTCATAATCCTTACTAGGTCGAGAAATTATCTATGAACCTTCCCTGTAATCTGCGTTTTTCTCTTCAGTATTTACTGTGTTTTGCATCTTGGTATATGGGTATAATGGTGACAAATATTTTAAGTTAAGCACTCATATTTGAAAATGATTTAAAAGACAAGAAGTGTTAAGAATCATATAGGGTTAGGATTGTATTTTTTTTCCCCTCAAGTTCTAGGAATCAAAGAGAAAAGTGGACAGTTACAAAAGATACCTTCCTTGTTTATGTTAAACGTTCTTTAGTGTAAGTTTTTGATTTTTTTTTTTTTTTTACGGACCTTACATAGTGAAAAACATTGGCACTGTATGATGCTATTTGAAGCATTTATGGAAATACAGGCAAACAAAAATATCAACACAAAGCTCTTCAAGACCAATGCAGTGGTTGCTTTCTTCTCAGACAAAAAATATTAATTTTCTCATGTCCAGAAATCCTTTATAAGGGAGTACAAGAAACAATCCTGGCACTGAGATATTAGTGCTTTTTGTTCTTTAGGAAATTCCATGATTTCTGAACTTGGGAAAGACCTAGTCCTTAGGAGATATCTGGGCCTACTCCCGACTTCATTATTCAAGATCTCGTGTATGGATCTTGGTTCATTCAAACATAAAATGTGAAAGTTGGAGTTCTTATCCGAATCACCTGTGAATAGAGGTGATTAGATGAAACTCCATCTTTATCTGATTACCCCAGAGCTCCATACTCTTTGCAGATCACAAGAGGATGACTGAGGTTCCTTCTAGTTCTATAATTCATATTGTCTGAAATTTATTGCTCATTACACAGTCAATAGATGAGAAGTAACAGGCACTCTTAGGCATGTAGCTCAATGTTTTATCTAAGGAAAATATTCAAGTTAAAACTACAGAAGGTGAAAAATGGGTGTTTAGGAAATTATGGCATCTATAACTAATTATATTTTTAAAATAGACAACAGATATGCAAGAAAAAAAATATACACAACTTGGAAAAGGTTGCAAAATAAAAAGCAGCCACAACACCAGCAAGCAGGAGCTAAAAAATCTCACCACAGCACATATAAAATGCCCATGGGACCTGTGTTAACATTTACTGGATTCCAGAAACATCTCAAGGAGGTCAATAAAGGTTTGAGAATATCTGGTTCTAACAGAAATACCCTTTAGCTTCAGGTCTAAAAAAGTTTGCTATCCTAATGGAGAAGAGAAAGATAAAAGTATACTATAAAGCCAATTACAACTAGTTGCTTAATATATGATCAGTGCTTAACCATGATTTCTTGAATTTAACAAATGGCTTCCTCTATCAGATCTCAATTAGCTCTTTAAAGTTTCACAAATTGTGTTCTTAAAAATTTAGTCAGCAATTAAAATCCACGTTAATAATTACAATGGATATACTTTATGAAAATAGCTTTCTGTGTGCTCTCTCGACGTATGGATCACCTTCCCCATTCTTCTGTCTCACCTTTCTATACCCTGAGTTCATGGCAACTAGTGAAAGATAAAGACAATATTTTTCATGACATGAAGAACTAAGCAAGCATTACCAAAAAGTTCATTATTTTCAAGAATAGATACAAATAAAGCTGAAGGTTATGTCTTATCTATTTTTAAACACTGATCTTTAAAGAATATCTTAAGTGACAATCCACTTAGGCAACAAATATTTAGAAAATGTTCATAGATCATTCTGGAATACAGAATTGGCAGATCATTTCTGATTGGTTTTTTTGCAGTGCTGGGGATTGAACCCAGGGCTGTGCACATGCTAGGCAGAGCTCTATCACTGAGCTACATCCCCAGCCCTCTGATGGAATATTTTTAATAAACCTGCAATAAAACATTGAAGATAAAAAAGGCAATTGTATTATAAAAATGTGAAGACATTTGGTCAGCACCTTTAAAGTGGTCATAAAGCAATAACTAAGCTATGATGAGGCTTTCAACACAGAATACACAATAAAGCACATTAAACTTACATTGCACATTTCTCTGACTATAGCTTTTTCTGTCTCACTAAGGTCATGTTCATACTCTTTACCCTGTTGACGATCTATAGTTTCCTGAACATCCAAGACCTGGATTTGTTGAAAAAGAAAAGCAAATTTCACATGGGAAATTGTTAGTTGTGATAAAACCATGAAAGAGCTCCATTTTGTAAAAATCCTTTAGTTTTCCCTGTTTGCATATCAGAGCGGAATACTATGCGACAAAATCTATCTAGAATAAAATCAACTTGATTTTCAAATGGTCATTAATAGTCAACTGAATTCATTAAAGTCTAAATCAATTTGGTGCATTTAATTCGGTCATTAAGATAACCTAATAATGTGTACTATTTGGAGACAGTCAATACCTCTTGGTCCATTGTGGTTGTGAGTAATGTAATTATATGCCAAACAGTCCAAATGATATGTAGACATGGCATATAGAAAAGATAACTAAAAAAGAATATGCATATAATAACTAGTGCCCGCAGTTCTTGCCTGAACATATTCCCTAAGTACCTAAGAGAAAGTGGAAATGCCTCTTTGGTAACAAAGAAAAACACTAGGTTCTTAGGATGAAAATATTTTTCATTAGAGTGAAATGTCTGGGGATGAAGCATTTTTAAACAATTTTACAGGCCTATCTTTCTACTCCTAAATTTGTTTTAAAACAATGTTCATTTAATAATTCTAAAATTTTCACATGGATACTTTCTATAATCCAAAAGGAGAGAAAACTTTGAGTGCTTCTGGTCGTTCTTCTCCCTATCAATCGACTTTTAAATCAGAGCTAATGACTTTCCCAAAGGCTCCTGCTAACCTAGCTGGTTCTATTGTCTTCATGGTCCATACTGATGGCCACATCTAAAACTGCCTCCTGAGAATTTGCAACAATGAACAGTAGGGACCTTTATGTCAAGTTCATCCATATTGAGACTAATTAGAGAGTTTATGAATTGGATGTATTTACAGGATTAAACTGCCATCTTGTTAATTAAAAAAATCCTAGCCATTACTATATAGATACCATTTCCATAAAGTCCTGATGCTTGCTTCTTCTTAAATTACATTCTTTACATACCTAAGGGAAATTATTGACTTTGCTCAGTGAATATTCATATAAAACTTTAAAATCACCTTGAACAAGCAGCTCATTTGCCTACGAATTTGATTTGTAATACACCTCACAAAAAATGTACTTCAAATCAGTTAATTTCTACTAAATGAAGTGAAGGCCAATCATGGATTTGAAAGCCATAGAAATATGGTCTTATTACAAATGGGCTAATTTCTCATACCAATTTACAACACTCCCCCTACAAAACATGATCGTGATTTATTACACCCAGAGTTTTCCTTGGAATACATCAGAAAGTGAGCCATTGTTCTAATAATTCCTTTAGAACACAAACTTCATAATATCAAATTTTTAATAGAGACCTTCTTAACAATGCAGACATTGTCTTTTGAAAATGCATCTTAACTGTATTCTTTTTCAATACAGTTAACTCAGAACCAAACATCTCGTATTCAGGGGCCTCTAGTTATCCAATAAAGATGCTTCAGTTGCTCAGTATCACCCATCTGCCAACCAAGGACACTTAAGTGCTCCAATTAATACATAATATCTCCTTCTCTTGAGATAAAATTTGACATGAAAATCAGAAAATTGAGAAGCCCTTCTTTGCCCTCCCTTTCCTTTGAAGCTGCATTGAAAAATTAGAAGACTTTAACGTGACCCACTATGCTGATCAGATAGATTCAAAGAGCCCTTGCCCTTTAACAAGGCAACAGATTGAGACAGTTGGATTAAGAGGGCGAGGTGCTGCTTTTGGAGTTTGTCTAGGCACTACAATGCTACAAAACTGGGTGCCACACTCCAAAAGAGGGCACCTTCAGTCTTAGGATTAATCATTCCAAAATTGTTTCAATTTTCAGAAAAATTATAAAATATATGTAACAAAACACAACTAAAGCATTCTACCTAAATGAAGGATACCTGTTAGGAATTATAGATACATTTGATTTCATACTATGGAACTGATAAATTGAAGCAATTCCTTGAAATTAAGATTTTCATTACCTATTAGTTTATGTTGATCAATTTTACTTATTAGAAAACTCATTATTGGTTAAAAAAAGATACGTTTTACCCAAAATTTTTTGAAGTCATCACAGAATCTGAAGTAAAAGTAAAAAATAAATTAGCTTTACATAAGACCATACAACTTTTTTTAATGCTCTTTAATACAGCATTAACTGGAGTTTGAAGACCTAATTTCTACACAGAAGAGTAGGCTGTTATTTCTGTACTATAAGTTGAACAATGTACTTCAATGCATAAGGTGAAATAGAGTCCCTTCCTCATTCTGACCAACTATTAACTCCCTACTTCTGAAGACATCCATGCTACAAACATTGCACACATACCTATAACAATATTTCACACATATGGATATGCATGCATAGACTTCAACTTCAATGCATATAGGTATGAATCACATTACTCAAAACAAAATGATAAAAATAGAGATTCAACCACAAGTACTCAAACCCATTGTTAGTTTAAAAAAATTAAAAATCATACTTCAAAGATGAAGATTATAAAAGTCATAGCATAAGGGATCAAAAAAATAAAGTATCTATGGTTAAAGCAAGACTGTGAGGAAAACCAGAATACAGCAAACAAGCCACGACACAACTGAGGTTCTGGATAAATGGTTGCACACAGTTGGTTACCTTAAGAGAATGTACCACAGGTTCAGGCTGCTGAGAAGGTGTGGTATGTCCACTGAAGCTAGCTGGAGAGTTGGGTGAACTGTTACTCCCATCAGCCCCTGATGACAACCTAAAAGAACCCTTAGTAGAAAATCAACAACTTTGTTATTAAAACAAAAGTCGTTTATAACTACATAGATGTCATTCAATATGCAATCTCACTGCCAAATGAGAATTAGCCACTTTTTTCCTATGCTATCCTAAGATGCTATCAACCTGCTAATTTGAGTTTACTTGCTGTTTGACCTGCAAGAAAACTAAACGACATCCAACAGGTCCAGATGTCATCTCTGATTTATCAAAGAAAGCAATGTCCCCCAAGGAAAGGCCATTAGAAAAATTTCTAGAATAACATTTGAATCTTAAAGATTCTCAAAAGCAGGGGAATTCATGAATTACTCCATGGCTAAGTTCAATGTGCTAATTCAGCAGGTTAAATGCTACTTTCCATGTGTCTCAGTAGATACAGACTCATCACATTTTTGGACTGAAGAAACTGTCTCTTCTAAACTGCCCTTTGAGGGAAGACCTGTAGCAGAGCATTTTTGAAAAAGACTGGAGCAAATTCAACATTTTCTTCAAGGAATTTTTCTCTCATTTTTTATACTTTTTTAAAAAATGTAAACCAAAATAGATTCAAATTAAATAGTTTACTGATTCAACTCAAATGGTGAGAAATAAGAAGTGAACGTGATTATTTAGACCTGTGTGAGCCACAGTCATCTATCTGTACATGAACTGGGAATCTCTCCCAGAGGTCAGCCCTTTTATTAAAGATTGCTTGCAGAAAGAGTAATGGATCAGTAAAGGAACAGAGAGAAACAGTTACCTACTCTCAAAAAATATATACATATATATATGAATGAGCAGGAATGGAAATTTGGGGATTTTCCAAACGTGTTTTTAAACAAATGTATACATTTTGCCATGTCTAACAGTGATTAATCTGTTAGACATGGCAAAATGTATACATTTGTTATCAACCTAGTCCCCTCAATAGGAATCACTGAAGGTGTAACATATGAATTCATGAAGGAAAGGTGGTTTGGGATGTTAAATTGCAACATCTCTAGGTAAGCTTTTGGGGGTACATTTTAGGTATGGGAAATGTGTGCAAAGCAACCACTAGAAGGTGTGTGCTGTATGCATCCAATGCTATTTACAGAGAAATGAGCAACCCCCAGTGATTTTTACGATTACTATTTGTGCAATTTGGAATATTTTCTCTCCTTGGTACCATCATGTCTTCCTATGTCCCTGAAGGATCCCTTTGCCTACTTGCAAGCCTTCTAGGGCCATGTTCAGTTCCCTGAGACTTGGGCAATCTAGGCAGGTCTTCCTCCACCCCCACGAGCCAACAAGTAGAGGAAGCAGTAAAATATGACACTTAGGTCACTTCTCCAGCTTCTGTCTTCTCTTGCTACTAACTTCAACTGAAAGCAGTTGATGAAACAGGTCAATTATAAAAGGCCAATGGAAAGTGAAATCATAAAATTTTTTTTCCTGTATTGTGTAACTCAAATCAAATAAGACATAATAATTCCTGATACACATCATAGAAGGGAAACTATTTGAAGTTTAAAAATGGTTAGTTAAGAGACATACCCTCCCGCTACCTCCACCACCAAATTTTAGGACAACTTCTCTGTCAAGAGCAAATAATTCCAAAACTGGAGTACGAAGGAAACTCCTCCTCCCTGAATAACCCATGTCCTCGGGCGTTGTGTTTGCTTCCCCCTAGTGGTACAACCCTGCAGAACTCTTCAGAAAAGACTCCTGGAAATTATACAGAGTTCACTTCACTTCACAGTGCCATTTTTTCCTCTGCTAATCTGGTTGTCTTGTGATGCGTAACCTGATTTCTAACTCTGGGCTATCCTTTTTCCAATTCTTGCTTTCAAACACTCTCTGCCCAGTCTTTTTCAAAGGCTTTCTTCCCAGATTTGGCAAAAAGGTAGGCATGTCAATTCTAGCATGATCTTGTTTGGGTATGGGCCTTTATCTTTCAAAATCAATGTTAATAGCATCCTAATAGCAAGTTATCCGGGCCAGTTAGCTTTGTTTCAAAATAAGGGGAGTGCTTGTTTGGTCATATCTCTTCAGAGACAACCAAATGAACATTTTTATTAAAGGGGGTAGGGCTATCGAACGCTATAGTAGAATCTTTCAAAGATGTGAGGGTTATTTAGTAGGGGACAACATCTTTCAAAATTTTAAGTTTACCTCAAATTAGCTTTGAGAGTCATGAACTAGTAATCAAGGTTTATATTTTGTGTTATGCTTGTGATACCAGAAAGCAATAAACCATCTGGTAAAATTTAGTACCAATGGGTACTAAATAGTTTTCTAGGTTATAACATAGTCAAGCCCGTCACTCTACCTTTATTTTGTACTGTAAAATAAAAAGGTTAGCTTTCTGTGTGCTTAACAGAGTAAAGCCAATCCTCGGAGAATTACTGAGGTTCAATCAGTACGTACACTCAGCTAACATTTTTTTTTCCAATTTATTTTCTCTAAGTATGCTACTAAATGAAATGCCGGTACACCAAATGATGTTAAATATTCTCTTGGAGCTTATTTCAGTGAAATTATTTAAATTGTACATGCCTGGTTCAGCAGACGGGAGATTTAAAAAGTGGAAAATCTTCAAATTGGAAATGTGATTCCCAGCGTGAGTTGCTTGTTTTTCAAGCTCCACAGGAATACACACTGCACATCCCTCTTAGCCAGTAGTCAATGGCAAAGGACAAGGAATAATTTCCAGAGCAGATGAGACACGCCTGGTGGTGTTCACTCATTCTCACAGCCCCGGATCTTTCTCATTTCTCTTCATAAAAGGTGCAGGGTAACTTTGTTGTTCTCCTTAGGGGTTGCTCAACTTTAGTCTCCAGGTTCAGGAAGAACACTGGTAACAACTGTTTTAGGAAACGAAAGACAATTCCCATCCTCCCTCCCGGTTTTAGACACACAGCCACCTTCTCCCATGTGTTTGGATTCATTCTCTATCCCCATGGATAACTTTTCTTCAAACAGCAGAGCCATCTGGTTACGCACAAGCAAATGCAGCCAGCTGACTCATCTTCACTCACCGGGAGAGTGGGCAGGCATCGTCCTATTCCTCCGCACCCTTGCCACCACTGCAAGACCCGCCGGGCTCTGGGCCCCCAGCCTTTCTCCATATTTGAGCTGTTTCTAGTTGGAGGTTGCCTTCTATTCTGGGTGGCCTTATATTTGGAACAATACGGTACAATCACTCAGAAAAATACTGTTTCCCAAGTCTCAAAAAAAGCAGATAGAACAAGATGCTTAATGAAATGAACCACAATGACCACGATGGCAAGCTGTGACATGCACCTTCAGCTAGGGAAACACAAACATCGGCAGTCTGAAGTCTGTTGTATTACAGCTTAGATCGATTTCTTCTACATGTTTGGCAAAAGTATAATTCCATTCTCAAGTTTTCAAAAAGAGTACATGGTAAAGGTAAAATGGCAGAAAAATCTTGAAGCCCTTTAAACATTATTGCATGGGTTTTACCTGTGAGAATCAGAATTACCATATGTCTTCCAGGTATCTAAATTGCAGAACTTCATAGAAGTTACTTTTTTTCCCCTCTTAATAATTGGAAGCTGAATGCCCTTTTGTTCAGAAACTCAAGGTGGGAATAATTTCAATAATATGCAGAAAATCTGACACTAATCAAAGTTTTGACAAAATTGCTGCACACCGAAGAGGATGTAATCAACTAAGAAACCTCCACTGCATTAAAGTAACTATTTTACATAGAGAATCTACATGATTATTAAAAATTCTATTAATCACTTAATTCCCAAATGTCTGTTTATTGAAACTAGAGATCACACAACTGTAAAAAAAAAAAAAAAAAAGCAAAATGTTTTCTAAATTTCAGCTTTTTTCCCCATGGTCAAATGGTATAATCCTATGAAAATAATCAGAAGCAAAATAAATTTATTTGAACATGGTTTCCTTGCACTACCAATTTTCACCAACTATTGACAAAGAACACTGTCCCAAAGAACAAGGAAAAAAATATTATGGAAAATTCACAGGCTATTTCAAAAATGCTAGTAGCTAAATGTCGGTTAATTTGGGGAAACTAAATAATATTTTCATTCATTTTTTTGGAAGTTAGTATGTGCTTCTAAATGCTGCTGGCCTCATTTTCACTTGTTTTGAATTTTTGGATGCTGAACAACAAAAATGAATAATGGTCTTAAATGAAGTTTTTTTAAAAAAGGGAATTAGTGTCTAGCAGTTACTACTCAAATTCTTTTCTGAATATGAATTCAGCCCTAGTTCCTACCAAATAAGTCATGCACATTCTATTCTTCACATATAACAGGAATAATTATAAACTTACATTTGGGTAATAATGATGATTTCAACACTGATATGAATATTGTTGATAGTATTTCATATGTAAGTGTGTAATCTATTTCTATCAAAAGAATTATATCCAACAGTTTTCAATATAATTCTTACACTAAACTTCTAAATATTTCTGTGATGATTAATGAGTACTGCAAACTGTATACTTTTACAAATAAGGAGATCTATCATCTGGGTTTGGTTCTTTCCATGGCTTATGCATCTCTCAGATCTTATGTGTTCGATTCAACAACTAAGTAAAACATTCAGGAATTCTACTTTCATTCATTAATGTTTAGAAAGGCTAAATCCTAATGCCTGTCCACTGTGAGAGAACTTATTGCCAAACCCATGAAATCTAAGGTTGCATCTATAACCATTCAGATACTCTACAGAGAATGCACAATATTTACCCAGATAGTATATAAAATAACAGATACACAGGTAAATCTTATGTATTTATAATATAACTAAAGTATAAAAAGAAACTTATATCTCAAAAAGGAAGGAAATATATATGGACCAGACTTTTGTGGAAGAATAAAATGTTTGACTCTTTTAAAGGAAAAAATACTCTTTGGAACCAGGATTATTGATTTCTTATTCATAAGCAACTTTTTTAAAAACCTAGGCACAAAGAAAAATGTGTTCTGGGCCAACCATCATATTTGACCTTCAAATAAACTGTATCTGAATGGCATTTCTATACTAATGAAGGCTTAGCTCTTTGCCAGGATTGGAATCAATCAGTCATGGTGTTTTCTTGAAGACGGCTTTGTAAACCTCAGCAGGTCAGTTGTTGGAGTTATTTCTGTAAACTTTGGGGCTCAAAAGTGGGGAAGCTAATTCTAGTCATCAGTTGGAAAAACAATTCCAAATGATCTGAGGGGCTTCCTATTTTCTGAGGGATTTTGTTTTTCTTGGTCTTGTTTTCAGTGATATTTCCAAAATTTAAAAGTTACAAAAGGAATACCTGAGTGACCCCCACCAATTTCATAAGTTTGTATATTGGTCAGCTACTTTATATACAGATGCATGGCACAACTATTTTAGATACTGGGATGATAACTCCCTAAATAATAAGAGAAAGTAATGCTTTGCACCAAGATTGTATGGGATGTAAATTACAGATTATTTACTATGTGGTAAGTGCCCATGATAGTAATCATGAATTCTAATGCTGTAAACAAGCACTCTTGTTCAAGAAATAAAAGTATCCCTTCACATCACAGAAAATATGCGTACTTCTATGGCTCTTACCAAGTATCTGAAAGACTTTCCATGAAAGTTGAAAATTTGTAAATCTTGTATTTTTGCCCTTAAAATAATTAATGTATCCTGCAGAGTCAATGAAGACTAAAGCCCAAATTTTAAAAGAGCATCTAAACAAATAGAATATATATTATTTATTATCTTGCTGAGTAAAATTATTGTAATTTGTAATATTACTTTCAACAGAAGTGGCAGAATGAAACTGTTGTAATTAAGTTGTCATTTTGCTATTTTGTTATTATGTTTTGGTTATAGGTATTTTTAGTAAGATTATTTTAATTAGCACTCTGAAAGTTTCCATTCTTTTGTCCTACAGAAGAACACATTAAAAGATTTAGCAAGAATATTGTCCTTTTTCCCCTATTATACAAGCAGTAAAATAAAAGCAAAGTAGGAGTCTGAAGTATTTTAAGATTAGTGTTTTCAAAGCAAAAAGATCTATGCACTTTGAGTACTGTAGCAAAATAGATCTTCCTCACAGCAAGACAGCCTTGAAAATTGCATCACTATTTTAAATTCTAATGAGATCCATATGAGTTTCCTTTCAAATAAGAAAATGATACTAATTGCTAACATGATGCAGTGGGCATAGATGTATCTCATCCTATCTAGTCTATTTCCACTCAGCTTTCTCCACCTTATAAGCAAGACTAATGAGTAGAATAGTTTTTAGAAAAGAGCAAAAATTATAAGGAAATGCAGAGATTTGAACCATCCACTTATATCCATTGTTTCATTAGTTAAGTAACTACCCAAATTAAAGGGTTACATAATTTTAAGAATAGCTGTGTACAACTCAGTCCTTTTTCATAAAATACAATGATATTCCAACAATCCTATTGCCAAATGTAAATAATTTTTGAAATTTAAAAACTTATTCTAATTTTACACATACTCCTTTATATAATTCCTGTTTATAATTATGCAATGTGACTCAATAAGAAAAACTTGTAGATAAACAAGCAAATGGTGAAAGAATTAAAAATCAATTTTTTCTCAAAAGTTTCTATACAAGTGTGCCATAGTCTATTTTATTCCTCTAAAAACCTCTGTAAGGGGGATATTATGAGATCTTGTGGAAAAAGAAGAGCTTCTGAAAGTTGTAATGAAGAAGTGAAAATTAAATCCTAAAAGAAAAGGGAGCTATCCAGGTTGCATCCTTTAATCACCAGGCACCTCAGCAAACTGCAGAAATACAGAGAGGGGAAAAAAAATGTCTAAGAACTAGCCACCGCAAGCCTCAGTAATAAAGAATTGTAAAGCAAAAAAAAAAAAAAAGTGATTTTTTTTTAAGGTAATGGGAATAGATAAGAGTCAGTATGACTTGGCAACTTTTACCTTACTGACTTTGAAATAAGAGATGGGGAAATGAATTTTTCACATAGACAAATATGTGGCTTTTGCAAGAGTCAGAGCCTAGGGACTCAGGACATCCCAGGAGCAGATGTTGGATGGTTCTCCAAACTCCTCTGTACTGAAACATGAATTCAATATGGCATCTTTAACCACTATCCATAACATTATCCCTTCAAACTATGACCATTCTTTTAAAGATGTACAAATTTCTTTAAGACATAGTAGTTTCTCTCTTCGTTCTTGCTCAGTTTTGGATCCTATATGTAAATGAAGAAAACAACTTGCAAAACAGAAAACTTTTGCTTTTCTCAAATTTATGGGAATACATAAAATGTTATTCCGTGTAGAAATAATGAAATATGCTTTAAAAATGTTCACTATTATGTTACATTACAAATTACAAAAGATGTTCACCTGGAATTTAATTTGTGGTCTCTGCAATGAAGAAAATTACCAAAAAATTAAAATTTCCAGAAAAAGTTCACAATGTTTCATAATAGTCGAGGAAAAATTTTTTTTAAAAAACTGAAAGTGCTTCCCGAGATAAGTTTTGTTTTCTACTAAAGTTTTGTTTTCTACTATAGTGTAGAGTAATGAAAGATAAATGCACTGGGCTGCTTATTGAACATGTGTGTGTATGTATATATACATACACATGTATGATGTCTCTATCAGATGCTGCATATACACACACACACACACTCCATTGATTAAAATCATAATACTATAGTGTCCTATAAAATGCAGGCTTCTCACTTGATATAAATCAGATGTAATGCACCTAAAGCAAGTTTTGGAGCCCAGCCTTCTTATCTATTATAGGAAACCAACTCTGAAAGCCTGAAGATTGATTGGCTTAAAGTGGTTTCCTGGTACTTAAAGATGTTTAATTTTTTATAAGTCCTGAAGCTTGGTCAAACAGTATCTCATACCTCTATCAGAATATGTACCTAGTTTAGGATGGGAGACAAATTCTGTTTTTCCCTATTATAGGGCAAGGACAGATGCTTTGTCTAATTGCAGGAGGAAAACAATGTTTCACTGAAGTTGGCCAGCCTTCGTCCTGATACACTATAAAACTGCATTACATAGAAGCTCAGATTAGATAAGAGATTTTAAAGGTTGCCTATGAATAGACTTGCAGATGCTGAGATCCTCAATTTTGTTCTCACAATATTTAGTTGTTTGAAGTCAAAAGCACATTTCATTTAACTAAAGAACCTATTCAATTCTGATTTATAATATTTAAGGTTTTCCAAAAGTTGTAGATATTCATTCACTTCATAACTATGAAGCATCTATCAGACAATATATTTCAATAATTTTTTGTTGAAAGAGAAACAGTTCCAATTATAGCCTATAGAGTCATGTCGCCTCAATTCTTTATCTGATACTTATGAGCTGTGTGACTCTGGACAAGCTATGTGACCTCTCTGTACCTCAGTTTCCTCCTCTATACAATATGGGGAATTGATATGTCACCATATGATCTTAAATCATAAGAAAACAGTGCCTGGCTCGTGTAAGTGCTCCATACGTATTTGCTGTCATTATCATGAATGTTTTGGCTTTGGTTGTCAACACATTTTATAATGTGTCAATTTACTTTCACATATCTATTATATATAGAAATAGTTCTCAACCAGGGGCAATTTGCTCCCCCAGAGGGTACATTCGGTAAAAACGTGTACCAACATTTTTAGTTTTCAAAACTGGGGAGTTTCTACTAGCATTTAGTGCACAGACATCAAGGATGCTACTAAACACCATGCAATGTGTAGCATGGGCCTCAAAGAACTTTCCAGCCCCAAGTGTCAATGATGTTGAGAAAGCCTGATTTAGAGAAAGAGAACTATGTTGGAAACCTGCAATGCAAAATCTCTGGTGACAGCTCTGTGTAAGATGCTGCAGGTCAGGAGAAGATGCGGGCGAGATTTGGAGCTCCAGCAGGCTGGGGCTCAGCAGTAGGGCACTTGCCTGGCATGTGTGAGGCACTGGGTTTGATTCTCAGCACTGCATATAAACAAGTAAAATAGAGGTCTATCAACAACTTTTAAAAAAACAAAAAAGATTTGGAGCTCGAAACAACTAAAAAGGAAACTCCCTTAGTTTCAGTCTTGAAGTATTCTGCACACAAAGGCATACATATTCCCATCCCCAAATAGGAAATGACTTCATAACAAATGGAACAGAATAAAAAATGTCCCAAACTGTAACAACACGACAAAGAAGTGGGGGGGGGGGGGACAGCACAGGGCAGTGGTCTAAAGAACAGAGTTCCAGAGTAAAGAGATACAGCAAGCTGCAGCACCTTGAAAATCAAGACAACATATGGAGAATGAAATTGTCAGAAGGTGCTTTGTGGAAATTAAGGAAAATAAAACTTCCTTAATAATTATATTATTATTAATAATATTCCTCACTTAACTTTATTCTTTCCTACAGTGACTGTTTAAACAATGCCATCAAATAGAAGGTCCCTAACACTCCAAACAGTATCCTTTTGATGATAAGAGCAATATGCATGAAGAAAGGAGAGCAACCGTTCTCTCCTTCCACGACTAAGGTGTGTAGTCTGTCTACATGTTTGTACCCTTAGTAGGTAGAAGACTTGAGAGGCCTTTGTCACAATGTTTCCCCATCACTTAGGATAGTCCTAACATGTAGTAGGGCCTAAGTGTTGACAATTTAAGGTGTAATAGATCTGTCTTAATCCTTTGAGAGTCACTGTATAAAAAAAGTTATATATATGAATAATTTTATAGTATTCAAACGACTCCACAGCAGGAAAACAAGCCAATTTTTAAAACATGGGCAGAAACCCAAATTGACGTTTTTCCAAAGAGACACAAATGGTCAAGAGGTAGATGATAAAACCCTCAGCATCACTAGTCAGGCAAATGCAAATCAAGACTGAAATGAGATACAATCTCACCCAAGTTAGAATGACTGGTAATTAATAGAAAACATAGCATATAAGATTTCCCCTATCTCTATACCCTTGCTATCATTGATAATGTAAATTAATAAAGTCATTAGGGAAATCAATAGAGGCTCTTCAGAAAAGTAGTAGTTCTATCTAAAAATAGTAGAACTACTGTGCAAACTAGCAATGTCACCTCTAGATATAGGTCCAAAGGAAATTAGTTATGTCAAAGAGACACCTGCATTCCTATGTTCATGGCAGAATATCCTGGCTGGTGAACAGTGCTAACAACCAAAGTGTCCATCAGTAGATGAATTCATGAAGAAAATGTTGGAGGCATACGTACAAAATAGAAGACTACTCAGGATAAAAATCTGTCGTTTGTGACATGGATGAACCTGAAAGGCATGAAGTAAAATAAACCACACATACAGATATTGTGAGATCAATCATACATAGAATCAAAGTTGCTGTCCTACAAGTTGAGTGTAGAACAGTGGTTACAAAAGGTGGCTGGAGGTGGGAGGACTGGGGAGATGTTGGTCGTAGGATACAAAATTTGTTAGGAATAAGTTCAAGAAATCTACTATACAACATGTTAACAATAATTAATAATGTGTTCTTGAAAATGCCAAGAGTGGCTATGAAGTGTTCTCACCACAAAAATAATAACCATGTGAGGGAATGCGATGTACAGTCACCCCACCATGTATATGTATTTCAAAATATCATGTGCTTGGGTAATATAATTTTATCTGCCAGTATTTTTTTTAATTTTTAGAAGGTGCTGTTCAATACTTTATACTTTAATGATTTTTTTTTTCCTTTGGGGACCTAGAGATCTCTTTCTAGTCTATGTATTAATGTTCTAGCTCTTGGGCTAGAGGAAGATCCTGATTAGAATGACTTGGGGGCATGAGGTTGGTTAGATTAAGAATAATCACACACTCCTAATGATAAATTAATGACTCATCCAGATGAACTAGTACATACAGCCTGGACATGAGCTCTGTGCCCATGTGACTTCCTCTGCTCCAGACACAAAGCTGGAGCCACTATAATTACAGAAAGTCTATACCTAAAATATTAATGAAATGGTTTTCTGAAGTTACCTATTTGTTGAAAATTACTGACAACTCATTTTGAGGTGCTATGTAGGTCATGCTATAAATGAAATATAATAGGGATCCAGCTAAGTCCAGTGGTCTCATTAAGAGTCTAATCTCCTATTCCAACTTTCCTCTCTGAATTTGAATTCTAGTCACACTCTTCTGATTCCTTCGCTTTTTCTTGTCCCATATCCTTGATCAAGGATGTCACTTTTTTATTTTGGTTCCATATTTAGCATCTCTTCTTTTCTCCCTTGTCCCACAGTCTAAAAATCTTGTTTCAGACTCAGCTTTGCTAATGAGCAAGTCAGATTTCTGTGAACTTTTCTTCCATTGCCTGACAGATGGGTATAATCACCACATGACCACCCCACCTTAAGGGTAACTGACAAGAGTTCTGTTCATGGGTTAATTTTAAGCCCACTCACATTTTGTAGTAATACTTCATACATCTTGGAATGCTGATGCTATTAAGTTTCAGAATGGACAATCAAGATCTATGCATGAAACTATGGTATTTCTTCTATCACCTCAAAAATAGTTATATATATGCTTTGTGCATATGTATTTGGTAATTAAGAGGTTCTCAACTATTAAGTGACTGAAATGCACTTCTGGAGTGCTAAAATTGCCTGAAATAAGTGACATTTACAATGCTTTTGATGGTCCATTTTGACAAATCTGCAGTTTAAACATATTATAAATTCCCACTATTTCTCTCATTAGCCAGTTATTGGGGCAAAGTTAAGTTTCTCCTCAAAATCTTGAATCACTTAAATCAATTTCATTAGAGAAGCTAACCTGTTAAAACAGTAACTGAAAAGATCACAAGGAATGAATAACAGACCAAAAAAATCAGACTATCACTGCAACATCCAAAGTATATATTTATCAAAATTTCTACGTAATCTCCACGTCAAGTGGAAATTTTTTAAAAATCTGTGATAATTGTTCTCAAATTCATTAAGTGTAGACCATTCTGTGTTTCCAGGAGACCTTAGCTAAGAAAACTGGAAAGGAGCTTTTACTCATTTATTATGTCAAACAATGGCTAAGACTGATGTCTGCGGAGTTGGTTAGGAACTCTGACTCAGAGAAATGAAAATCAGAGTGAAGACATGGATGCGAGGCCCAGAGCAGGCAAAGCTGAGGCTGCCATGACAAAGACCTCAATCAAGAAAAATCTTGAAGGCTGTAAGAATAATTTGAAATTTATTCTTCATGGAGCCGCAAATGGAACCGATTTGTGTACTAGACTGATGTGGTGATACTGTGAAGAACGATTTGATCAATGCAAGACTAGCTGGGATGAAGTTTCAATTACAAGATTAACAAAGAAGTTCAAAGTAACAATTATTTATTGCCCACACTGGGCAACAGCAGAAGGAAGGGAAACCATGATGTTGACAGATTAAAGGGCAGGACACTATGAGTCTTAATGTTTGTTTGAATGTAGACAGTGAGGTTGAAAAGAATCCAGGATGGCTCCTCGCTTTTCAACTAGATGCCTTCTAAATGGTCTTATCATTAACCAGGCTAGGAAATACCAAGGGAAGTAGCATATCTAACTCCTTCCTCAGAATTTTAAAGCCAAGATCAAAGAGGTGATTAATGATATAAAGCCCTCAACCATTCTTTCTCTCACGTAACCCCCAAATGGCTTTCTTCTGATATGGGAGATAAAAGATAGTGTGCAAAGCATTGAAGTTCTACATGATTTTAACTACATGCAATGATCAACTGGTGAAAATATCTGAGTAAACACTGCAGTGTTCTTGGAAGGAAAAGAAAATAATTCTGAAATATCTGATATTCCAGGTGAAATGTGCAGACATAAATATAGTGCCCAAGAAAATAAATAAAAGTAATTGCAGAAGATTTGCAGGATCCCTTTTTTCCCCAAGAATTACAGAGGTCAAACCTGAGGAACAAAAGCATTAGTATATTGAAAGGGCGAAGATAGCAAACACGCTCTCTCTGGAGCCAGACTGAGAATAACAATAAAGCTGTTAAACAATAGTTAGGAAACGTGGACAACTGCATTTGCATGCATTCAGCTAAGATAATGAGTTTATGTGCTTAATTTTTTACTTATGGTAAAGACTTCTGGCATTGATGCTGAGAGGAACATATCTGAATATTTTTAGGCCTTGGACTTACGAGAACAGGAGGGCATGAGTGGGACACGGAGCAAGGGCATAGAACCGAATTGCCTGTGTGGAGTCGATAGCAAAAAATACAGTGCTAATTAATATTGCATTTGACTTGCAGAGCACAGCCCATTAAGAATAGCGTTAACCATCTCAGCATGCCATCAGAGCCCCGTGGAACACGTGTGCGCAGCTACAGTCGCAGAAATTAAACAGCTATTGACAATAAATGTATGTTGAGTTGACTAAGAAATGTTACATTTTAAAGTGGAATTTTCTACACTGACTTTGGCAATAAGAACTATTCAAGGAGTCTTCCAGAAGCTGCCACACAAAGCGGAAGGTCAAGAATGAGAGAGGCAGAGTCAACTTCATACAAGAGCGCTACCATTGGAGGATATGGATCAATAATACAAATAAGGACTGTTGCTATTAGAATGCAGTCCATCTGTGTCGTCTGTTGAAACTTATCTTAGTTAAAGCATTAACAAGAATCCTATGCTTAAAGGTTTGCAAAAATAAAAGCAGCCAACATGAATCTAGGCAGTGTAGCTTCTGCCTAATTGGTAGTAATAAAATTGCCAGCAGGGAGAAATGAAATCTGCCATTAGAAAGATCATCATCACAGCACAAAAGCAGCTTCATGGAAGCAAGAACTCTGATTGTCACAAACAGTGCTTACTAGGAAGAAAAATAGTAATTTCAAAAAATGTCTGCTTTCTGCCTCTTTACAAAAATAATTTATGATAGTATAAATCAAAAAACCTTATTTTCTATTTATTCACATAGAATAATATTCCATTTAGCTCCATGAAGTAAGTCTTCCATAATTCTCGGAGTCTGAAAGAACCAAGTAAGTTTCTCCATCCACTCTCCACTGCCACTGACTCCTCCCTTGTTTCCTACCTTTAAATCTTGGGGTGTCCCCAGGACACAGTCTACAAGCATCTTTTCTCAGCACTCATGCACCAGTTTTCATTTGGTCCCATGGCTTTAGTGTGTGGGGCATGTTTATTCACACATGAATATGTATGTATACTTCATTCTTCCATCTCCGGCTCTGACCTCTCACCCAAGTTTCAGGTCTATGTCTCCAACTCCAAATACAGCAACTCCTCATTGATGTCTTGATACCTCAAATTAAGCATGTCCAAAATAGAAGTCTATTCCCCTGCATCTCCTAACCTGTTCCTCTCAGTCTCCCCCATCTCTGCTAATGGTCCGTCATACTGCTGTTTGGTAACAAATACTGGTCTTATTCCTGTTTCCTCAACCATGCCTCACTGATTCCTAGCCAAAGCTTTTGTTCTTGTTCCTGTTTTCCAGAATATTCTGCAAGCCATGCTCCTTCACTCAGATTTTTCTTTAGTTGTCACTTCCTAGAGAGGCCCTCTCAAACTCAATGTTTCATCCCCTCTCACCTGAGTCACTAACTCTATGCCCTGCTTTGTTTTCTTCATAGTGATTACTATTTCCATGTATTATATATTAATGACCCATCTATTAAACTTTAAGCTATATGATAGAAATTACCTTTCTTATTCAAGACTATATTCCTCATTGCCTGTGTTTAAGAGATTATCAAAAATATTCAGAACATTGTGGAAGATTGGAATGATGGGCTTCCATGATTTATAGAAATTATATTCTCTACTAAGGGATTTTTTTGGGGTTATAATAAGAAATGCAGTGGAAGCCCAGTAAGCACCTATCCCTGAATGAACAGTCCTGTACCAAGCCAATGATAAATGTCAACTTTTTTTTATTACAAATAGCAGGATCTACATGATATTCTGGGGATAATATACATCCTAGATAGCTAGATTAAAAAATAATGTCATGTCATCCTTCCACACAAGTTTTAAACATAGCTAATGCCACAAACCAAAGATCCCTAGTTTAAAGAAAAAGTTTATTTTTTCCAAAATCTTTGGGTAAAGAAGCGAAAGGAATAAAAATGACCAAAATCCTGAGGGAATTACCTAAATAAAGGTAATGCTTAACACAGGCACACACACAAAATTCTCAAAAGTAGCATCATGAAGCTTCAGGAAAGGCAAAATTTTTAAAGAAACTAAAAATTACAGGTTGGCAATTAAAATAAAACTTGCAATTACAAGTAAGAATTTTAGCCTAGCAAAGAGGTAAACCAGAAGTATTCAAAGTTTGGTTAAAAAAATTGTAATAAAAGTAAGAAGTATTTTTCTAACTCAAAAGACAAATTACCCAGAGACTAATGAGCTCCATAAGCCACTCTGACTGACCCTTAGCAAATCACTTCTCCTTAGGGCCAAAAAATAAATAAGCCTATCGATAGGGGTGGTAGCACACACCTGTAATCCCAGCAGGGCTCAGGAGGCTGAGACAGGAGAATTACGGGTTCCAAGCCAGCCTCAGCTACTGCGAGGCACTAAGCAACTCAGTGAGACCCTGTCTCTAAATAAAATACACAACAGGGCTGGGGATGTGGCTCAGTGGGTTGAGTGTCCCTAAGTTCAATCCCTGGTATCCAATCAATAAATGAAAGGCCTATCAATGAGCTTCATGTGCTGGCTAGGAAGTGTGACTAATAAACCCGATTATAGCATTCACTGCTTTCAGAATGCTTTACAGAGAGGTTTCATGACAGCTAAGTTGCCATCAGTCACCATACTAGTGCTGTGAATGGATCTGGCTCATCTTTTTAAGCTTTATTTTTTAATTGACAAATCACAATCGTATCTCTGAGGTACAAGGTGAACATCACATTGGTAAGTTCCCTTCCACCTCATGGCTCTTCTGATGTCCATCAGTCCTGGTGACAAAGACAAAGAATGAAGATTCCTCTCACTTTCCTGTTCAAGTCTCTTTCTGACCCACAGAAAACAAACTATCCTGTGTTCTTTGTAAAGTATGTTGCAAATCTCGATGAATAGATGCTATACAAATGGCCAACCAACGGCATTTTCCTTTCCTTTCCAAGAACACGGAAGTAGAAACATGTGAAGATGATCATGGGAGGAGAATATATGGATATGACAAGAAATAAATTCTACAAATTCAGAGCCTATCAATGGTCTGCTAATTGCTCATTTTCCTATGAAACACCCTCACTTAAGGAAAACGGGAGATTGATTTCAGATCTCTTCCTTAGCCAGAAATTGTTTCTCATTCACAGATATATAGTTTTAGAATTTCACTTGTCTCTAAAGGGCTACTTAGAAATTAACATTTTTTCCAAGCTACCACATAGTGGTATCTAATTTAAAGACAAACATATCCCATGTTACTTTCCTAGCAATCTAAGATATGCGAGAATATCCAGGACACAAAATTAATATAAACACTCAAGTGTAGCCTCAGTCACTATAATTATTTCAGAAATTTTCTAGCCAACAGCACCACAACTGTTTCTCCCAAAGGTGGCAGCCTGTCGAGTCAAATGCAAGCAAGTATCCTGACCTCTAATTTTATTTTTATCCTAACACTAATGGTTTCTTAGGAAAGCATAACTTGCCTCTTGCTAAACTACTGATTTAATCACAGCACTTTTCAAATTCCAATACTGATAACAGACTAATAAAAAAAAGCAAACACTAGGAAGAGCATTTATGTATAATAAAGTCTATTTACAGATGAAAACAAATAACACTATAGAAACCAACTCTTAACAAAGAATGATACAAGAGATAAATTTGTTTGGTGAATGTTATGATTTTAATATGAGGTCTCCCCCCAAAGCTCCTGTGTTGATACAGTAAAATGACAGAATTCTGAGAGCTGTTGCCTAATCAATCCATCCTTGTTTAATTAGACTAACTGCGTGGTTAACTATAGACAGGTGGGAGTGAGCCCTAAAGACTTATGATATTGAACCCATACTTAAATCCAACTAGGATTGATGCTTCAAATTTTTAACTTATTTAAAAATCAATGTGATAATACTGAACATTTTCTACAATTAAAGTACTTTTGATTCACAGATTATGGCATCTATAGCCATGAGAAATCAACCAGAAATACTTTTTTTTTTTATCTAGAATTGAAAGATGACTTATCACATTTTTGCGCCCAATTCTAATGAAGTTTGACAATATCAAGATCCTGAGCAACACACGTGTAGGTGAATGATTTGGGGGGCAACAGACTTCACCTGCTCTCATACCTATTTTGATCTCACCTATAAATGTCAAAAGCTCAGCACAACTCTTTTTCCTAACCTTGAGGATCCTCTCCAATGTAAACCAACTCCTATGAGGCCACATGAGCCACTTTCTTCATGTGACCATTTGGAAGATGTAGTCTTCAAGAGAATTCTTCAAAGTCCTTTCCAACTGCCAAAGAACCCAAGCTTCCATCAACACATATCTCACCATTTGTAGAACTTACTGACAAAACATGTGAGTTTTACTAGTTAAGGAATTGTATATTAAAATAGGATTGGGGGGAAAACAGGAGTAAAAAGTGAATGGATGTCACCCCAAACAAAATACCTTTTCAAAATACAAAGAGACAAAGGTGCTAAAACTCCCCTTTATCTGAAACTTTGTCAGATGGATGCCATCCAAATTCTACCTGAAACTTCTGCTAACTTCCAGCACTCAACAATTGGGAGGTGCGAACAGGATAGAAAACCATCATTCCAACACAATTTGTGATCAGATTTTCCTGGTTATGTTTTATTTCTGAATAAGCATTTTATATTTTCCACTTATGAGATTTCTATAGTTGTAGATATGAAATTTCCTAGCAAATAAAATGTTTAAATAAAAAATTATCTCTTACATTAAAACACTTGCCTTTGGTGTCAAAATCGTTGATGTATCTTGGTTATTAAAAAGCCTTCTTTCTTAGAGCCAGTTTTTATATCAGTCCAAAATGGCTCCCATCTGGTCCTGAGTTTATTAGTTATTTGTTATCTGTCAAACATTAGAACTCCTGCCTTGCATGCTGTTCTGAAGTAAATGAGAGGCATTTTAGGTCATAAGACAGTACCAAATTCCTCTATTTGCTGTACAACATTTGAGTTTGAATTTTATTTCTTTTGTAATCTGCATCTCTCTGTACAATCGTTTTTAGATTAAAACTTCTAAGAATAATTAGATCAACAAAAAGAGTTCATGATGAGTTTTAAGTGGGGAGGTTAGGTGTTTCCTTATGTTTTTTTCTCCTTTTAAAACATGATTCAAACATTGCTTCTCTACCACTAGCCTATGATAGATATTACAAAAATCTTCGAGAATAAAAATTCTGAACATCTCAAGTAAGCACTCCTAAAATCCCACATACCTCTGAGTTAATTTTTCATGAGGTACTATGAAGTTTGGGGACAAGAAATTCTTCCAGAGGGAAGAACTAGACCAGGTAGACACATATGAGTCAAAAATAATGGAATGACTTCAAAGGGAGAATTAATTCTGAAAGCTGCCTCTTGACTGGTAATCATCATTCCCACCTCTATTCCCTAGGATTGGCTCTAGAACCCTGGGGTAAGAAACTACTTTTTCAATGAGTTTGGGGCCTAGAATAGGGTATAGCCCAAGTAATAATGGAACTGTCTCAGCCCCAAGAATATTAGAACACTTGGGATCTCCACTGGTAGGAGCTGTGGGAAAGACCAGGGGGTCAACAGCCAAGGTCAGGGTCGGGCAGGGGGTGAAGCTCAGAAACTCATAGGGGTAGGCTTAAGATAGTGGGTGAAACTTGTAAACCTCAGAGGCAAGTGGCTCACAGGGACTGAGCCAACAGAGAACACTTACCATCTCTGTGACCCCAGTTTGGGATGATTTGATCTGAGTAAACTGTCTATCATGCAATAATGCCACATCTACAAATGCGGGTGGCCATTACTTATTGACGTACAGATACTTTTAAGGATTTCTAGACTAAACTCTAAATTAACCCCTCAATATTCTCCTACTAAGAATTATTTACCAAGCCACCAAAGAACCTCGAGTAGTAAAACTATTAAGCTAAAACCCGTCATTTATTCAATATGTTCTATTTCTTTGTCTTTCTCCCTAAGCAAGCACACCTAAAACATGCTTTATTTAGTTCCATATGCTAACATGGTACCAGGTTGTACAGGCTTAATATTCGTCAATGTAAAAAATGTGGAAGAGTTCACTCTAAACTGTAAGCACTACACTGATCATTACCTCACAGCGTACTTTCCAATTTTTTCTTTCATTCTCTGTCAGCAAGAAAATCTAAAGGCCCCATCCACTTGTCTCTGGCTGTTACTATAGAATGAATTCAACAAATCAAATATCCTTTGAAAAGACATTTTCTTCCTTTTCACATTGTTCTTTATGTGGCTGACAAGTATGGCTCACTTTGATTTATACACTGGTTCTCTTCTGCTGTAGTCCACAGTCTAGCAATACTGCAAAAACTAATGCGTGCTATTTCGAATCTTTGTCATCTCTTTTTCATAGTAACTTATTTTGGAATTGAATTCCTGAAAAACATGCTATATTTTTAAATAAAGAATTTATATTGTTTGGGTATAAGTTAGAGGTAGGTAACACATAATTCTTGTATCTTCTATACTGGCATTCTTTCATCATAATTTTTAAAATTTCCTCTGAAATATCACATCCCCATTTATTATATGCAATCTTGGAATATTTTGAAGTGTGATCTTTTAAAAAGATTAGGTTAGATGCTCAAGAGAAAATATCGTAAGCTCAGGTGATTTTTGTCATTTGTGCCAACTTTTAAAGGGATGGCCCCCAACCAATGCTTAGTAAATAAAAAGTAATAAGATTGTTTATGTGTGTGGACTGTCTTTGAAATATTGCATTCACAAAATAGAATTAGAACACATTTCGGGGATCCTCTTAGGACACCGTAGTCACCATGGTGGTGCCTAGAGCTCTGCATTCACTGGGAAGACCTGTCATGGCAGTGGTATTGACATTCCACTTCACTTCCTGTGGCTCCTTTTCACCTCTGGATCAAACCAACTACATTTTTAATGTATTTCTCTATTCTTTAAATAGTCCTTAATTCTGAAATTGGGTAACTTTGCAAGGGTATAAAACATCTTCCCAAGCTTTTATGTACACTTAGGCTCAGGATGTTTAGAATTAGAAGGAACCACACTTATATATGAAGAATGCAAGGCTTGTACCTAACCAGAGGGGGATCCACTGACATTTATCACATTTATTTCAAAATATATGTACTGTTAGGGAAAACTAGCATTTTCATATTCATTGTATATGATTTCATTTAAGAATATCATCAAGGGGATTGCATATTATCCCTCAAAGTACATGTAAGCTAACACCACATGAAGCCACTTGATGTGTGTATGAGGTGTTGTGTGCCTCAGATATACCTATCACTGTGTGAAACTGAATTAGGAGCTATCTGATTTTTTTTAACTTTAGAATCCAGTGAGGTCTAATAACCCACAGCAACATAAACAGAATATTAGGTATGGTAGAAAGTTTTCATTTTAAGAAATTTTAGCATCAATACAAAAGGGACACACCTTTTTATGTATACATTACAAATAAACACTAACTTTCTCTGGAAAAAGAGCTGTAAATTTTCAGAACTGAACAGTACCTCCAGATCACCTATATAAGGGACAAAGAGGTTAGAAGTGTCCTCCTGGTCAACCAGCTAACTAACAACAGACATAAGCCAGGACCTATTCAGTGTTCTTTCTGGCACGTCCACGGTACTTCTTTTGATCATTTGATTACTGATGATTATGTCTCCACTTTCTAATATGACCCAGTTATGTTTTGCTAATTTTTCATACAATGAATGATGGCTATTCAGTATAAATTAACAGTCTCCAATTGCTTAGAAATTTTTATAAAATCTCTTATTTTGTTCAAGAATATAGACATTTTCCTACACTACATTGTTTGTGTGTTATGGTTGTATTTAGGAGAGATGGATATTATCTGTTACATTTGTATTTGTCAATTTTGCATAGAAAGAATTTATGAAATTATTTACCAATTATTAAGAAGCACCTACGTTAATTTTTAATGTGTTCTACTTATAAGGTGCTTGTTTTGTTCAGGCTATGGCAAGAAATAAAGTATAAGTACAAGACTTTTGGTTGAAAAAGGTCTAAATTCCATTGTGGGAAAGGTCAGAACCAGGAGGAATAAGGCAGCTTGGCTTAGGCAAGTCTTTCCCATCAGTCAGGAATGGAGTGATGTGCAGCAGGAAATGGAGATGGAGGAGACTGTGCTATCGGGAATCATGGCCTCTCGGTGTCCATGAAGCTTTATAGTTTACTGCTGTTTAAAAGTTAATTAAATTCCAAAATCAAACACTGCCCAATGCTTTCCATGTTCTAAGAACCTGTTACCTTACCCTACTTAGAAACAGGAAGACTGCTACATCTTTCACGTTTTAATTTTGGCTTTATTTAAAAAAAAAAAAAAGGTAGAAAGTCATTTCTACTAGTACAGTTCACTATTTCTCAATCCCTGTTTAAATTCTGCCCAAATATTTTTTTGATATTTCTTCTAATTAAAGTATCTATGATTCTTGTTGATATAAGTATACCACAAATCTGATGCTCAACAGAGTCCTAAAATTTTTTGTCAAATTCATCCAGGACATGGTTCCAAAAATGCCATTTTTATGGCTTTGACAAATCAAAAATTTTAAATGTGCCCTACTGAAATAATTACAACGTGCTAGTGTAGATATGAAAAGACAGCAGTCGTAAATGTGAATTGTTGATAACATAGCCTCTGCTAAATTCAATATATATTCTATGAATTAATGTTAAGTAGCATTACCATATATTCTCTTTGTACTTCTGGCTCACCTATATTTGCTCATTAGAATAAGGATTTCTTATCATGTAAAACGATATTCTCAAATAAGGATCTTTAACCATGAGGGATCTAAGAATGTTATAAATCCCTTCACTTTGAAAGCCCTTATGTTGCTTTAGACATTTTTCCCTACAAATTTTACTCTTCAATAGTTTTTCCAATACACATTAGCTTTTTTCTGAATCCAGTCTCCATTTACATTTTCTAGCATGAATTTCTCCCATAAATTTGCTTCCTATACCTATTTATCTCTTCTATTCCACTATGCCCATTACCACTTGCATAGCACCCATCTGTCCCCTAAAAGCTCTACTGAACTACACAGACTTTTTAAAAATTATTTAAATTGTTCACAAGCACTAGTCATTTGATGGATTCCATTCCCCCCCTGAAAAAAAATGAGGAGCTACCAATCTTCAATGGGTTTAATTAATTTTTCCTATAAGTAGCATCCAGATTATACCCAGATTGTGCGACATAATTAGGGTTGCTATTCATGAGAAAACAATTCTGCACAAGTTACTCTTCAGTATGCCAGAATGGCAATTTCCACACAAATAACAGTTGAAGAATACCACCACTTGATTTCAGCATCCCAGAAAACATTACTCTGTGACTCTTGAGCAAGAGTTACTGATGTTTCCCTTCCAGAGCCATTCCAACCCTGAAAGAATCATATTTATGGCTTTATTAACACAAAAAATACTAGCAAAATATAAAGTAAGGAAATGTGAAAACGAAAAAGAGGAAAAAATAAATATCTCCTCTGTGGAAAGGGAAAGCACGTAAGGAGAATGTATGTGTCAGAAGAACCTGCCTTCACTGCCCGGCATGCTGGACGGAGGCTGTGTTGCCATGGAAGTGAGAAGCTGAATTTCCTTAGCTCTTGTGTACCACACTCAGCACTTCTGGCAACGGGTGACAGGTTCTTTCCTTTGTTCAGAAACTGCTCTGGAAACAGCCTTGCCTCCCTCCCCAGGCACTGAAAGACTGCATTGTGAGGCCACGCTGCAACCAAATCATATGAGGAGGAGATTTTTCATTTCCATTCCTAAAATTAGATTCTTCTGTGTGTGCTAGCACAACAGAAATAGCGACACTTGCTGAAAGGGGCCCACTCAGTGGAGATCCCAGTTCCCTGCCTTTCAAACAGGTCTGCTGAACCCCAGCACACAGGCAGGGCTACAACACCAGGAAGCTGGCTCTCAAATGTTCCCAAGAGGTGGTTGGTGTCAGGAAGGGTCTCTGAGGCACAGAGCACACACAGTACTTGCCAAGCAGATGTTGATGCCAGGGCATTTGATCAAAGGGAACAGATTTCCCACTAGGAATTTTAACAAATGTACTTAATTGACTTTGCAGTTGCAGCAAACTGCTTGCTTCATGTCTTGAACCATCTTCATGATGCCAAATCCAAAGTCAATATAGAGTAGGTAAGAATGGTTAAAAAACAATGTCTCGGGGTTATAGCTGAAAAGTAACTGCTATCTTTGAAGGGAAGCCCTATTTTTTATAATAAAGACATCAGATAAATAGTGTATATCATCCATTTAAAGACTTTCTAGTTGAATAGATTTCTTCCTTGCAAATGCAGAATATAAATACTACATCTGGATGAATAAATCGATGATTGCTAAGAAAGGACCATGGAACGAGCAGAGAAACCTAAGCAGAGTTTTGAATTTGGGCTAAACAATCATTTAAATTTTCAAGTTTCAATTTTAAAAGTGCCACTATCTGTTCCCTACTCACCTCCAGCTTACTCAAGACAGATAGGCCTCTGACCATATCTTACGCATGAAATTTCCATGCAGATTTATCTATGAGTGTATAATAGAACTTTATGACTCTGGAGTATCTGGGAAATGTTTCAGGGAGAATACAACCCTGTAAAATGCATTTTGTTTTGTTTTCATTTGTAGTAGATTTTTTTTTAAGAAAAATAGAACATTTCCCTTAAGACAGGAAAGAAAAATGCCTAACAAACCTTTGATGACTAAAGAGGCCCAATGTTAGTCTTTAAGATCAATATTGGGAAAAAGTGAATTTGACAATAAGATGGAAATAGTTTAGTATAATTAAACTACTGAATCTATCTTAATGCTATGAAATGATCAGAAAGGGTAGTGTGCATATACTAGAAAAACCATGGAGTCAGTCTGCTGCCTTGGCCTGAGACCATCCTTAATTAGCTGTTCATAATGATACCCCTGACTTCTGAGTATGATATGCCTTGACTCAAAAAAGGAGTTATCCTATGTAATATTTAAGGTTCTTCTCAAATCTGAAAATATATTACTATATCCAAAGCTAGTTTGTGTTTATAGGTAAATGTATACACAAAATGGTTGTATTTATTTTTTGTTTTTACCAAAAAATGTTTAAAACTACAAACTTTACCCCACAGTAGGTCTGTTATTAATAAATGCTACCTCTGTTTTTGTGGATGACCCTACTTCATTGAATTCAGAAGTTAGAAATAATTCATAGAAAGCAGTTATATCTACTTAAGAGAGTCTTCATTTGGGGTTTATATCAAATTTGCATCATGTGGGACTAAACAGTTTTAGCATTATGTGTATAAAGAGGTTTTATGCAATCCTCTGAAATATTTTTAAATGTGATCTTAAAATGATGTTCACATTAGTTTACATGCTTAAAGAAGAATACCCTAAGTTCAGGAAATCTTCCATTTTTTTCCCAAATAATAATACTGCATTTTCTAAAAATAAAACTTTTCACTTTAGGATACTGTTGAAATGTGGTGTTCACAAATTGAATATGAAGTACAGTACAGCTTAATGAACCTCGTAGGACACAATAGTAGTCCCCATGGTGGTGCCTGGAGCTCTTTGCCCCTGACCAAAAAGAAGTCACAAGCACTATACTCATCTTGTTTATTTTTAAATATATATATATATTGCTAGAGTAAAGTTCTGACTTTCTATTCACTATACACAGTTTTACACAATGAGTAAAATAAGCATTAAAAGGTTTCTTCTTCCAGGGCAATGCTTTAAATACTTTGATAGTTTAGAGTTTAGGCTAATTATTTAAAGGACCTGACATAGCCAAAGATATCTGATACACTTGAGATTCTGATTGCCAGTTGCATCCTTATTCCTATTTACCCAAAGACAAATGGACATATTTTTATAAACTTGGGAATTAAAAGGAATACCTTTAATCAAGGCACAGTGGAAGCTCTTATAATTGAAAATCAAGTGTTCAAATATTGAGGCTAATTTATTCAGGAATGTCAGCATGTCGCATTGAATTGACCTTGCAAATCAGCTAGAATACAGCCAGAAGTACTTCCTACAGGGAAATCTCATCAGACCTTATTTGCAATAGTACCAATAACATCCAACAATAAGGTGCATATGCCTTAATGCTCCCTGGCCCAAGTCAGCCTTCCATAAGGACTCCCTTCACACAGTTCTCACTGCTCTAAGATCCATTTGTAGTGTTGCATCCTCATCTCACCCACAAGCTGTGCTCATGTCAGTTTCTACCTATAGAAGTAGTCGAACCCATGGTTCTCTCATATCTTAGGCGTAAATGAAAACAACAATCTCCAATACAAAAATTTTTTTGAACTGAGAGATTCTTTGTTATTCGCATATGTCCAATAACATAACATTTCAAACAATGGATTTTCTTTGCATTGAAGTACTTTGACAGGTAGCCATTAAAAAATATGAAACATTGTTTTCTCATTGTTAACATCTCTGAAAACAGCAAGAATCTGACATGGTTTAATGAATATCTTTCTTTTTGTAATAATACATAATGATGGTGTATCCCACATCAACAAAGTTTCAGGTTCAATAATACAATCTTTCCTAGCCATTTCTCAGAGGGAGGAAAAACAAACCTAAAAGTAACCTTCCTTAATAGCAAAATGCACGAAAAAGCACATAATTGAAAACTACCCTGAGAAGTTAATCTCTCCTAGTCTTAACTATACAAGTACTATATATTTAAATACATACACACTAAGTATAGCTGAGGACTCTTCCGATTTTCCTTCAAGAATTCTAATACTCGCTTTTATGTTTTTTTTTTAAATCAATCTTCTAATATTTTTTACATTTGTTGTGCTTGTTTTTTTAATAAGATGGCTTTCAGGCTACCACTTCAGTGTTATGTGATACTCAATTCCCACTCAAAGAGAAATATTACCTGTCTTTTTTTCTACTCTCGTCTTTTACATTCTCACTTGTCTAACAGATGGTGTGACCATTTATTAAAAAAAAATTAAATATTTTCAGTCAGGGGTCCTAGTAAAACCACACTCTTAGCCCAATATAAAAGACAAAGAAGAAAAACCTCTACCAGTAATATTGTATGATACAAATAATCCCTCTGTCATCACACATTCTGTGTCCACATGTAGTGAGAAGGGGGAGAAGTAGGTTCATTAATCTCATGATTTCTAGGCAGTTAGTTGGCCAGTGGAAGAGAGGGAAAGGCATTCTTCCATTCAGTACATGATAGCCCAAGTCACCATTAATGAGCAAAAATATCTTATAAACAGATTAAATACCCCTAAAATGTCTTCCCAAAGAATCTTTGCATTAATATTTAAATCCCTTTTGGGATACGATCTTTGACTTCATATTTAAACTATTACTTATGTTTTAGGTATCATTTTCCATTCAACACTTATAAAATAACCACCAAAATGCAGAAAGAATGCTAATGACTAATTGCTTAGAGAAAATCCATTTCATATAATATTAGAATACAATTCTATCTTCATATCTGTCATGGAAATTAACCTAACATCAGTAGATTAGTTCAGCTCAACAAAATATTTTCTGACAGCACACAGAAACAATGTTGTAAGTGAAATATATGACAAGACATTAAAGATCCCAGAAAAAGTTCCACTTTACATTCACCAGGAAGAAAATGAAGTTCCAAAGTAAAATGTCAATTACTGTCATTGCTTTGTTGCACTAAAAAAAGATCACTTAAAGCACAAAGAATCTTAGAAAGTACTAATTTGATTAAAATTAAAACTACCTGCAGGTTTATCCCACGCAAACTAGCAATTTTTATAATTTAAATGAGTCCTTGTCCTATATTCACTGAGTACATGCATATGCATAAGAGTAATACAAACAAAGGGACTTTATTTTCTATTCCTCTATTTTCTCTTCCTTTTAAAATTATTTCACCTTATTTTCAAACATCCATATCCTTGAGTATACCACTTACAAATGTGGATAACACGATGGCCCTCATGGAACATAGTCACACTCCACAGGATGAATGGCTATTTACAAAATGACTTCTGTCATTTAAAGGAGAACATGTAATTGAGACTTTACAGTTTAAATAAAAAGCTACAACTCCAAAGACACTGACTAGCTATGAGCTCTGGAAGTCACCCACCTGGGGCAGCATGCGATTTTCTTCCTCCAGCTGTCTTACTCTTGCCTCCAGCTGCCTAACATAGGACAAGGTTGATTCTAAAATTAAAAAGAAAGAACTCAGATTATCCACACAGGTCTTGTTCAGTGCACTGTCAGGATATTTCTGGTTTGATTTATTTAAATCAGACTAAGTGACCACTTAGTCTGTTATTTAAAAAATTATTCCCCAGGAAAAATACAACAAAAGCCATGGAAACTATAAACAGTTTTGAATAATTGTGTAGTGGTAAGAAGTATGAGAAGTTTCTAGGTGGTTAGACTGCCGGATTTGCACACCAACCAGCCCTTAGAACATTAAGCATCTTTATGAAAGATACTCCATCATTTCCCATTCTATGCATTTTGCATATTTCTGTAAAATGTGATCTGTAACCAAAACAAGGTCATAATAAAAATGACAGATACTCAGTTCCCTTCATTTTCCCAGTAAATAATTTAAAACCAACATTTGTTCTTCTCAAAAATCTATACATATTGAAAACAGGCATAACAGGACTAAATATTTTAATTTAGGCTAAATTTTAACTTTTATATTGGCCACATGTGGAATAAACCCAAATTTTCAGGTACAATCTGGGAAACTGAACTAAAATTGATAGTCTTCAATTCTTCACAATCTCAGATGGATGCTGAAAGTTCAGAATCAGCATTATACTCATTTTCTGTTCCATATTACAACCCCAAAGTTTATGGCTTCTTCTCAAAAAAAAAAAAAAGATAACAGATGGAAGAAAGTAGAGCTTCAGTTTTAAGAATATTAACAGTAACTTTTCATAAAATGAAAATATTCAAGCATGTCATAATAACATAGTTGCAAGTAATTCATTACCCAAGAACAAACCTTTTAGGTATAGGGCAAAGTATGCCATCACAAAAATCCCTGGAAAGCATGCTTCCATAGTTAATACTAAAGTGGCAGAACCTTCTCAGTGATCATGTTCTTTGATCTCTGAATCACAAAACGGGGGTGGTAGTGCATTTAAGAGGCAAGTGTTTGGAGCTTGGAGCACCTGATAATCTGAAGTTAGGCTAAATATTCCTGTATTTATGCCATGATCTTAAATTTATCATGGAAACCCCATTTTTATTTTTTGATATGGGAATTGCTTGGATGAATTCAATTCCGTGTGTGTGTGTTTTCAAAGCAATAAGCTAATATTTTATTTTACATAGTAAGTGCCAGCCTTTTATTCACAAATATCACCATTAAGCCCATCTCTGCTGTAGACATAGCATGCCTGTTTCACAATGATTTGCAGAAAGCCCCCATCATTAACATTAATATAAGGACACACTGACCTCACAGGGATAGAGAAGATTGGCCTTGAGTATTCTTTATGTAAGAAATGGAAGGTAAGGGAAACTGAAGACATTTGCTAGAGAAGTTTTTTTTTTAAGCTTAATGTAATGTTAAAACTCTGCTTTATGGACTTTTCCAAAGGCAAAAAACAAGTATACAGCATAAATGAATAGCAAAATTATTGATTTCATGAGTCTGCTTTACTCTAGCAAATGAATAAGTGATTTGCAGATCATCAAGATGTGAATGTAGATTGCCCGATTTATACAGTTTTGCAAGCCCAGCTCTCTCCTCTTAAAAAAAAAAAAAAAAAAAGACTACTTGCTAAGGACCATCCAAATGAAAAATTGATCAGCAATATTCTATTTAAACCATGAAAAAATAAAATTTTTCTCCTTTGTTCACAATTTATAGCTTATCTTAGTGCCCTTGTACTTCACTATCTCAAAATCTGTGACATTTAAAAGACTCTACGTAGCATGATTTGAATAATATTTTTAAAATGCCACTAAGTCGAATTTGTTTTAATTCTGTGACTAACTTCAGTCACTTTAATACATTTCTCTTTCAAATCTTTACACATTTGATGACCTCTCTACTTAAATAGAAGTATTCTCCTCATAAAATAAATAAATGAAGCCAGAGGGCAAAGGCAAATTCTAGAGTTTGGAAAACATTCTCTAATTTCCATTTTTAAAGTTGAATTACAAAAGATCAATTCCAAATCTTTGTTCCAAAGCATTCACCAAAAATATGGGCTAAGGCAGGAGTAGATGGGAAATAGTTTATACCCATAAAATAATGGAAAAATACTAGAAATGAAGGCAAAGAAAGTTTTGAGTTCATCCCCTTAAAACATTACTCTAGGTGCTGTTCTAGAGTTGGAAGAGAATACCAGTTATTGCAAGTCTTGTTTCCAGAATACAAGTTCTCTTTTAGGATTACAAGCTGTGTGCTAGGTTCCAGAAGACACTGTTAATTATTCCAGGCTCCTAGCCTCTTTTGCAATTATTAGTTAACTAAAGAATATTCCAAATGAAAACACTGTCCTGGAAGGAAAAATACCTCATCTGCATGCACAAATCAGAGTATTCATGCTGTTTGTTGTTTCATTCAATAAAAGAGCCGATTATATAATCTTTTAATGAGAGTAGAGTAGGCAAACACTTTTCTGAAATATAATGCCAGGTCAGCATTGGATCCCTAAGTCCCTAATCCCCCAACTGTGGAATGGAAGAAAAATAAGTTAATTTTGTTAATTTATGGAAATTTCAAGGATTATTTGTACTGCACCATAGATCAGCTGATATATAACCTTATAACATAAACTTATAACCAGTAATATGATAGGAAATGCATAAACTACTTTTTAAAATAAAACGGTATAGGATAAAGAAACTCCACACATCACATCACAATTCCTGTCCTTGTACTAGTTGAATGTCAGGAGAAAAAAAAGTGACAGAATCTTCTTGTGGGATAAAAAAGAAAGGGAGTCCCCTGAGCATCAGATCATATTTGACCATATCGGCTACAACCTTTTCTTTCTCCACGATGACAACCATAGAATAAGCTGGTCTCTCACTACATACAACAAACATGAAAGATAGTAGTACATTGACTGAAGTATCTGACAAAAACTGGCAATCTTTTTATCATAAAGGGATAAACAGAAAACTTCATTACGATGTATTATAATTTGAATTGATCATTATATTTTATACCAGGGACTGATACTTCAAATGGCATTTTGAAACAGTTTATGAAACTTTCAGAATTCTGAGGCTGATGATCCAAAAGAGCATAAAAATAGACAAATATTCTGCAATAATCTACATAGATGTAAAATGTGTTAAAGAAGGACCCTGTCTTCCAGAAACTATAACCACTTGGGAGAAGTAACCGGGGGAAAAATAAAACCAACAAGGTAATATCAAATTGAGTGCTAAATCACATAGAACAAGAAAAAAGATCAACGGGGGCTACATTTCTTACAAAGGCGAAGCCTGAACTTCAATGGATCAATGGAATTATGAAAAGTTGGAGATGCATGAGGGGAGTCACAGGGTAGACAAAGGCCAGAAGCTAAGAGTAATCCTACTGCATACAGAGAAGGAAAGTAATCATATGACAGAAGAGTAAGGGACTATTAGGGAGGGAGAACAAGGATGGGCCAGGTTATGTCCTGTGTCAGGGATCTGGGAAAGCCAACATAAAAGCAGATTGACACTTGGATTACTGCGATTTTAAGTTCTCTAAAAAGTTATTTCTCTTTCCATCCTGGGAAACCTTTAGACAACTAGACATTGGAAAAGCAAAGAACAAATCATAGCAACATGAAAATTCAGTGACATGCTAAAGATGTTCTTTGGGCAAGTCTCAAACTTTCTAAGCAGAACCCATTTTTTCTCCATGCATCTCACTTTTCTTTGAGCCTATGTGTACAACGTTCACAGCAGTTCTTGCAACAAGTGTCAGAAATCAGCCGAAGAATTCCACTAGCTTCTCTATCTTCTAAATTAGTCCAATTTTAGAGGTGGACTGTATCCTAGCCTTTCCATTCCATATTAACCCCCAGTCCCCAGGCTACTTTTGCAAATGAGAGAACTATAGACCAGAGAGTAGTGAACTTGGATCTTAACCCTGAGGATTTGTCAAATATATTCAAAATATTCCGTTCCATTGCTAGGGCACCACAATGATTCCCATCTTAGGTCTTCTAATAATGAAGTGCCGTCAAGCTTCTTACCCTGATAGTTAAACACTAAATTCTCTTTTTAGATATTCTTAATGGATTTATCTTTATAATCACCTGATATTTTCCTCAAACAATATCTAATTTCATTTCATTTTACCTAAAATGTATTCAGTTGTATAAAGGAGCTCTATTTTTTTCCCTCCACTATTGATCAAAATATTAAACACTCTTTTCTTCCCTTTGGTTTCTAAAGCATCCTTTCTCCTACTATGGAAACATCCACCTTTGCAATCTCTCATCAATGACCCTGATTACTATATATAAAGGGTTTACCATTGGTACTTAAAACTGTCTAAGGTTTGTCAAACTTCCAAGTGGTTTTAATCTGCTTGGATAAGAGAACTCTCATGTTTCCATTTTAGAGCAGAAAATAAATCTGACGATGGTCCATTCTAACACAGATACCAACCACAGTGATTTTATGGTGTGGAAAGGGGAAAAATCATTCCAAAGGCTATAATAGCCTTATGATTGTACAAGTTTCTATGGCTAAGAGCCAAGATTTGAATGTCCCTTTCAAGACTCTTGTTAAAATTTAATTATTATAATGAGAGGGAACCTTAAAGAGGTGATTAGGCATGAGGTCTCCCCGACTTATGAGTGGGATTGGTGCCTGACCCTCTCTTGCCCTTGAGCCATGGAATGATCTAGCAGAATGTTCTTGCTAGATGCCTGCCACTCAACCCTAGCCTCTAGAACTATGAGCCAGTAAATTTATGTTCACCATAAATTCCCCAGCCTTTGATATTCCGCTCTAAGGGCACAAAATGGACCAAGTCTCTCAACAAGGATCCAACAGCCACAGGATTTTCATTTCATAGGCAATCTTTTCAATAAACCCCAAGCTCAATAGACGTGGTTTGAACTAGTTCCAGATTAATCCCACCAGTCAAAGGCTTTAACACATTCCTGAGGAAATTATTTCAGCACAGTACATTTTAAAAATCATTACTGTTCTGACAAAAGTGTTTCTCTTTCTTCCTCAGGCAAGCTAAAGTCAGCTTCCTACTTACAATTCATATTAGCTCTGAAAGTATCAGATTACATGTCTCACTATAATTTGATGCTTTTCTTATTTAAAAACTTCTTGGAATCAGCATTTTCAGATTGGTCTGGATATATAATTCAGACTGCTTTATTGGAACAGTTAGGATTTTTTTTTTAATGGAACTTTAATTACCCTACAGAATTAAAAATTGGTACCAAGCCGACCTGTACTATTTATTAATTCCACTCCTCTCAGTTCCTTCTCTCTATGCTAACCTGAAGGAGAAATGAAAGTTATTTCCTATCCCTCTTTCCCCATATTGAAATCTGTTCAGTTTCTCACTGGCCTAGAGTTCTCTTAGCTCTGCTTCTTCCCATAGCTTGCCCTGACCATGTGTACCCTCCTCATGCCACTCTGCCTGGTCAAACTCTCCCTATTCTTCTATTTACAGAATTAAACATTTTATAAATAGGGCTGTGAAAGATGGGAAAATACTGCTTTGTGTAATGATGTGTCTCACATAGTTTAGAGGTGTTCCGAGAAAGCTTAATGAGATGTTGCAAAGATTTTTACCTGTGTACACACTGTTCGGTTGGTCCCTTTAACTCTGAAGGGCAATAATTCTAAAATGTTAAATTCCACCCACTCTATATGTTCTCAGCTTTCCTCCTTGTCAACAGATCACATATTGAGTGCCTTGTGATTTCCCTGCTTTCTTATAGTGTTGTTTCTTTTCAGCATTTGCCCGAGTAAGCTAAATGAAAATACTACAACCCCCACATACCGACTGGTAGTGTTTCCTGAAGTGGTTAATGAATACTTGATTCTTCAATATTAAAAGAGGTCTCCAGCCAATAGTTTTTAATCTGCTGTATGCCCGACCAGTACTCGAGACACAGTAGCAAGCAAGAGTAATAAGATCTGGGTATTCATGGAACTTGCATTTCAGTAGGGAAGACAGAAAATAAAAGGCAGACAAATAAGATATCTTATGAAGGCAAAAGATACAATAAAGGCAACTAAACAGTACTAGGATAGAGCAATTTCAGAAGAGAATCACTGTAGGGAGGAAGGCCCAGGAGGAGCCCCCTTAGGACTGTGACTAGCAAATAAACCCACCATACAAAGATCTTGGAGAAATGAGTTCTAGACAGAAGGAAGCAAAGTAGTGCTAAGACTCTGGCTGAGAAGATCCACATTCTAGAACCCAGTCAGAAAGGGGGAAGTGACAGCAGCTTGAAACAGAGCTCTGTCTTGTCACCTTCCTCCACTGCTTATGGTTTTAAAACCTTGTGCTTTTCTTTGGATGTTCCTATTTAGACCTAGTTGTAGACTGTTTGATTATTGAGCATTCATTTTAACAAAAACTATCATGCACGATTCCTTTCTCTCACACTATTTCCCATCCATTAGAAAATTGTGTTGTCTATCTCCAAAATATTCAGAAAATCCTACCGCACAGGAGTCTAACAGGTGTCCCTGCTTGCATTCTTGCCTCCTCTTCCCCAAGATTTAAAATCATTCACAATTTGTTTCAAACACAAGGTACCCAGGGTTTTCTTTCTTTCTAAGTCAGATCTTTGCAAGCCCTACAATAGCTCTTGGCAGCAGCGTCCTTCATGATCTGACCACCTGAAAACCTCTGACTTCAGGTCATTACTTGCTCTTCTCCAGTCACAGGACTTCCTTCATGCTTCTGCCCCAGCAACCCTGCTTTATTCATTCCCTCTTCTTGACATGCTCTTCCAAGTCAGCTGTTTGACCCCCTTCTCTTCCACAAATCTTCCCTGAAACCTCAACTGATCTCAGGGAGACACAGCCAGTCCTCGGCATTTAACTATTCACCCAACTGCCACCACCTGCACCTCATCTCCCTGACCCTAGTGTACCTTTTTTTTTTTTTGGGGAAAAATATTTTATCAACTCCTATCATGTAAACTAGTTTTTTCTTATTTTTATTGTATAAGGCCTGTCTCTACAAAGAATATAAACTCTGCAAGGTAAGGACCTTCTACTACTCTGTTGCATGACATAGTCCCAGTGCCTGGAATAGTGTCTGGCCCAATAAAATGTTACAAAATGAACAAATCAAGCAGTTACATACACAGTGCCCCAAAAGCAAGTGATTTCATAGTACAAGTCTATACCTTTTGATCATTTCACAGGAAAGAAAGTTTGTAATTACATGAAGCCTAACACCAATTCTATTGTATTATGTGAAAATCATTCTGTGGCACATTAAATGTTGAATGGAAACTTTGGGGAGGATCTCAACTGATGTCAGATTCAACTCTTTTAAGTAATTTCAATAAGAGAATCTGAGATGTGTTCTCATCAGCCCTCAGAGTTAAAATGTTACAATGTAAATATGTGTGTCCCTACCAAAATTCATATATTAAAACCTCACCCCCACAGTGATATTAAGAGATGGGGGCTGTGGGAGGTGATTAGGTCATGAAGAAATCAGATTAGGGCCCTTACAAAAGGGGCTTGAGGGAGATCTTTTGCTGTTTTCCCAAGTGAGGACACATACTAGGTGCCATCTATAAGGAATGAGACCTTAGACTCCAAGTCTGCTGGTGCCTATATCAGTCTTTTCCAGTCTGTTATTTTTTATAGTATCCTAAAAGAACTAAGAGTAGGGGAAGTTGGGAGACATGGACAGAGAAATAGTTGTAGAAAGAATGCAAAATGTAGACCATGTCTACCACGAAAGTCTTGGAATACAATATAAGTGCCCTAATCTGCTTCAGGCAAATGAAGTTCCTTTTGGTTATAAATAGCCACTGGAAGAAATTTAGACTTCACCTGGAAATTTTCTCCCTAGTCTCTTCCTGAGAAGGTCTATTGAGGGAGCAGGAGCGAGTACAACTGTGTAACACTGTGCCAGGCAGGTGTCAATTGAGCACTGAGTGAGGGAATCTGAGCTGTCAGAGAACAGTCTGAGGACGGCTGTGGGCAGTGGTCCACATCAAAACAGGGTGCGTTTCATCATGAAGAGAAAAAAATCTGTCAATTCAAGGCAAGGAAAAAAAAATCCTGTCTTGTTTATTTTAATTAGAATGAAGTCTGGAAAGACTGAGCCATTTTACTAAGAATAGTTTGACAGAAAAATCATGAGTGCTCTTTGCTCTGCTTCAATGCCATGCAAGTATTATATTTCCTGAAACAGTGTTGATTTTCTCTATTATTTCCTATGAAAGAGTAAATGGACATTTAAAACTGACAATCTACATAGAAATCAATTTGAAAATCAGGAAAAGAATGTCAGTCTATGCCCCAACTTTTATAAACAAACACTATAAATTTGTTCAAGATTCTCTTGTCCCAAATGAGTTTTTTTTAAATGGCATTTTATTGGGTATTTGCTACCACCCACCTGTTGACCTGATCCTTGGTGCTGTGGATTCAGCACATCCCCTGAACTGTCATGTGTCAGAAACTTAATCCTCAAAGTCACACGTTAATGGAGTTTGAGAGGTGATTGGGTAGAACACTAATAAATGGATCATTCATTTATTAGTGGAATGTCAAGGGAGTAGTTTTAATGTAAAAGAGCTCCCTCTGGCATGATTACACTATCTCACTATGTGGTCTACCAGGTTTTAATGCAGCAAGAAGGCCCTCACCAGAAACTGAGCAGATGCCAGGACCATGTTCTTTGACTATCCAGCCCCCAGAACTATAAGAAATGCATGTGCTATCTTTATAAGTTGCCCAGTCTCAGGTATTCTGTTACAGCAACAAAAAATTGTCTGGGACACTGAGCATTGACACCTGTCTGTCACAGCTTTGATTTCCTTCTATGTATAAGCTGGAGACCCTATCTGATAAGGCCTTGCCTTATATTTTTTTTTCCCCAAGTTTCCCCTATGACCACCACAGTGCTATATGCTAGATGATGTTCCATAACATTGTTGAATGAATGAATGCCCTCCTTATTCTGTTCCCAACTACCCTGGGAGTTACAGTTAACTCAAAATGTGGTCAGAGTTCCATCTATAAAACACACAATAGCAAGCAATCTCACTGAAGGGTGTTGTACAGGAATTTTTTTTATGCTCTAAAATTGTGTTCACTTTTACTCTTTTTCTCAGAAAGTGTCAATCCCACATAGGAGGTAGCAGGTAAGTAGCAATAAATTGGGCTAAAGAACTAGCGACTACGTGGAAAATATTTCAAACTCTAAAGAGCTATTTAGTATGAGTACCATTTTAACAGCTTTTCAGGGATAAAATGTATCTTTCTTTCCACTGTTACGTTGCTTGTGTTATTGTTGTCATTTCCCAGAGAAAATAACTGCCTTCTCCCAATACCAGAGGATAAAAACGAATGTCATTTTAACAAGTGTTACAATTTTCTTTAATGTACGTAGCTCCCTTGTAAGTGCATCCTGTTTGGTATTGTCAATGAATGCATAAGGAAGGAAATATGCAAAAAACAGAATTTCAAAAGACAGTAAACCTATAAAAATGTTATTTTTCTCTTAGCATAATTAGTATGCTTTTTATGTATATTTAGCTGTTTTAAAAGCTTATATCTACCAACTTCTATATTGCCATTTTACTTTTCAGAAAAATAAAAATAAATTTTATCAAACGGCACAAACATCAATAATTTGAACTCCATCAGCTGGGAATTCATAAAAGTTTTTTGGATTTAGCCTATGTATACACTCTGCACTGGCTAGGAAACAATAGTGGGCAAAACAAACTCAGTGCAATAATGCAGCAATCGTTATATTTGGAGAGGAAATTTTTGCAAAATTTTAAGCACTATTTGTACATTGAGTGGTTATTTAAAATGAATGTTAGTTTAGATAAACAATTGGAAATATTACACATTTTGGCATATATTTTGTAAGTTAGCTGTTGGGGTGTGTTTATAATTGCTGTGCTTTGTAATCTTTGAGTTAACACATTGAGCACTTACTATGATCTAGGCACTCTTTCGTGTACTAGATACAACTCATGAAAACAAATACGGCTCCTCCTCCTTGAGAAACATTGTACTTGGGAAGGCAGGTAGACAGGCATGCGGGCACGTGCAGACACACACACACACACACACACACAGCTGTTCTAAACATCCCACTCTGCTTCAGCTTACACCTAGATCAGCAGAGACTAGGGCATCTAAGTCCAAATGTCAAGGTAAATAAACTGGTAATGAACTTTCCAAGCAGCAAGAACATAACTTGTAATAAGTCCAAAATGAGAATGAACCAGAGGCATTCAAAGAACAGAAAGAAGGCTGGAGGGTTTGAAGTTAGTTTCAGGAAGTGAGGGGACAGGAGAAAAAAAAAAACAGGGAAGATCGATTTGTTTCCTGGGTGAGGCAATTTAAAGAACTTGGATTTTGCATTGTTTGCAGTAGGGAGCCCTTGGGGAAGGGAAGATGTGATACAAGTAGCAACATCTCACTTTACTTATACTTCTAAAATTGGCAATCTATTTTCTCTGTAGATGACAGAGGAACAAGAATGGAGGTAGGATATCACTGAGGGAGCCTCTGCAGGCGATGAGGGAGCCAGATTCAACAAGTCTCCAGCAGGTAGAGCCAACTAAGCATGTGGATAGAACAAGATGTGAGGTGTTAAGAAAAAAGTAACAATCAACAGTAACTGCCATTTGGGGCATGAACAGTTGGGGATAGTGGTAGTCACATGATGTCTTAGAGAAGTAGCAGGAATGGGGTTTGAAATTGAGAGTTCTAGTTTGGTAGAAATATTAAACCTAGTATGAACAAACATCTAGGGCAACTGCGAGAACGCAATGGAATAGATGAATCTAGAGCTCAAGAAAAGTGATCTACAGTTTTGATTTAAATGTGGAAGACAACAGCATAGAGCAATTGTTGAAAAGAAGGATTAGGATATGGAAGGGGCAGAGCCACATGGTAACATTCTTCAATCCCCTTCTCCCAGACCTGAGCCACTATCCAGCCTTCCTTGTAGACACAAGCACAATTACTGTGTATCCTCTCCTTGGATACTGCTATAGTCAACTTTCCATCATTATAAAAAAATAGTTGAAGCACTTAATTATTGTAGTTGATGACTGAAAAGATTTATTTTGGCTCATAGTTCTAAAGGTTCCTATCCAAGATCAGGTGACCCAATTGCCGTGGGTCTCCAAAAGCACTGGGTCTTAATTGTCAAATAGGAACACTAAAGTCGATGACCTTTCAGACTCTAACACCCATAATTTCTGGTTTGCAGTTGTGCATTTTAGAATTATCCTTACTAATGTCAGAACTGTGAAAGGGGGCTAAGATAGGATTTCTAAAGGTATAAGCATATTATTTGGCTACTCTTATTTATTCATTAAGCATTTATGGAATACCTACCAATAAAGAATCAGAAAACATGTAAGACTACATTGCAGTGTTTTGAGAAAGGGAATAAGGCACACCTATGTGACAGATGCACAACTGTTTGTAGCCAAAAAAACATGCTCATCTGAAGCAGGTTTATATTTAGAAGTACTATTCTTTAAGAATATCTCCTTACCTCCTTAGAATCTTTCCCAAACATTGAATCCTTAAAAACATCCTTCCCTGAAGAAAATGACCAGATTAAGGAAAAACACTTCTCCAATTTTAATCTTACATAATGAAATATTATCTGTTGTCATTCTTATGATCCTATTACTGAACACTGGCAAAAAAAAAGAATCAAGAATTATTGAAGAACTCCCATGTTGAAGCATCTATGGTATGCTAATTGAACTTGAAATATCAGGCTATTTTTTACTACAGGCATTAATAAAATTGAAATGACATACGTCTTAAAAGTCTGGTTCAATTGAGACCACACAAGTTAACCTGAATGTGTTCAGTGTGTTCTTCCTGTTCTTTGATTTGAGAGACTCTTTAAAATAGTGTGGTTAAGAGAGAAAGTTCTAGCCAGGAAAATTTCAGCTGACCCTGAAGTTCATTTGGGCTCTGCTAGCCTCAAGGATTCCATCATTTCATCTTTGCTAAACAGTTACTAGGCAACAGCAGAGTAGTCAATTTGGTCAAGCAGGCAAATCAGACGACACAAATAATGGCTAATAACTTTAATTTATTGTGTATCAAGCACTGCTAAAAAGGCACATGCATTTTTCACATGCATTAATGTATTTGATCTTCACTGCAAAACTAAGTGGTAGACATTATTATCTTCATCTTATAGAAGAAAGATTGAAGGTTTAGAAATATAATGTAACTCAAAGCCACAAAGCTAGTAGGTTGCAATTCTGGAACTCAACCCCAGGTCTGCCCCAGCAAAAACCACCACAGCAGCAATGTAAATATTCCTTATTGCATAGACAAAAATGAAGACCAGATTAAGCTGTTGTTATCAGCAATTTGATCAACATCCATCATCTACTTGACTTACTTTCTAAAATACATTTGTTTGTTTATTTATTTAGGTGGTGCTAAGGATTGAACCCAATGCCTCACACATGCTAGGTAAGCACTCTACAACTGAACTACAACCCCAACCCCAATCTACTTGATTTGAACCTTCTTATTATGCCTGAACAGTACCCCATCACTCAGTTGATAAGAAAAATAGTTTTGTTCCTTCAAGAAATGTTAAGTGCATAAACTTCAAACTGCACTTGATGGTACCCTCAGGTGAACAAATCAGCCAAAGTGAGGAGGACAAGTTTCACAGTCAGCAACCACCAAGCCACCCCAAGCCATGTGCCTGGATCTGTAAGTCATTAGTGGGCTTAATAAGTACAGTGCAACCTGTGGAAATTTTCACAAACATCTTACAACCCAAGTCTCAGAAAAGTCCACAGGCTTCGAAGACATGGACACAGGCAAGTGGTAGTTTCTCCTGGCTTGTTAATGTCTAATTTTAGTTTTTCAAAGGAGCTATTTTCTAGAATTTCTCCTGGATTCACTTCTGGATAATTGGGAAGCCAGTGAAATATTCATGGCATTTAAAGTTATAGCTATTCATGCAGTTGACATTATTCTTGGGTGATAACAGAGAACTTGATGTATATTACCGGACAGAAGTTGGTCCCCTCACCTAAATCAAATGTCCAATGCACTGTGTTTAAAGTGGTCATCCCTGCCTACCAAATCCCATGAACTCTCAAAGTACATATCAGTTCATGATACCTCAGAAACCAAAGTAAATATAATAAATTCCTGTACCTAAAATAACTAATTTTTATGTAATGGTTTCTTAAGCTACATACAACTGTGTATAGCCTGTAATTATACAATCAAACCAAAAGCATATTTTAAATCCATCTTGGCCAAACAATAAAGTCTGTTAAATTTTGTTCTGCTTTTGCTAACTTTCAGATTGATTTTATATTACTGTAGAAGTGCTGCATTCTGTATAAAATGAAATTCTAAATCAATTGTTTTTATTCGCCTTTACAAAATAAATGAATGCTTCTTTCACTTTCAAAGAAAATGGAATTGAAAAATCTAAGTTTTCACTTGAGTTACCTCTCTTCACTGTGTGGTCATTCTGTTTAGTAAAATTTTATACCATAAATAAAAATTTACACATCAAAAAGTGTAAGAGTAGATTATGAAATTGTAAAATAGAATCTGAATTCCATGTCACTTGGGGAAGGAACTTTGTTCATCTTTGTAAGCCCAAGTCTTACATCCTTATTAAACCCCAGATAGTCATTCAACTAAGGTGCTAGCCTCCTTAACATGAAAACACCACAAGTATTTTAACAGTTTAAAATGTCTCTGGAACAAATCCACATATTTCAGCCACCTGATACTTGACAAAGGTACCAAAAATTTATATTGAAGAAAAGATAGCCTTTTAAACAAATGGTGCTAGGAAAACTGGATCTCTGTATGTAGAAGAATGATACTAGATCCCTACCTCTCACCATGCACCAAAGTGAAGAGGACAAGTTTCACAGTCAACAACAACCTCATCTCTATACCTGGGACATTGATCCACTTTAAATAATGGTGATAAATACAAAGACTTAGGAATTTGACTAGAAACTTTGCTATTGCTAGAAGAAAATCCAGGGTCAACACTCCATCATATAGGTCTTCCTTCACAAGACCCCTAAAGCTCAAGAGATAAAACTAAGAGTCAACAAGTGGTATGGCATCAAATTAAAAAGCCTCTGCAAAACAGAGGAAACAGGTAAGGGCTTGAAGAGAGAGCCTATTGAATTGGAAAAAAAATCTTTCCCAGATGCTCCTTTGACAAGGGTTTAGTATCCAGAATATAACAAGAACTCAAAAAACACACCAAAACAATCAACCCCCCACAATAAAATAATCAATAAATGAGCAAAAAAACTAAGACATTTCTCAGAAGAAATGCAAATGGTCAACAAATAAGAAATTTTCAATATCTCTAAACAAAAATGCAAATTAAAACTACACTGATTTCACCTCACTCCAGTCAGAATGACAGTTATCAAGATTGCTAATAATAATAAATGCTGGCGAAGATGCAGGCAGAAACACACACTCATACATTGTTGCTGGGACTGCAAATTAGTACAACTCTGGAAAGCAATATGAAGATTCCTCAAAAACTAGGAATGGAACCACCATATGACCCAGCTATCACACTTCTTGGTATTTATCCCAAAGAACCCAAATCAGCATACAATGGCAATACATCCATTTCAATGTTTATAGTAGCACAATTCACAGTAACCAAATTATGGAATCAGCACCGGTGCCCATCAATAAAAGAATTGATTCAGAAATTGTGGTATAAATACACAGTGGAGTTTTACTCAGTCATGAAAAAGAATGACATTATGGCATTTGCAAGTCAATGGATGGAACTGGAGGACATGGTGGTAAGTGAAATAAGCTGGACTCAGAAAAATCAAGCGTTGGCTGAATTTTTCTCTCAGGAGTGGTAGCCAGAGCACAATAAGGGAAAGAAGGTGGGTATGGGGTCAGAAGTCAAAGATATACGGAAGATCAATGGAGTGAAAGCAGGGGACGGCTATAGGGGAAGGGAAAGGGGAGGAAATGCAAAATGAATTTAACAAATTCTCATAATGTACATGTATAAGCACACCACAGGGAACGTCACCTTTGTGTATAGATATAAGGCACCAATGAAAAGTAAATAAATGAAAGAAAAAGATCAGGAAAGGAAGGAGAATAGGGAGAAGAGCAGGAGAAGTAGGGGAGGAAGAAGACTGCAATGAAGTAGATTCTGGCACATATGATTTTGTCAAAATGGACTTAATTATGTCTAACTATAATGCCCTAATAAAAAATATAAGCTAATATAAAAATGTCCTAGGAAAGTTAGAACGAGAGTTAAAAATATTAGCAATTCACTTTAAGTATAAATACCAAAAGGGTCACAATAAAAGCACTACCCCTTAGGGCATATTAAGATTAAAAAGAAAGTCCACCTGGTCCCAAATGGTTTGACACATTCTAATTAAAAATAATAATAATTAAATAATTTGTATTCACTAGGGAAAATTTCATTCTGATAAAATATCTCAGGGCATGCCGAGTGAAAGGAAGCTGGCGAGAAGGATGTCTGTTGCCTTATTTTTTTTTTTAAATAAATTAGCATTATTCTCTCCTGGCTCCAATGGGAGTACACAACTATCTATTGGGGGCACCACCATTGCATAAGGGGAATTAGAGTTCTGCACCCCACCCCCCAGAATAAACAGAATTATGCAAGATTTTAAGACAACAGAAGAAAGTGAAGGGTTCACTAACAGAATTGCCTATATATACATCCTCTACCCACTCCGTTGGAAACTCAGTTTTGTGTTAACACCAACAGCCCAATTGGTGCTTTAGTTTGAAGGTACTGGCTTATCAGATTTACTGAGAAAGGCTTCTTAAATCATGTTAGACCTAGAAATGAAACAAGATGAATTGTTTTTAATTTGCAGTCTGTCCTTAGGAAGTACACAGGAACATTTAGAATAAAACAATAGGCCCCTGGCCTGTATAAATTCAAGTCCATGGAAAATGATGAATATCTCCTACATTTATAAATATATATATATATATATATATCTTTCCATAAGTGATCATTTTAATGCACTGGCCTAGAGATGAATTCATCTTTTTAGTCTAAATAACAATTCACTTGAAATTTATTCTCGTCGCTTCGGTCTTATGCTGGGGTGCCAGAGAAGTCAATCATCGTGAAAACACCAACGTCTCACATCCTGGCATAGCAATGGAGCTGGGAATGTAGTTCCAAATACATATGAAGAAAAATTAATTACTTGGAAGAGATACACATTAATAATTCTAAAGCAGGAGCTGCTCAATTTTCTGCTAATAAGATCCAATCAGGTTTTATATACAGGTTTAGAAAAATACTTGCTTTGAGATTGACACCATGATTGCCTATTTGATAAATTTGTAGGGAGGAAAAATAATTTTAGGTTTTCAGCCAGGTTTCATCTAAGCTTAGAGAAGCTACTGCTTCAGGAAAGAATATCAAAAGAGGGGAGGGAGGATATTCTATTGTTTTCTACCGAGTTGGACCTAAGCAAGCCAATGCAGTGGTCCTACCAAAGTTAAACAGTCTCCCCAGAGCTTCAACACAGTCTCCCTTACTCTAGATTTGGCCCTCAGTCTCTACATTTTCAGAGGCAAGTTCTCTTGTACTGCTGTTGAATCTCAGCACTTGAGGTCTCAGCTCACTGCCCATGACTTTCTGTGGCAGGCAATTCCCTAGCCAACTTCAGGACATCACACAGAGATCTTCTCTGAACAGCTTACATCTTCTGCATGACCTCAGCTGCCCATATGAACTTTTCTGAAGCAAATCTGATGAATATAACACAGACCAGATGGCCAGTATGTGCATAAAGCACAACTTATCTCCTTTCCTCATACATTCCCATCATTACCACACAGCTGTTCCAACTATTTTTTCATATATATTATTCCACTTAATAGTATCTGAAAAGAGTATGAAATATTTATTTATTGCAAAACAATATCTAAAAAGGATTAATAGATTCCTTTAAAAACTTGTTCAGGTATTAAAAAGGTATGATGTCTTTTCCAACATTCTTCTTGCTTCAAGAACCAACTCTTTGCAGACAGGTCATCTGGGATTTTGTGTAGACTGGGAGTTAAAAGTAAAGTGCAAGAACTGGGCCTCCTGGATTTGAATACTTCCTCCACCTACACTGTGGCCTTGAATGAGCTATGCAAAACTCCTGGCTGGAGAGTATACAAAGAACTCAAAATTAGACAATAAGATAACAAATAACCCAATCAACAAATGGGCCAAGGACCTGAACAGACACTTCTCAGAGGAGGATATACAATCAATCAACAAGTACATGAAAAAATGCTCACCATCTCTAGCAGTCAGAGAAATGCAAATCAAACCCACCCTAAGATACCATCTCACTCCAGTAAGATTGGCAGCCACTATGAAGTCAAACAACAACAAGTGCTGGCGAGGATGTGGAGAAAAGGGTACACTTGTACATTGTTGGTGGGACTGCAAATTGGTGCGGCCAATTTGGAAAGCAGTATGGAGATTCCTGGGAAAGCTGGGCATGGAACCACCATTTGACCCTGCTGTTGCCCTTCTTGGACTATTCCCTGAAGACCTTAAAAGAGTATGCTACAGGGATACTGCCACATCGATGTTCATAGCAGCACAATTCACAATAGCTAGACTGTGGAACCAACCCAGATGCCCTTCAATAGATGAATGGATAAAAAAAATGTGGCATCTATACACAATGGAGTACTATGCAGCAATAAAAAATGACAAAATCATAGAATTTGCAGGGAAATGGATGGCACTAGAGCACATTATGCTTAGTGAAGCTAGCCAATCCCTAAAAAACAAATACCAAATGTCTTCTTTGATATAATGAGAGCAACTATGAACAGAGTAGGGAGGAAGAGCAGGAAGAAAAGATTAACATTAAACAGAGACATGAGATGGGAGGGAAAGGGAGAGAAAAGGGAAATTGCATGGAAATGAAGGGAGACCCTCATTGCTATACAAAATTACATATAAGAGGTTGTGAGGGGTTGGGAAAATAAACAAGGAGAGAAATGAATTACAGTAGATGGGGTAGAGAGAGAAGATGGGAGGGAAGGGGAGGGGGGATAGTAGGGGATAGGAAAGGTAGCAGAATACAACAGTCACTAATATGGCAGTATGTAAAAATGTGGATGTGTAACCGACGTGATTCTGCAATCTGCATTTGGGTAAAATTGGGAGTTCATAACCCACTTCAATCTAATGTATGAAATATGATATGTCAAGAGCTTTGTAATGTTGTGAACAACCATTAAAAAAAATAAGGGAAAAAAAAAACTCCTGGCTGGGCATAATGATGCACACCTGTAGTCTCAGGGGCACAAGAGGCTGTGGCAAGAGGATGGAGAATTCAAAGTCAGTCTCAACTTAGCAAGACCCCATCTCAAAATTTAAAAATGGGCTGAGGATGTGGCTCAATGGTTACATACTCCTGGGTTCAATCCCTGGTGCCAAAAAACAAGATGAAACAAACAAAAATACCTCCTGTGCCTGTTTCCCCATTTGCAAAAGGGATTAATATTACTACTTACCTATGTAGTTGCTGTGAAGATTAAGTTACTATGTATAAATCACCTAAGGTAGCTAGGCCTTATGATATGCCGGATACTATTTATCGTTACCAGCATCTATGTAGTTTTTATATTGTGACCATCACTACCATGTCCCTGGCCCTCTCCATAGGGTAGATTGCTTGTCTCACTCTACCCTCCTGATCCAGTGCCATGAGGGCTGATAGAAGTTTGCAATCTTCTTTCTACCCAAGGCAGCCCACATGATCGGCAGCCTCGCTTCCTATTCTAGACCGTCATGGGCTGTTCTGTCACTCAGCCATCCATACTAAACAGCAGTAAGAACTAACAACTTTCCCTGAGTGTACCTTGACTGCTGTATTGGGCACTGAATACAGCAATGACAATCTGACAAACAGATGTGAGAACCAAATCACAACAAATGGATAAGAAGATTCAAAGGAAAATGCATGTCTTAATTTTTGGAGGCACACCGACTAAATGACTACACACACAAAATTTGTTTAACTAGTGTTTCTAAACTGACTAGCTATACTCTGTTAATAAATATTATTAACAGGCAAAAAAATGAAATCTATACATAAACAGATGTTTATTAAACAAATAATTGAACATTCTAGATACTAGATTATAATGGAGAGCAAAGAAATAGATAATATATAGATAAGAAACAAAATAAGTGCATGAAATTTTAAGTGTTATAAAAGGATGATTTATGGTCAGAGAAGGCCACTCTGAGGAATAGGCATTTAATTGATAATGAATGAAGAAAAGCTAGGCATGGTTAGTTCATGAGCATTCTAGACTGAAGGAACCATTTGTGCAAAGGGCCTGTGGTGGGGATGAGCTTAGCATTATAAAGAAACTGAAAGTCAGGAGCCTAATGAGCAAGGATATGAAATAAGCAGGGACAAGGTGACACAAGGTCTTACAAGTCATGTATTAGGAGAAGAGCAAAATACTTTTAATAGAGAGCACAATTAGGAAGGAGAGTGTTCACTAAGCATTAAGACCTGTATCCATCTCAAACCAGTTGGGTTATTAGGATCATACTATTCCTTCCTTTTCTTAAATTCTATTAGTCTCTATAGAAGGTGATATATTGATAAGCAGATTAAAGAGATCACATTGTCTCTAGCACCTTGAACTGCCAGAGCAAGGTGTTTCAGAAGATGAAGGGCACAGCAGGTATCAGCCTTAATTACAGGAATAAAGAAGATGGATTGAATTTTAGACCCTCTGTGGTAAACCGGTGAGTCAAAGATGGCAAAGCAAGTGAAACAATCACCGATAATTCCCCAACCTCATACCTAAAAGACCCTACTTGAGGATAGAGGTGGGGTTCACAGAGAAAGCAGGAAGTAGCAATTACATAGCATCAGGCAAATGGATTCCGGAATGATTTAGAATCTAAAAAGAAACTTTAATTCCTATTTCTAAACTGACATGGAGTTTTTGTTTTTATGAAGAGTTTACATCCAAGATTGTTCAAGAACATCAGTCAAAATACTCTGCATACTCTGCATGGGGACTTAAGAAAATGTTTAAAGTCCCTTCTGAAAAATGCACTTCCAATTAGGAACACAACTCAATATTTCAGGTAAAATTTCCTCTTAATGAGGAAAGAAAAGAGTCTAGGGACAGATGGACTGGGTTGCCTGGCTAAGTACTTAATTTTGTACTTAGCTCTCTGGAAGATGAGGCAGACAACCTTAGTTCATGCATTAATATTTATTTTAAATAAGGCAATAATGTTCCATTTGGGAAGAAGATTTGGGGGAAATGAGGCACTGGCAATGCTAGCTAAGGCTTCCAGACTGCTCCACATTAGTGTAGGTGTGCTCCTTAATACAGAAAGTAAACCTCCAATTAACATGGAAGTTATTTTATGAAAATATCTTTAAAGATAAATTGCTTAAATGGATGGCTAGGAAACCATAGCAACTATATATTTTAATTAAAGTTTGCTGCTTGAAAGAAATCTTAAATAATTGGTGCCTACAAGGTCTTGCAGAATTGGCTTAGCTATGAAAAATCCACACATTTAATAACAGGAAAGGAAAAATCTACCATCTTCCCTTCATATATGCATCTTATAAAAAGAGATAACCTGAGTTAATTTTCCAATATTTGAAGCTAAAATTGGTCCTATTAATAGGAAGTCCACTTGAACAAATTATAACTCTGGTTTAGGAACATTTTCCCAGCCCCATATGATAAGACACACAAAAAGAGAAAAGACCATTTTAAAAACCCTTTGTGACAACTATTATTAATACTTTCAATTTAATGAATGCCAATGATGTCTGTTTACCGTAGAAAAGTGACATTTTGCGAATAATTGCCTGAAACAGAAATGGGCATCTTCAACTACACATTTAAACATTTATGGGCAGTCAACTAGGTGTCTATTGAAATAAAAATCCTCTGTATATTTAGCAGAATATCTCCTATGATAATAATTTCTTGACACTTTGTTTTAGCCTCCAAATAGTATTGTCTCTATTCAACAGCTAGGGCAGATGGGGTCCAGCAGAATGACATTTCCAAAGCAAGTATGAAGATTTTATCTACACCAGTAAACCAGTTCAATAGCTTCAATAGAACTGATCACTGAGCCCAGCAACATCATATCCATTTTCCTAAATAACAAAGCTAAAAGTAAAACTGAAGTGGGTTGTTGTACTGATTTTTTTTTTTTTTTTTGCCCAGGCCAGGCGGCGGGGGTGGTACTAGGGATTAAACCACATCCCCAACCCCATTTTGTATTTTATTTAGAGACAAGGTCTCACCAAGTTGCTTATTACCTCACTTTTGCTGAGGCTAACTTTGAACTTGGGATCTTCCTTCCACAGCCTCCCCAGCCCCAGGATTACAGGCACGTGCCTGGTATACTGATCTTCGTGTACACTCAACAGGTCCATTGGGTGGATTCTGAACCCCAGGCTAAAACAGAACTACAATCCTGGGGCTTTGTCTGAATATATGAGGACAAAAAGAGGGAAATGGGGGGGGGGAACCTATCATAGGAAAAAAATTGGTTTGTCCCCACTATGTAAGAATAGGATATAGGAGAACAGGACAAGCCAACAGTATCCTGAGATTAATGGTTAAAAGCTATCCAAACCCAATTAGACACCAGGGCAGTTCACATGAAAACCAACAACATTTCATGTGAAGTTTATAATCTCGCTGTTAACTAATCCAAAAAGCTAAGCTATTTTAGCAAATTTGTCTCAGAGACACCTTTACCTAACATGTCCCTGCCCCCTCTTCCTCTGGACCCAGGTCTTCCAACACCAAGTGCACCAGTGAGATGGCCCCTCTAGCTGGTCTGCACAGCTCCACCTTGCTGGGAAAGTCTAGAATTAACACTACACAGGGCCATTGGCACCGTCTGTTCCTCACAGTCTACAGTTACAGACTGTAACAGCCCACGTGCCACATCAGTAAGGGGACTGCCATTACCCACCATCAGGCACAAAACCCATTGCTTGGCCAGCAGGATTTTGAACATTTTATGTGAGAAGGTTTGATTTGCTCATGCTTTTGCTGATCTAAACATTCTTTTATCACTTTCCTCTATGATATTTATCAACTCCACCTCTCTTTCAAGAGCTGGTCTATTCTTCTATCTTGCAACCTCCTTGGATTAAGTTAGCCTATTGGACTCAATTAGGGTCAGCCCATCTCTGAATTCATACTATACTTTCCTTTAACTCAAAGAAATACCATATAGATATTTCACACTTAACCTCATTCTAATTTATTCTGTTGGGGGCCTCCTCAGCTGCATAAGTTCCTCAAGGGCAGGAGTTTGGTGGATAGCAAGTACTTGCACAGTTGATAATGCCTATTTGAGTAAATACTTTCAGTCTTAAAAATCACTCCCATAATTCAATTCAACCACTAAGAAACAATCACTTTCATTTCATGAAATTTCCCCATTCTCAAAAGGCTGCTGGGGAAGAAAAAAGCAAGCTATTCTTATTTATGCAAAATGCAGTCTGATAAAACAGTTAGTATTTTTCCTACTCTTGATTACAAACTGTTTAAACAGATTGTATTAAGATTTACCTCAGTCAACCCCAAGGGAGGTAGAATGGGTGGGCAGAATTCCAAAAAGTTTATTTGCAAATCAGTTGTTTGGAAAGGGGAAAACACAATCCCTTTGGTGGAAATGATGCTCCACAGGTTTAGTTTTCCAGAAGCCTGGATAGATGAAGTAAAGAGTGGAGGTCAGAGACAGAGAAGGTCCGGTAAGGATGCTGAAGTAGATTTGGGAAGGCTGACGTGGAGCCCAACACCAAAGCTCTGGAAGGGGAAGGTAGAACAATTGCAGGCACTATCCACACCCCTTCCTGAAAGTGATGCTCTGAGATCTGGGAGCAGATCTCCAGAGCTGGGAGACAGGAAATTCAAAACAGAAGTGTAGTCTCCACTGAAGCTTTCAAAAGGAAAAGAACAAGGGAATGTCCAGTTAAAGTTGTGGAAAGGGACCACCTGTGGCTGCTCAACTGACCGGGCCACTTGTGTATTAGAAGGGCAGATGTACTTGCAGGATGCTCGAATGGCACACATCTAGAAATCACTGGGTCTTGTCTTTCTCAAGCCATGTTCCTTTGAGTTCTAGATTCTCTCATCAAATCAATAGCTGGATAACAGAAACAATCCATGGTCAATCAGTTTGAGAACTACTAGGCTAAATAAAAATCACAGTTTACTAATTGGTACTCAGTTAAGAACAAGCATTGTAAATCTTGGAAGTGTGGGCGGAAATATACTACATAACATTTCCAAAACTGTTTAACACAGAATTTTTGTTTCAAAGGACAAATGGGTGTGGCTACCGGATGGAAAATGCACATCAACTCTTCCTTCTCTTTCTACACATGAGAAAAGAACTGAGACCTGGGGAAGCAATATCATTCTTTGATGATTTCAGGGATGAGTAGAGATTAGAAGTCACATTTCTCATGCCGGGTCAGTTCTCTCTGTTCTACATTATCACACATATTCTGATCACAGCTCTGTTCACAGGTCAAATTCCATCATACCACAGTGCCTTAGCCCCATCTTCTTACCTGAGAATTCTGATTTTGGTTTCTTCTTCCCCTCATGTCTAAGTGCCCAAGGTCACTCAAGATTGACCTTAAGTCTTGTCCCTGATCTATTCTACTTATTAGACACAATCTCGCCTGCCAGCTCATCTGGATATCTGCATATTACCCGCTCCTAGAATCCTTATCACAACATGACTGCTCCCCAAACAAAAACATCACCTGCTACCTTCAATGGACCTCCTCAATCCTAATGACCAGCCAACTAGAATACCTCCCATAGCCTCTGCTAGGCTCAACCAAAGTCCCTGCCCTCCCTAAGTTCTCCTGTTCCAGCCTAGTTCCTCGTGCCACTGAGCTCTTCGTTGTCCCAGGCAACATTGCATCCTATACTAGTGCCCATAGGACAACCTTCTGCCACAGCAAGTATCCATGGCAACCAGATGGGGCTGGAAAACAGAATTAAAGTCCACAGATGATTCCCTAAAGTTGGCTTAGCCAATAGATGAGAAGTGAACGTTTGGCAAAACCAAGTATATTGTATTCCAAATCCTCTTTGTTGCGCTGTGGTCTGCCAGGCAATGACATGGCTTGTAATAAGGGCCTGGAAAACATGGAGAGCAGCCCAGGTTTGCCTGGCCTGAAGGAAAATCACTACCTAGGGAATGAGACAAATGAGGGGAGGGTGCAAGTCGGGAGATCAGTTCTCCTTATTCCTCAACTCGTCTAAGTTTACTGAGGGCCTTTGATATGCCAGCCACTATAAGGAATATAAAGAAATAACATGTGAGATTTGCAGGCTAGTCAGGAAAATAAAACTGAAGTGTATAAAAAATAAATATGATTTAAGGACTATCAAGATAAAAATAGAAAAGAGAATTATTGCGAAGAGGAACATGATTAGTTGCCAACTGGATTGTACAAACAATAACAGCCAGGAATGTTCAGAACAGTGTGATGATCCCTCATCTATGAGCATAACAAAATACTTTCAAGATGCACAGGGTAATATTGTCATCTGGTTCATCCATCTTTCCATAAAATGGGCATGTTCAGACTTACCCAATGTGAGAATTAAATAACATAGTATATATGGAAGCTCTATGAACTGGTTTATCATTTTAATATTTCAGGATCAAAACCCAGGTCAACAAGTCAATCTGTTATATATAAGACTCTAGAAATATTACATAAAAATATTTACCCGGTATTCAGTTAATTTTGTCAGTATTTAATATCAGAAGTGAATTTACTTAGCACATAAACACTTGGAATCAAATTCATGTTGAAATAAAAGTGCTGTATAGTGTTTTCTTTTTACCAAGTTAGTACATGGTGGACATGTATAAAGCAAATCATGTTTTCCTACTGATACTATACTGTAATTGGGTGTTTGTTTCTGACCAAGGATTCAGTATTACAGTAGTCACACGTATGATCTATAATGTCATAAAAGTAAAGATTAAAAAAAATCATAAATCTTTATAATCACGTAAAGTAGTAAAGTTATTCTTCAAACCCTATAATATGGACATCATTCATGGTACACGTTGATCAAAGGGTCCTAAAGCATCATAAATTGTACCTATATCACAGAATACAATGCTATTACATTCTATATTCAAACCTAAATTACTGTAGCAGCTAGAATAGACATTAAACATTTAATTAGCAGTGATTTCTTGCCCTTTTAGCACCACCTCCAGGTGTTCAACCATAATCCAAGAAATTCTGATTTAGGCTCCCATTTTATCCTGAAAAATGTCCCTTATTATAAGCAGAAGCTTCTCTTAAATCATTTCATCAACTATGCCCTCAGAGAAAGAGGTTCTGGGTAGATATTTGCTCTTGTTAGTGATAGTGATAGCCATGTTCCTACATGCGCAAAAATAAAATATCAATTTGTAGGTCATCATTAGCTTAATGCTTCTCATTTTCCATGAGGTGGCTACGTTCAAACTTAACCGATATGAGAATTAAATACCATAGTATATATGGAAGCATTTGGGAAACATAAGAGCTTCCAAAAAAAAAAAATGATGTAAACTCATTTTTCTCCTAATCCTGGCTTCTTTTAAAGTTGGAAAAGCAGACATCCAACATCAACCACAACAGTGCCACTAAGAAACAAGTGTCACTGGTCCTCCTTATCAGCTGCCTCTTATGGATCTGAACTTCTAAATAAAGCAGTACTCCTCAAACTTGAATGTGAATCCAATCATTTTGTTTAACTATAGATGTTGGTTCAGTGGTCTAGTTGTGTGAGTACACTCTTGGAGCTAGTGTAGGAACAATCCTTCAAGAGACAAGGTATTAGAACATCACGAATGCCTGATCCCTGCTCCACCCTGCCTAGGAAAGAGACGACATGTCACACAGTTTTCCGAGATTTTTCTATTTAAAAAAGGGAAATTATATTGCTACATTTTGGGTAGTACTATATTCTTATTCATCATCATCATCATCATCATCATCATCATCCATCATTTTGGTGGCTGGGATTGAACCCATGGCCTGGAACATGCTAAGCATGTGCTCTATTATGGAGCTCACTCCCAGCCCTTTGGTATGAAGATAAACTGAACTCACGTAAAAGCTCTTAGCACTGTGCTAACACATGGCTAGATTCTTACTAAATGTTACTTTCTCTTCATTGCAAAGCCATTAAAAACAACAGTAACAACGAGTAACAGATCATGAGCTTGAGCTTTTAGAAGCAGTTTCAAAATAGCTCTCATCAGAATTGTGAAAAGCCAGCAAAAGCCCAAATCTTGTGCTTAAGCATTGATGTAAACTGTCAAGCAAATGGGGGTGAAATGGGGTAAGATCCTGAGACCTTGGGAGTGGTGTAAATCATGAAGTGTAGACGGGGTGAGAGTGGTAGAAGCCAAAAGGAAGGCTGTCCCAAATGGTTGACTATAGAATTTGAAGCATTAATGTGTGTGTTTCTTTCTCTCTGCTTTATCATCAGAGACCCAAAATTCTGAAGAATGTTTAAAGGAAGAAAACATGAATCAAAACAATTCTTTCCCTTCTATATCATAAGTCAAAACACTAGCATCTAAGAATAACATATCTCTGGAAAAGTCCAAATGCACTGTCATTAAACTTCAGTGAAATTTAGGTGGAAAGAGTCATTTTCTATTTTCTCCCTAAATTAAAAGTCATTAGCATTGCAAGGATCAATCATTCCTTGAAACTCTGCAAAGACAGAGAAATGGATCAAGCAGTGGAGGCAATAGGGCTTATCAGTCTTTGTTTTCTGTCTGTTCAGGTCTATGAAACTGCACTGGAAAGTCAGATGCAATGACTTCCCTTTCTAAAAAGGGATGCAGTCGTCTATAGAAACTTGTGTCTACTTTACAGCATGAAGGGATTCTGGATGCTGCTTTTACTTAATGGTATGGATTGCTGTAGATCTTGCAGTTATATGTGAAGGGAGGAGCCCTATAACAGAAATCTCACTTCCTTGGTCCCCCCTGTGGTTCCTTAAGAGGGCATTCGCAAATGCTGAAGTAAATCAATTCTTTTATTGTTATTTTCTTGATAGGTCTGGATTGACTTGGTTCTTAACATATGATCATCATTGACACGCAATTTTGCAAAGGCCTTACTCTAAGTTACAATAGAGGAAAGCCATTTTGTCTCAAAAGGAATTCTTCTGAAACTTCTATTAGATTCCAGATAAACACCAAGATTTCCAATTTCCAATTTCACTTCCAATAAGTGCAATTAACAGAAATGAGTAGCAGAATACTGAATTCCAGCAAGAATACGTACTATCCTTCATGGTATCCTAAGCTCATCCTTAGTGAAACCGCTTCTTACAATTGCCCCACCACCACACACACCCGCGGCCTTTTCCTCCCTGCCAGAACAAGTGAGCATCCACTTAGCCATCAGCTGCATCGGTGAACATGGTCATGACATTTCACCCAAGGCATGTCCCTGTCTCACTGGAGACTACATGTGTAGGTTAAAGTGGCTGGAAACACACAGAAAATGACTCTAACCCCATCATAAGTTGCATAGAGCCTGGAGCAAGGCATAGCTTTAGGTCTCCAATTCTTCCTATGTCAGATGGAACAAAAAGGGAAAAGTTGATGGTGTGAACAGTGCGACTCCGCAGGGTCTGCTACAAATACATAAAGCTCCAGGAATGAAAGGAGGAAGAACCACAACCTTCTCTGGGGAAAGTGCACATTGTGTTATAAACACTTAAGAAGCAACCATAAAAGTCTAGGAACCAACCTTTAGCCAACTATGCTGTGATGGCTCCCATCTCAAACACCACTGCCAAAACCCCAGAACAGTCTCGAAAGCTTTCAGCTTTTCAGCAAACATCCTTTTCAGCCCTCTACTGTACAATGGTCAAAGTCAACGATAGTCTTTTGGATACATTCAAGCTTCTTTATTTGTTCAAACTCTTCTGAGAGCCGATTTCTAAATATGACAGTCCAAAGATAAATAATTACCATGTATATTCATCCCCAAAGTCCACTAATATGCCCCAGTTCACCCAACTATCCAGTTTTATCTTGAAAATCACTTTTATTGTTAACCAAATGCCATATGCAATCTTGACACATCTCCCATCAAGATCGCCATCACTTTCTGAGCAATACATTGTGGCATTAAAGAAGCTATCGCTACATCATAAAACATTTAAGAAACCAGGCCTGTGATGCCAAGCAGGGTTACTGAAGCTTTCATAATCATTATGCTGGCAGTGTCCCTTCGCATGTTGCAAGCTGAAGTCCATAAAACACATTTATAAAACCATGATGATCTGCGTAGCTGCCTATCAGATTTAAGAGCTGGGTGTGCTGTCAAGAAATTTATCTCATGAAGTCCTCATATCAAAATGTTTTCTAATTTTCTTCCTTCTGAACAGTCCTTGATCCAGAAATAAAACTGAAGCTTTACTCTACAGTTACCTTCTGATGAAAAAGTTTTGTCATAAAAGTTCATTTCTTTTTCCTTTTTTTTTAAACCCATAATGCATAAATTTCCCATATGACCAAATAAATTATATTTAACTCTCGGGACGGAACGTCATCAAGAAAACTATTTTTCATCATTTCTATAGGAAGCACCATCTCAAATCCCAATGGAGGAACATTGGAGGCTGAGGGAGTCACATCTCTCACTACCTTCCAAAGAGTTCTGGTTTCTAGAGAAGCAAGCCTCTTGCTTTCCCCAGACCACTCTCTGCTAAAAGTTCAACCTCCTCCATTCTTCTTTCCCATTCAGCAACGTGGGAAATAGAAGTTCAGGATTCAATCCTAAATCTAGGTGACTCCAAAGCCAAATCATGTTCTTTGTCCTATAGCATAGAGATTGAATGAGATAGAACACAAGGTAGACCTTCCAAAGGGCTGGGTTTAATGGATATTCAATAAACACGAATTCTCTTTCCATTTCCATATATACAAACGCAATTCAAGATGGCACATTCTCTTTGCCAAAAAAAAGACAGTATTAAGCAGAAATGGCACCTGACAACAAATATCCAAGGTTGTTATTATTAGGACCCATTTTTCAGTTAAAGGAAACTGATACTCAGAGAAAATTTTATTCTTGTTGCGTTTTTCTAGTTCTGCCCTGCTAGAAGGGAGCAGAGCCAGGTTTTGAATCTCAATTCTTTCTGGGTCCACAACTAGGTTCATCTTGCTTCAATTTTAAGTAGATCTTTACAGTTCAACAGTTTCCTAAATAAAAATTGTTTGTTCAAATGAACCTCTGGGTGAATCCAGAACCCCTGGATAAATCTATTGATGAGAGTCCACCAACGTTGCCTTCCATTTCAGTCCAAGTTTGGGTTTCGGTAGAAGGGAGGAGGAGCTCTCCCTATAGAAGTACAGACAGCTGAGGGGCTGGGGTTGTGGCTCAGTGGTGAAGCACTTGCCTAGCATGTGTAAGGCACATGGGTTCAACCATCAGCACCACATAAAAATAAAGATATTGTGTCCATATACAACTAAAAATATTTTAAAAAGAAGAAGTACAGATAGCAAAGAGTGGGATGCAGAAGAGTAACATTTTGATGAACAGCAACAAAATATCTTGCTTAACAAAATGTCTGAAAATAGTGAACCCTAGAGGCATCTCATGACTAGTTTGAGGAAATGTCAAGACTCACTCTAAATGTCAAACTACTAGGTCACCAGAGACCCTCCAACGGGTCTAATCATGCTACAAAAATAAAAATAGAACATTATTACAATGAACCAGCTTCAAAATTGGAGTGACTCACTCACATAAGACATATCTCCTAAAGGCACATAAGTGTTTGCTGTTGATGATGATGTCATCATGGCTATGTTCAGAAAGGACTTCCTGTGTTCTTATGCACAGCCAAGCTTCCTTTAACTGGAAATAGCTCCTGTTCAAAGCACTCAAGAAATCAGTCCTAGAGAAGAGTATCCGCATATCTACTTATCCATCCATAACAGTTGTATCTAGAAAAGGTTTTCTGTACATATAAATCACCATTTCTATGTGTTAAATTATCCCAAACTGTTTACTTTAGACAAAGATCCTATGCCTTCTGCAGCAAGGCTGAAAGCAAGTGGGAACACTGGGCATTGGAAGGAGACCTAAATAACCATTATAGGCTATTCTATCAGCTTTCTTTTACTTTAGATCAATGTTGGAATGGACTTTGGCAACGTGTGCATGATGATCTCTCTAATGAAGCCATAACTGGATTGACCATCTTTATAACATGTGCAGAAGACACTTGGTTTTAAAGTCAGAGACATGCATTCTAATCCTGGTACCACCAATCTCTAGGTTCATTATTTTGAGTGGCTTTTCATCTCCTTGAGCCTTGGTTGTCCTACCATAAAATGAAGATAATTCACAATTTGTCGAACTGCTGTAAAAGAAGGAAAATTAAGCAATATAAACATTCGGTGATGTACTCATTGGTATTTTTTTTAACATGGTTACATCAAGAAGAGCCAGCCCAAAGCGCCTTCATGTATGAGGGTCACTCCATGTAAGAAAAGGTCTAGTTTACTCAACAAATGTTTATTCAAATTTCTCTGCTACCTTCTCCAAGTTAGAGAACAGGATTACACTGTAAATGAGGGGAGTCTGAATAAAGCTCAACTCCAGTGAAAAGTGGGTCTGGGACCTGAACCAGTTGGGGTTTTTTTAAGTATATGTAGTAATTTCTGCATTATGAAATATTTCATCATGATAAACTCTGTTACCCAATCTTTTTTTTTTTTTTTGCTTTGCATACTTAAGAGTAGGCAACCCCTTTAACTGGTAAGACTGTATCATGAAAGAAAATAAAAAATGAGTTCAAAGCATAGTATTTATAATAAACTATTTCTTTACAAAGGCTTTAATTGCATCTATTCAAAGCACAGAAACTAAATATAAAGAACTCCCTAGATTGTTCTGGATTTAGCTGTAGTCTTTGAAATTCTTTTTTAAATGTTTAACTTTAATTTCATCTTACAAGTATACATTGTTTTAAAAAATTAAGTATATAAATTGTTAAAGTCACAAATTTTGAGTCAACAAAACCACTAACTGAATTCTCATTCAATCCATCTGAAATAAGATATTTTGTCCAATTGAGGAAAATGTAGCCTGACATCACACCGAAGGGGGAAAAGAGATGTAATGCACTTCAGAGGATAGTGTCCTCAAATCTGGCAGTGTCCTACTAGATCTGCTTGTCCCAGAGGTTAGGCTTTGCTTCTTACTCATTGCTTCAGTTCAATATCCAGCTTGGACTTGGCAGAGTATGTGCTCAATAAACAGCTACTGCCCAAACAAGGGCAGAACATACTTACTTGAAATTTTAGTATGCCTGGCAGATCTCCACTTAGAAACATTATGGGCCATTACAAGGGATTATGATATGCAATAAACATGTAGTAATAAAACCCTTATAATTCATACGTCTTGTTATCCAAAACTTGGAACCCAACATTTTTTCTGAACTAATGCCATCAGGATGTATAGTTGAATATTGTGGTTATTTAACAGGAGCAAAAATGTAAATATCCTGCACACCATTTTCAGTCCCACTCAGAAACAATTATTGTTTAAGATTTGATACATGAGAACTCTCATGGACAATCATGTAATAAAGGAAGAGAAGCCACAACCTTCCTGCTACAGTCATCAATGTAGTCATTGCACTTTGGCAGAACACTGGCACCTAGCCAGACATAACGCAGTGCTTGTGAAGGCACTGGAACGAAGGAGGGAGGAAGGGGGACAGAGAGACAGACAGACACAGAGACACACACAGAGGGAATTGCTTTGTGGAACCAGTCTATAGTTCTATTAAAAAGAAATGTGTCAATCTACAAACTGTCATTTTTGCTACCTAATATTATTATGTCATTATTCAGGACACAGGAGGACTTGATTATTAAGTCAGCAATGATAATTACAGAATGAGAAGTACTCTGTGCTGAATTAAATTCAGTAATTAATCAAAGCCAATGTGCCCCCTTGTAAATATCAATATTGAATTTTAAGCATATAAACCAGCCAATCAATTAAAACTGAAACCATGACTTTAATCAGTGAAAGCGGAGATATAATTTGCTGAATTCTGCAAGTAATAGAACTTAAGTCATTGTTGAAACCTAATCTTGCTGCCTGTGAGGCAGATAGTCAAATTACAGGATCTCTTGGCAATGTCAGGACCTATGTGCTATGCTCTTATCTTTTGAATAAAGCTGGCAAGAGAGGTTGTATACTTTCAAGTTCTCTCCCAACTTCAAACTCGGAACGAATGTATCAGTGTTTAAAAGCACAGGAATTAGAAACTGCCCAAGTTTACATTTCAGCTTCCCACTAACTATCTGAGTGACCTAGGGCAGGTTATCTAACCCTTCTCCGATTCAGTTTTATGGGGATAGTTGTAACTACCTCATATGCTTGTTGGAAGATCAAATGATTCATATCCTGGAAACACTGAGAATAGTATGTGCTAAACTGTAACTGTTTGGTAAACTTTTAAAATTAATAATATACAAATGTATTCACCTCCATTCATTAAAATGATCATGCACCAATAGCATTATTTCCTAAAGATATTCATGACCACCGTTATACTTGGTGAATCTGAAGGATAATACCCTATGTATTTTTATTATAAACATTTCAAGAAGACAATACTAAAAATCAGACGTTTTCTTTAAAAGATTTAGAAAACATTTCCCAGATTTCCCCATGGATCAAAGTTTAAAACAAGCATCAGCAAATCCTATTGTTTGCGCCTTTGCCTCTCTCATTTTCACTTTCACCGTATTATTATTGTTGGTCCAACAGCTCTTCCCATAATTTGAATTTCCTATTCCACCACCAGCATGATGCAAATAAAATCAGCATTCTTTCACTTCCTGATTAAGTCTACTTGGCCCATGAACTCTCACATAAATGCACAAATCCTAGAGGAAATTATTGATGTCATTGCACAAGAATCGAATTTTTATGCATATCATATTCCTCAGATTTAAAATTCTATTCGGAGTGTGTCTCCAAGTGCCATTGTTGAGCATGAGTGCATTTCAAAAAACACTTTTTTGTTTGAAATGTCAATTCTGTGAATTCTCCATAAGTCTATAAAGCCCAAATTATAAGCTCTGCATTCAATTAAAACTAAGGAATCAAAGGTGAACTTTATTGTCAGGGGCACTGATCCTGAAACGGGATGGGATTTCACATAACATGTCATATTTCCTAATGAGGAGGCACTTACAACAGCCGTGCAGAGAACAATTACAATTGCCAGCTAATTGAAATAACTTATGTAACTGCTGTCGTTCGATGACAATCACAAGGACACAGATCCAGTAACCACTCTTTCCTCTTTTTGTTCCAGTTCTTATCTCTTTCACAGCTCCTTCTGGCTTCACTTGATATGATGGGCTTCCTCAGCTCTTAGTGTCAGTTCCCCAAAACGCCCTTTGCAGACTGTGAGCTCCTAAGCAGCATCCATTAAGAGACACTCATGTCAAACAACATACTGCTTGTCCATTAATGATGCCAGAATGGAACAGTCTAAACCATGCTTTGAACTTATCAACTAATTGATCCTTGAATTCAGCAAAGACGGTTCAAAACCTTTATGGATATAGTAATTTTCTTCTCTCAATCAAAAATTAAAGTGCCTGGTAATTTCTCATCTCTACTACGTCAGCAACCATTCAGCTAGGAAAAAATGATGATTTAGCTCTCCTAAAAACAAACTCCTTATTCTTCCAAGTCTTTTTCCTACAGCAAATAATACCATCCATGACATGTCTTTCCCACCTTAGCAAAGTCTACGACTAACCTGGTATTCAGCCAGGTTTAGGGTTTGAATGGGGTTCTTCTCTACTGGTAACAGTCTTGCAGGTTTCCTCTATTTCTGCATGCAACAAATACTAATTAAGCACGTACTCTGGGCCAGGTATTGTGCCAGAAATTGAAGGTAAAAGAGGAAAATAATAGTTGATGCCCCTGGATCACTGCAGTCCAGTATTATGTCTTTTGAGCTATTTTTAGTTTAACCACAAAATTATGCACATTCTTTCATTTAATCTTATATAATGATTGTTTACTACCTGCCAGGACTAGAGATATAATCTACAGAAGAAACAAACATAACTCTAGGCCTCATAAGTTCACTCCAAATCTAGTACAGAAGATATAGCCAAGTAAACAAAGTTTTGCAATGCAATGATACAGGTTTGTGTAAGAGTCTCTCTAGGATAAGAGGGAGGTTGGAGAAGGGAGCAGGTCCATCAAGAGTCATAACGTGTAAGAGAAAAAGTACCCCTCTGGAGATCTCAAAACTTGGCTCACTCTTCCCTCAGGTAGCGTGATGTGACACTGAGCCCCCCACTTAATTTAGCTTCTCCCCTATTTGGTTTTCAAAACTAAAATTCCCTAACCAAAGCCTGTCTATTTCATTTGTCTTACAGGTTCAGGATAAGCATAGAATCAGAGGAAAGAAAAGAGGATTTACTAAGACCCTGTCTCAATTTTTACACTAGGCTGGCTAAGGAGGAGATAAAAGGAAGGCTACAAAGAGCTTTCTCCACAAGCAGAAATAAACAATGCATGGGCGCGCGCGCGCGCGCGCACACACACACACACACACACACACACACTGCATCTGATTTAGATATTTGTGAAAGTAAGCTTTATGTTGAAGTTACAATAAGTCTATGATGAAGTCATTTTTGTATTGCGTCTTTGTATTGGAAAGATGGTTTCTGGGCAAATTAATTTCTGCCTAGAGCTCTTGGTACTAAGCAACTAGTACAAAATCAAATGTATTTTTCAAAAAGAATTTTCCTCCAGTAATCATGTGGATCTATTTTTCTGTTCTGAAATTCTAGAGTCCACACCCATTTCACTCTCTCATGGGTGAGAGAACCAGGTGTGCTTAAGTATTACGTTTTGATTTCAGTGGCTTTACCAATCTTCCTGTCCCCCAAGCTCAACTCCAGTCAGTTTAGCTCCAAGAAGCCCCTCTCCGTTTCTTGCTTCCTCTTACCTAGCCAAACAGGTAATTCTATTTTCCCATGTGAAACGAATCCTTATTGTGATGGAGTTTAAAATAAATTAATCTGCCCCATCTTTTTTTTAAAGGCATTCTTTTTGCATGAAATATCTGCATTAATGCCAAGAAAATTCAGATTTCAAATTATCTATGACTTTCTCTAAAATCGTGATACCTACTGTTATGGTTTGGATATATGGTATCCCCCCAAAGTCTCCTGTGTCAATGCAGGAATGCTCCAAGGTAAAGTGATTTGACTGTGAAAGCTGTGATCTAATCAGTTCATCCTAGTTTGAATGGACCGAATGGGTGCTAACTGTAGGCAGGTGAGACCGCCTGGAGGTGGTGGTCACAGAAGGTATGACCTGGAATGGTGCATGGTCTCAGTGACCCTTTCTCTCCCCCTCTCCCTTGGCTTCTTTGCTGCCATGAAGGAAGCACTCCCCCCCACGATGTGCTTCCTCACCTTGGGCTCAGAGCAATGGACTGTCCATCTATGAACGGAAACCTCTAAAACCACAAGCTTCAAATAAACTTTCCCCTCCAAGTTGTTCTCCTTGGGCATTTCGGTCAGAGAGGGGAAAAAAAAAAAAGCCGACTAAAACATCATCTTCAATGACCTTCCCCTTTTTTTTTTTAATCTACTTGGTATTAATCACACCTTGTCTAAAAAAGCCATGATTCATCCCCATGCATCAAAATCATTGGAAGAATATTTAAGATATACATTCCCATACTCCAGCCTCAAAAAATTCTGATTTGAGAACTGCATCCAAAGAAACAGCGTTTTAGCTAGCACCCAGGTAATTCCACCATAGGTGGTAGGAAGGCCATACTCTGAGAAATTGTGCCCTACCACAAATCCATCCTATGATGATAGGACTTTGGACATGCATGTATTTGGGGCATATAAGGACATATCATATACACACGACAACATACAGGCACATCTAACACTTTTGGTGACCACAAAGTGACTTGATCCGATTCTTAAATACTTCATGTAACCCTCAGAAATACTATTTTGAGGGAGAAAAAGCTCTTAGGGTAAAGTCTTATTATTTCAGTAACAGCATCCAAAATTTGAAGGTTGACTTTTATAAAATTCAGATTGCAAACTTATTTACAGATTGAGCAGATTACAAAAACACAAGAAGTATTTAACGTTGTTCTTTCTACTCATGACTGCTTATGAAATAAATTCAGGGTTTCAAAAATCCAGATTACTTAGATGATACTTGAGACTAAACATTGCAGCTTATTTGTAAGAAAAATTTTAAATGCGACTCAAAACAGAACTTGTGAAGCAAGATTTACCACCTTTGCAGGGAAAACATCCCAAATGCAGTTATACTTAGAAAAAGCATCGTCCCCAAGCAGGATATTACAAGAGGTAGACCAGTCCATTCACCCTGACTGCAGTGCCTAACATTGTGACCTGTTTTTATCACATCTGGTTGTGTTATATGTACTGTGGGTGGGTTCTTTAAATTCTCTGGAGGAGAAAGAATACATTCACAGAGTTCACACTCAGAGGTATTTCATCCTTGGAAGACAGGTGGCAGCATACTTGAGCATACAACAGCATACCTGTTTTCTGCTCTTGTATTTCTCATCCATCCAACTCATACGATTTAATCAGGCTCTGGTAAGATACCTCTCCATAAACTAGGCTCAGCCTAGCCCCTAGGTGACCAAAGCTGCCCACATGGCGGGGGAAAGGGAGTGAGGATTATTGAGAACAAAGCCAAGTCATCAACAATTCAATATTAAATCACTTTTAACGATAAGATTGCTGCTACATCGGGTCTATTCAACATTAAAAAACAACTTTTTCCAAATATCAACTTAGAACCTACTTGGAATGATACATGTTATTTACAATCTAGACAGCAAAGTCAAACTTTGCCAATCCCTTCCCCATAGGAAGACTGTGTCCCTATCTCACTCCACTAATGTCTGGAGCTGTATCCTGATAACCTGTCCATATGCCAGTTCCTTTGAGTCTGGGAGCCCCAGTCACTTTGGAAGGGCCTGGCCTACCTCTACAGGTACTGTTTCTGAAGGCTGGCTACCCTGAAAGCCAGCCCTAGGATATAGCTTCAATGTCACCTGAATGACTCACCTCCCACCATTCTCCCTCTTGTCCTAGCATCTTTCTCAGCTGTTCATTCTAATTCTCCCCAGCTTGGTGGAGTTAACTCTTCCATTCCCCATTAGGCCCTTTGAATTGTCACATGTAGGAACCCCAAGAAATGCATCTTAATTATACTTAACACTGAATCACTGCAGACCTTTACTAAAAACTCACTCACTAGACCCATGTCAGACTTAAGAATGCAGTTATGAAAAAAAATGGGGGAGGGGAAGTCAAGTCTAAGCTGTTTCCATGAGGGAAGTTTTAAGTAAATCACAGCTAATATTATCTGGGTGACTTTATCTAGTCTGTTTAAAATGACCTGTTCCTTACCTCACCCAGTTTCTTGATTCTGGACAAATTCACTGACTACGGCCCCTTCTAATCTATATAGCAGGTGCACTTTCCTCTTTTGAGTCAGATTAAGGTAACTGACTATCCTCTGTTCTCAGCACTTTGACATTCAGTGCTGCTCATCCAAAAATCAGTCTAGTAATCCGTTTCCAGTGGTAAAGTAAGGAAACAAAAGATATCTGGGCTCCAGGACAGGGTACAGCCTCAGGATTCCAAGCAGAGATTATGAATTTTAATTCTCTATTAGAGTACAGACACATCCAGGCAAGAACATTAGGAAAGACTAATCAAGGAAGAAATTGGCAGGGGGCATCCATGCAGAGGATCACTGATAGCACTTGAAACTTAGCGCAGCCAAGGCTAATAGGCTCCTTACATCCTCTTCTCCCATTAAAGATGCCCTGGAAACAAGCTACCCAGGAATATTGCCGCAGTTATCACAGTTACCAAATTGGCAGGCAATATTCTCTAAGTGCACTGGGCCAGGAGCTAAGGATTTCCTGTGCACCCTCTACTCTTCCAGACTGAGTGCAGTTATAAGAGGAGCAAGAGCGGAGGTACGGAGATAAATAATGCATGAGAACTTCAGGTGCAGAAAGCTTTATTCAGGCCTGCCACGCTAATGCATGACTAAGCCTGGCATTTGCTACAGTGTATCTGTATTTGCTACCTTGTCTGAAATGGTGATGAAAATAGAAAAAAGAAGCTGTACCTATGATCTGGTCCTTTGTCTCTCTCCAACTGTTCTGCTCACTCTGTGTTGCTATCCCATCCCCAACCAGACCTCTCCCCTCCAGGCTCTTGAAATTTGGTAAGCTAATAAAAATCACAGCATTTCAAAACCCACAAAGGCAAACAGAAGTGATATGCATGGTTAAATAGTCCCTCTATTAGGAAGAGCCCAAATTTCCTACTGCTGTCTCTGATATCCTCTGATCTTTCAGTTAGCAAGGTCACCACAAACCACTTAAATGATTTTTCTGGACTCTAGTGGTCCTAGAAGGAAATGGAAGAAATTTTAACACTGGAAGAGGGTTGATACATTTTACAGATTCCTTAAACTCATTAAGTCCTCAGAGAATACATATCATAGATATCAGACGTGTTTATCTTAAGGATTTCTGAATTAAAATTCAGCTAAGCTCTGAAATAGAATTCAGATTCTGAATACTTACCGAACTGTCAATATGTTCCTTTATTGTGGAACAAGATCTCACTTTTTATCCATAATGCAGCCTAACGTGCAGTTGAAATGAGGGCTTTTCTTCAGGCTCCTTTCTGATCCGAAATTCCACAGTGCTTCCAGGGCAATACAGTCTGTCTAAAATCTGTTCATATATCAGATGCTTCACCTCTACAATCACCCCTATACCAAATTCAGAGCATGGGGTATCACTTTATTATTGCATATTTTCTCTGCTGCTGCCATTTTGCAGTCAGTACTACTCAGTCAGCCTCCAATTGTCTGAAAATACCATACCAGTTGCTATTCAGCCAATATGTCTGCTAACATAGAATCATTGTTGTGGTTTGGATATGAGGTGTCCCCCAAAAGGCTCATATGCTAGGCAATGCAAGATTGTTCAGAGTGTGATAATTAGATTATGAGAGTTGCAACTTCATGAGTGGATTCATCTATTTGATGGATTAATAATCTGAATGGACTATAGGGTGGTAATTATGGGCAGGTGGGTGTGGCTCAAGGAAGTAAGTCACTAGGGGCATGGCCTTGGAGATTGTAGCTTATCCCTGGATCCTTGCTATTTCCCAGCTGCCATAAGCTGAGCAGTTTTCATCTTCCATGATATTCTGCTTCACCACAGGTTCAGAGCAATGAGGTTGACTGACCATGGACTGGACCTCTGAAACAGAGCTCAAAATAGATATTTCCTCCTCTAAGTTTTTTTTTTTTTTCCTTCCAGGAGATGAATATGTTGTTGATAGCAGAGCATCATGTTCCAAACATGGAACAGAGGTTGGAAGGTACTATCATTTCATAGCCCTTTTTTATAGTCCTAAATACTGCCAGTGGTTGATGCCAACCTCCAACCATCTATCAAATGCCATCCAGTTTGGCAAAGTTGGCCTAAAGGAAAATGAAGCTCTGGACATGGTTCCACGTACCAATATCAAAAGCACCCACATCATCTCAAAAAGCAAGCTGTAACACTCACCTGGACTTAGCAAGTTCTATGCCTGCTGTTCTGTGCTAAACTTTACTAAGAGGGCAGACCTGCCCTTCAGAACCTCACAATTTAACACAAACACCTACCAATGAGGAACCAGCTCCCATGCTCCTGTACTTGAAATATATTATCAGTCAATTGACACTTATTGAATAGTTACATCACAAATTCTTCAATTCTTGGCCCTAGTTACTAATCGCATATACATGCTTTGGGAATAGAATACATGTTTCATTTCATACAAGGATCACACAATAGGGAATACAGGCTAGTACAAAGACTACAATAAGAAAGAAATAATACCAACAGAAGGACATGGTTTTCTAGACACCGAGCTAGAGAAGGGGACTGCCTCACCATGGTTCTGAGTAAGTTTCTCCAATTCATCCACAGTCTACTTTGCATACCGACAAGAATCCACGTCAATGCAACAAACTTTCAACAGCTTGCCTCTCATTTCCTCTGATCATTTTAGTGCCACTATGGGAAGCATTTGTAATGTGCTTACAGACACGTTCCCTCACCCCCACCAACAAGTAAGTATTACTTCAGTAAATCCCACCGAGAGCATACTCCAGAAAAAGCAGGGCTCGCAAAACACCTCATGCTCATTTTTCAGAATTCAGAATGAAGTGAGTAACCCCTGATATACAATAAAAATGATTAAATGCAAACACTACTGAGGCTGTATAATAAATATTTTATATATTAATGTTTTCAAAAGTCTTATTTCACTTTTACTGCTTTTCTATATAGCATTATTCTATTTTAGTACACTCGATGAAATAATCCTCCATGAAAAAAGCAGGCACTTCTGGCCCATTTTAAATAAACCAATGGATAATTATTGTGCTATTAATTTGCTATGTAAATTGTTTAAATTGCTAACTCTTTTCTCTTTCCATTCATTAGAGACAAGTCACTCCTTCCCAAGGAAAACGGACTCTCCTTCCAACGTTAATCGTTTTCTTCCCTCATGTCCAAAATACACAACCCAGTGGTCGGTCTGGGGATTCTTTGACAAAAATGGACCATAACCAACAAAACCTTTCAGTATAATGCTTGTTTAATGTTTATTCAATTTAAATGCCATGAAAACTCCCTTCCCTCCTCTAGAAACTACCACTTTGCTTCAGGAAAAAACCAGCCTAGAGACCTCTATGAGTCAGAACAAGGTGTTCTATACACAGGTTGGATGCCTGTTCCTGCAGGCTTGGGGTGTATCAGGTGCTTCTCGTTTTCATTTGCAGTTTTTGGAAAAAGAAGAAAGTACCATATTCCAGGGATTTCTCACTATGTTATACACATTTTTTATGATAATTCATAACATCCTGGCATAGTTAGGAAAAAAAAAAAACCTTTTGAACTCTTAATGACTCTGGGATAAACTTTTAACAGAGGTGCTCCCTATGACAGCAAAATAGGGCACACACACCATTAGATGCATATTTAGAAGCATCTAGAAATGGGGAATACTGAGGAAGAGAACAAAAAGAGGCAATGAAAGCTATACCCAGGAGATCCTGCCAGCAAGCTACAGTTCCTGATGTCACTTTCACATTGAGAAGATGAAAAATTGCTACCTGTAGATTTCACATTTTTAAAAACTCACTTCTCATTCATTTTCAGAGCTGCCTGCCTCCCCCTCTTTTTTTGTATGTGTAAGAAAGATGTCAACACTTACAGGCTTAATTGGAAAGTAGTAGGAAAACCTGTCAGCTAGATTAGCAGAATCCTGACAGAAATCCTCAGGGACAAACACTTGGGCAGTGAAACTGGTGGCCTTACACCCCACCTTCTTCTTGCCACTCACCTTCTGTTTCTCAGGGGCTTTTGCCTGAAGCCATAAGCTAGTATGGTGTGAGGGGAAAGGCGGATTCCTCCAGGCATGGCTGTTTATTTCCCATACTCCATAGAATTTTCTGACACTAGATAATGATGCCAACCTCATGGGAAGAGGTCACTACAGTCATAACCTTAATTTAGACAGAAATCATCTGGAATAATAGTGAGTGGCAGAATCCCATATTGACAGAGACAGAGACAGAGAGACAGAGACAGAGACAGACAGAGACAGACAGAGACACCAGTTCTCTTTATCAGAGCAAGAAACTGGCTACTCACACCTATTGCCAGTCCTCTGGGTGGACTCCAGAGGCATTCTTTAAGAGGTGTAGTGTTCCCCCAAAAGCTCACATGTGAGACAATGCAAGGTTTGGAGGAGAAATGATTGGGTTATAGCTTTAACCTACCCAATGAATTAATCCCTGATGGAAGCATTGAGTGGTAACTGGAGACAGAGCGGGTAGACCTGGAGGAAGTGGTTCCTGCGGGGCATGGCTATGGGTTATATATTTTGTATCTGGACAGTGGAGTCTCTCTGCATTCTGATCACAATGTAAGCTGCTTCCCTCTGCCACACTCTTCTACCACGATGTTCTTGAGCCCCCAGGAATGGAGCCTGCCGTCTATGGATTGAGACCTCTGAAACTGTAACCTCCAAATAAACTTTTCCTCCTCCCTCTACTATTATTTTGGTCATGTTATTTAATCATAGCAGGGAAGAAAGCTGAATAAAACAGGGGTTAACTTCCTTTCCATTAACCGCCTGTAGGCTGAGCTTTAGCATCAGAAAAATTAAAGGCTATCAGCATATTGCTGATCAGTTGTATTCATGCCGCATACAAAAAACTATTGTTGAAACCAGTATTGTGGAAGAAATGGTGGTTTAGTAAACAGCAGAAATCTTATGTAGTTCTCACTGCATAAAAACAAAAGTTAAAGTTCAGTAACAATAATCTTAACTACAGCAAAAAGTAATTTAAAAATATAATAAATGTACTGGTTAAATGGACTTCTTTGAAGTTTTGAGACAATTTTTTTTGAGGGGTGAGCATTTAGGAAGGCATCTGACTCAATCTAGAAAAAAAAAAAAAAAAGACAGAAACAACAACTGGTCAATTCAATGAAAACAATCCAAGCAAAGAAAACCCTAGCTACTAAGATCTGGATATTGTAAATAATATCTTAAATTTTATATTCATATTGGATAATAGAAACAATTTAGTCACAAATTTATACTGTCATGTATTCAGTCCTCAGCAATGTCAAAATCACTATCACAATAATTATTACTAATACCAACATCCTATACTGGCTATTTTGAAGAGTTAGCAAGTAGAGGCCTTAGGATCCACCATGTGCTCCCTGGCAGCTACTCTCTTCAAAGCACCAAGACTTGTCTGGACTGTCTTAAATGTGAAATTTTCCAGATAGATATTCTTCCCTCCAGCCCCACTGCTCCAAAACATTACTGTCTCTTCATACATAAATTCCCAAGTTTTGATGCTGCTTGGGTAAGTGTTTCATCCATCATGGTCAGTGAATCCCTCTGTGATGGTAGAGCAAGTTACTAAACAAAGATGTGAATCAAACTGTCAGCTCTGTATGGAGTTATCCGACTTCATGGACAAGAAAATAAACCGACTTCATGGACAAGAAAATAAACTAAGTCTAAGATGTCACTCCCACACCAAGAATGTCAGGGAGTAAATAACATTCCTACAGAATGAAAACAAATACCATGACTTAGAAAACTGGTTTTAAAAGCTCATCTCTGGCATACTTTTGGCATTTCTCTACATGGAGTCTTACAGCCTAGAATAGTCCAACCAGTAAATTTGGTGAGTAGCAAATGGGTCAATCATATGCCATAGATACCTACTCTTCATTGAGGCTTCCATCCAGTACCCAAGCAGTCTGAACTTCGAGTCTGGTCTTCTTTAGCTGGAACAGTCTAGTCCTCTGCACCTTCTATTATTTGTATATATGCCATGAAAGGTAAAATCTGGAGTGCTGGTCTAATACCTCTGTCTCCCAATTTGACTATCAATTGGATTTATAGGATTATTCATTCCAACAAACTGAGAAAACTGTCACCTATTAGGTTCGAATACTAACCCATTTTCTCAGTTTCTTTTCATAGATGGTATACTCAATGTTAGCCCTCATGAGATGGGACAATGCTCAGGCAGGAACCAAAGTCTATGTGCAGAAATCCTGCCACAATGCTTTTGTGGTTCCCGAGAAAACATATCCAATGGATACATTCAAGGGACTCAGGCCTCAATGTGGATCCCTGGTAACCAATAAGGATCACATGGAGTATTTTGGTTTTACCTTAGTTAAGAGGGAGAATTGGATTACAACACTGAAAGCAAACAGACCAATTTCTCAAACTTCATCCTATCTGAAATCCAACTGAATATTCATATTACTTTTCTCGGGATATGGAAGCAAGAGTTTTGAAAATCCCCGTAAAGGTCACAATGACTGTTTGGGACCAGAGGGAAATAAATGAACATGTATATCCTCTGTAGAGCTGGAAAATTATACTGAAGCTGAAAATGTCTTTGCTTCAATAATAAATGTTTTAATTGAGGCATCCGTTTTACTGAGACATGCCTCAAATTTGCTTAATTCCATTCTGTGTTGAATTAAGCAAATTTGAGGCATTCATAAATATCACCCTCATCCACACCAGCCTTTCTTTCACACAGGCCTGCACCAAGCATCCCAGTAGCCTCTCTGCTTACCCATTTCCCTCAACAATTCCTTCTATTCAGGACTCAACATGAACTTTCTAATACATAAATAAAAAGATGCAATCCTTCTCCATGAAACCCATGATTTCAGAATGATCTAAAGTATTTCCTTCTGCTCATCTTCTTGATGGCTGGATGATCACCATCAATGATGTAATCATGAGTTCAACCTAAATATGAGCAAGTCTGAAACAAACAGCAAAACTTCACCACAGATACAAACATCCCATAATTCATCTGACTTCATCATAGCAAAGAGGCAAAGAGTCAAGCATGTTTAATCATCTTGTACACAGGAAATTGCAAAAAGCTATTCTCTTTCCCATTTCACCCCACAACATGATAGATCTTCCTAGCATCCCTCTGACCAAAACTGGGAAAGGTGAAGAGAAGGTGTCATGTTCGTATTGGCAAAAATTTGCACCTCTAGCATTTACATGATACAGTTAATACAGAACCAAAATAGCTAGAAAAGACAGGAAGATAATAACACAAATGCAGGACTAATCTTTGATTGATTATAGACAATAGAGCTTGAAAACTGTAATTGAAGTATCTGTACAGATGCAAGAATAAGAGCAGGAAATTGTAGAAGGATGTGGCCAAGAGTAGTGCTGAACAGAGCAGCAGACTGGACAATAACTCAGAACCAGATAATAGCAGGAAAAGAAGGTCTGGCTCAGAACCGAGCCCCCCAAGCCCCTTAGGATAAGTTTTGACCAATAACCTAGTACCAGAAGCTCTTAAATTTCATCTGTAGATGAAATATAAAATATTTAAATAGAAAGCATCTTACCAAGAGATTATACTTTGTTATCGGCACACTTTTATACGATTAGAAAGTCCTTGTGGGCTTTAACTGTAGCCCTTTAAAAATAACAAAACCATTAAATTAAGCTTTACTAACTGAAAATTCTTAACAATTCGGACAACAGAGCTAGGGTTTACATAGCATGTACAAAGTACACAATAAAGGGGTGAACAGTGGAAGCATTACAGGACAATGATAAAGAAGAGGGTTTTTCAGAAACTAATCCATATGTCCTCTCTGGTACCATCCCTCATCATCTGTTGCCACCTATAATATAACTACTACTACTAGACTCTGCATTCCAAGCATATCGGAGCATGCGTCTTCCTAAGCATGCTCCCTTCTCTGCTCAGCACATCCTTCCACCACTCATGTTACCCCTGCCATGGCTCAGATAGCTTCCTTGAGCTCCCGTTCATCACAGCCTGGATTAATTGCATCACCCAGAACCCACGAAATTCTATCAGAACCCTTATACTATGCCAGATGATCCCTTCACTTGACAATTTGTCACACCGATATCCCCCGTGTCTGCCATAGTTAAAAGCAGTGATTGATAAACATAGGTAGCACCAATTGTGCATGGAAGAAACTCCATATGGTTAAAAAAAAAAAAAAAAAAGAGAGATGAAAGAGTAGTAACCTGAAACTGAAGTCAGCAGATAATTTGAAATCATGTCATGTTGCCTACTGGTTTGTGAATCTGTACACTTTCATTTGACATGTTAATTGCAGTTTAGGCAACTCTGCCAGTCACCTGCAACCATAGCTGTGCCCCAGACCCTGATTCCCTCCCAAGGCCATTCTTATATCACCTTTGTGCACACTGAGATGCTTATTTCCATTTCAGTGAAACTCTCAACACCTAAAGGGTCAGTATACATGGGTAGAAAGCTCTCCATACCCAGACCTTTGGACATAATTAGCTTCCTTTCACTGCGGGGAGTGGGTATGACAGTCCCCCCCCAAGTCATCTGAACCATTATTGTAAACACTGAATTACAATATTTCAAGAGTCTATGACTAGGAAATGGTGTTAATTGTGGTACTTTAGTCTTCAGATCTATACTCTCAGTACAAGCAGATTTACTTTTTAAAAAGTTATTGATTTGACTTTAAACTGGTGGGGAAAAGCAGAAACAGGACCCCAGGATATGAAATGTAATTCTCTATTGGTGTGTTAGAAAATATACCACAGAACTCAGTTCTGAAAAATGTCATTTTCATGCCAAATTAAAGGTAAACATAATTATGTCTAATACATCAAAAGTACCTAATTAAACATACTCTTCAAGGCTAAAATATGCAGGCAGACATAACTAATTTTAACTTATTTCATAATAACTTCATTATTTATTTATTGAAAAATGTCAATCAAACTTAAACTAGTTTTTGTTTATTTGAGAGAGCTTAAAAACCGGGAGTGATTGTCATTGTTATTCATCCCTGGTTTTCTGCTTTGGGGAATACATAAGCCTCTGATTTTTTTTTCCCCATTTTAGCATCAAAATAAAGAACAAAAAGAAATTTTAAGTAAGGAGCAGTGGTGAGTGAAGATAAAGCCTGGTGAATGATTATGATCTTGGAATAAAAATGCTGGGATTGTGACCAGGTATAAAACTACTCATCATGCTACTATAAAGACCTCTGTCCCCTTCAGTTCATCCACTCATCCCTCTGTGATGAGTAATTTCTGTGTCATTTGTGCTCCACTCAGCAGTGGGTAGTAAACTGCCAATCATTACAAGAAGCATGGGGTTCAGATGTGAGGAGGAGGCCAGGTTCTACAATGGAGCCTCCAAGAAGGGCTGAAAGAAGATAGACTCGGAAAGTGTTCCCAGAGGGTCTCCGCCGTGATTCAAAATGCCCCCTGGTAGCACTCTAGGGAAGAAGGAAAACCCAAAGACAACAGGAACTTAAGAGGCCTAAAGTCAGGCTTCAAATCAGGAAGAAAATTTCACACTCCCAAAAGTAGTTCACATTTATATGCACAGAACGTTGTGTGCTCGGTGCTAGAATGTCCCATTTCTTGAAATCAGGCAAACTGTGAAAAGAATTCAAAAAGGGTAAAGATTAGAAAATAAAGAGAAAGAACAGGCTTGGAGCCAAGAAAGAGGAGCCATAAAAACACTGGGTCTGAAAGGCTGAGCTTGGTATAGATCTGGCAAAGAAAGAATGTGGGATGCTAGGAGACCAGTCATTCAACCCTAACATGTATCCCATAGAGCATGGGACTTCTACCTCAGGGCATAAGAGAATAGGAGAACTGGACTCACCCTCCTGCTCTGAACAACTAAGAAGTTGGGTGCAAACCTGGTCCCTGTTCTCAGACATCAGCCAAAAAGCATTGCAAAAGAGTAACCCTTGAAAGCAAGGAAGCCCTCCAAAAAAGCCCATGTTTGCCCGAGTTTCTCTCTGGGGACATTTTCCAGACAGTGGCACAGGGAAAAGAGACAGCCAAGCAGAGCACTGTGTCCCTGATCTGAGGAGTTGGAGACTGAAGCTCACAATCACTAAAGTGACTGGACTTTGAGGGGCAGATACTAGAAATAAGACAGTGCCCTGGAGGGAGCAGGGCACCCAGAAATCTGGGTCTCCCCCAGATTGCACAGGTGCGGAGTGAAGCTTCAGGCCTGGCAGAAAGTTGCTTCTGTGAGGCCGAGAGATGAACAAAGCTAACTGTGCTGGAAGACACTGGCACTGTAGTGCCCAGAGCAGAATCATCATTGCATGACTTAGCACTTAGTGAAGGTCATAGAAAGGTACACCTTTAGAAAAGACACCACTCCCTAAAGTAAAGGCCATAATCCAGATATAAAGGCGAAATCCAAGATAGAGTCATCCTAACAGACAATAAAACCAAGTCTGACAGGATCCACTAGCAATTACTTACTGCCGGAAGCAAATTCAATTTCCTTTCATGGAAGATAACATACTCCATGTTCCCCACAAAGAATTGTCTTTGATGTCCGATTTACAATAAGAAATTATAAGGCATACAAAAGAAAATGTGATTCGTAATAAAGAAAAATAAGCAGCCAATATAAAGAGACCAAGAGATGACACAGATGTAGAAATGAGTAAAAAACAGTTTTAAATAGTTATTATAAATATGTTCAAGGGCTCAGAGGAAAATATGGACATATGAGTGAACAGATGGAGAAGTCTCAGTAGAGACTGGAAAAAGAGAAAAGAACCAATTCTAGACTGAAAGGTAGTATATTTAAAATGAAAATTTCACCAACTGGGTTTAATAGCAAATTGGAGACTATAGCATAGAGGACCAGTGAACTTGAAAACAGCCCCCCCAATTGTGTACACACACACACCCCCACACACACAGATCTCTCTCCATGTAATTTAAAGAACATAAATTATTTTAAAAAACAAAAAGGCCTCAATGAAGACCTTCTCAATAATATCAGTAGTCTAATGTGTACCATTGTTAGAAGAGAATAAAACAGAAAACATTTAAAGAGTTGAAATTTTTTCAATTTAATGAAATATATCTACCTACAGATCCAAAAAGCTCTGTGAACACAAATAGACAAATACAAAGAAACCCACAACTAACCACATAACATCAAACTGCTAAAATAGAAAATCCTAAAGGCAGTCACAGAAAAACATACGAAACAAAGGGATAATTATTTTAATTCTAGTTGACTTATCAGAAACAATTCCAAACTAAAATAAAATAGCATCTATATTTATACTGCTGGGAAGAGGAAGGGGTGTTGTCAACCTAAAATTATATATCCAGGGAATGCATCCTCCAAAACTGAAGTGAAAAGAAAAAAAAAAAAAAAACAGATTTTTGTACCTTTGCAGATGTCTAAGAATTTATCTCCAGCAGACCTGTACTACAAAAAAAATTTTCTTCAAGCTGTAGGAAAATCATACCACCCTAACACACAAGAAGGGAAGAAGAGCATTGGTAGATAAAATTAAAAGAAGGTTGCTTTTATATTTATTAAAAGAAAGCAGACTATTTAAAGCCAAATAATATTACATTGTAGGATATATATAGCATATGGGAATCAAATATAGAGCACACCATACAAAAGACAAAGGTAATAAAATGTAATTCTACAATAAAAATTGTTTAACATATGCATGAAACATACAATTTCTGAAAAGACTGACAAATTCAATTTGCATACTGTATTTATCAAAGCAATAATTTTACTAATATAGTGTTATAACTAAAATACTTGATTAGACTCAGCACTAATGATCCCGCTGAAATAACTAGTTGGCCCACCTGAACTCACAGAGGTAAAAGCCAACTGAGCACAATAGCCAGACTCAGGGAATCAGGAGTGACATGGGACTAGCAGCACAGAACTCCCGGCAATCGCTCCCACCAGTGCTGACAACAGAGGTCCCTTGCACCAGCTACCAGGGGAGTTGCTACCTGAGGGCAAACAAATTCACTGGGGGTCCTCAGCCCCAAGCCCTACAAACTTAGGGTCTGAGGGAGGCAAACAGAAAGGGTGTGCCCAGGCATCCATAAAAACAGGGCTCCCAGGAGCAGCAGACCCGGCGTGTAGCCACTATTGTGGTGAGCATCACAGGTGAGCGGGGCCTGGCTTGAGGAACCACAAGAGAAGGCCCTAGGCAATCAGGATTGGAGACCCGCACAGTCTTGGAAGAAGAGCTGAGGCACAGTGATTGGTTCCCACCTATCAAGAAGATAAGCCTGGCCCAGTGGGCACAGCTCCACTTACTGGAAGAGAAGTTAATCGAGTTCTATGACTGCATTTATTATTTTTTTTTAATGATTATTAGTATTTTTTAATTTTATTTTCACTTTTTGTTGTTGATGTTGTTCTTTAACTTTCTTATTAATGGTTTCAATTTTTTTAAAATTCTTTTTATTCTATTATTATTTTTTAAACTTTAATTTCCATTTTTTTATTATCATTATAGTTTTTTTGTTTTAAATTTTTATTTTTTCGTTTTCTTTCTTTTCACTGTTTTTCTTTTGTCTTTTCATTTCTTTTCAATTTTCTTATTCCCCCTTTCTTGAATTCTACCTGCCTACACTCATTCTCTTTAGTGACTTCTTCCCATCCCTTCTAATATCTCTCCTCCCAAGCATCAAATAAATTTACAAGAGTAAACAGTAACTCAGCAGTCAAACAGAACAAGAAGTAACATAAGCATAAAAAAGCAAGGAAGAAAAGGAGTACAAACAATGAAGGACAGCCTAAATATTCAGGAGGACCTAGAGTCATCAGAAAAATGGCCATATAAAGAACTCAAGGAACACCTTAGACAGATGGAATGGAACCTTAAAGATCACATTGAAAATGAATTACATAAACAGATAAAAGAAGAAGTTAAACATCTTTATCAGGAGATTATAAAAAAATCAAACAATAATTCTAGAAATGAAGGAAACAATAAAACAAATTAAAAACTCAACCGAGAGTATCACTAACAGAGTGGAGCAAGCAGAAGCCAGAATGTCAGATAATGAAGACAAAATATATCATCTTGAAAAAAGTCTAGCCAACTCAGAAAGGCTGGTAAAAAATCACGAGAAAAACATCCAAGAGTTATGGGATAACATAAAGAAACCAAACTTACGAGTCATCGGGATAGAAGAAGGTACAGAGATTCAAACCAAGGGAATGAGTAACCTGCTGAATGAAATAATTGCAGAAAACTTTCCAGAAATAAAAAAGGAAACAGATATACAAATTGAAGATGCATACAGGACACCGAGCACACAAAATCACAGTAGACCAACGCCAAGACACATTGTTATGAAGATAGCCAATATACAGAACAAAAAGAAAATATTAAAAGCTACAAGAGAAAGGAGGCAGATTACATTCAGGGGTAAACCAATAAGGTTAACAACGGATTTTTTATTACAGATGCTGAAAGCAAGAAGATCCTGGAACAACGTATTTCAAACACTGAAAGACGATGGATGCCAACCAAGAATTCTGTATCCAGCAAAATTAAGCTTCAAGTATGACAACGAAATAAAAATCTTTCATGATAAACAAAAGCTAAAAGGTAGCAGAATACAACAATTACTAATAGGGCATTATGTAAAATTGTGGATGTGTAACCGACGTGATTCTGCAATCTGCATTTGGGGTAAAATTGGGGGTTCATAACCCACTTCAATCTAATGTATGAAATATGAAATGTCAAGAGCCTTCTAATGTTGTGAACAACCAATAAAAAATAAATAAATAAAAGAATTTGTAGCCAGAAAACCAGCATTGCAAAGCGTCTTGAGCAAAACACTACACGAGGAAGAAACGAAAAACAATAACCAAAACCATCAATGGGAAGTGCCTCGGTAAAGACAGAGGACGGGGGGAAAGCTAATCATGGAGAAACAAACTAAATTAGAAAAAAAAAGATAAATAATCAAACATGGCAGAAGTACAAACCATATATAAATAGTAACTCTAAACGTTAATGGCTTAAACTCTCCAATAAACTGACATAGGCTGGTAACATGGATTAAAAAAACAAATCCAACAATATGCTGCCTCCAGGAGACACATCTGATTGGAAAACACATACACAGGCTCAAGGTGAAAGGATGGGAAAAAATATACCACGCACACGGTCCTCGTAAGCAATCAGGGGTGGCCATCCTCATATCGAATAAAATCGACTTCAAGACTAAATTAATCAAAAGGGATAAGGAAGGACATTATATACTGTTAAAAGGAACCATTCACCAACAAGACATAACAATTATCAATATTTATGCACCAAATAATGGTGCTGCGACATTCATAAAACAAATTCTCCTCAAGTTCAAGAATCAAATAGACCACAACACAATAATTATGGGTGACTCCAACACACCTCTCTCACCATTGGACAGATCCTCCAAACAAAAGTTGAATAAAGAAACTGTACAACTCAATATCACAATCAATAACCTAGACTTAACTGACATATATATAAATATATCAACCATCATCAAGTGGATATACTTTTCTCAGAAGCACATGGATCCTTCTCAAAAATAGACCATATATTATGCCATAGGGCAACCCTCAGGAAATATAAAGGGGTGGAGATAATACCATGCATTTTATCAGATCATAATGGAATGAAACTGGAAATCAATGATAAAAGAAGGAAGGAAAAATCCTACATCACATGGACAATGAACAATACGTTACTGAATGATCAATGGGTTACAGAAGACATAAAGGAGGAAATCAAAAAATTCTTAGAGATAAATGAAAATACAGACACAACATATCGGAATCTATGAGACACAATGAAAGCAGTTTTACGAGGGAAATTCATCGCCTGGAGGTCATTCCTCAAAAAAAGGAAAAACCAACAAATAAATGAGCTCACACTTCATCTCAAAGCCCTAGAAAAGGAAGAGAAAAACAACAGCAAATGTAGCAGAAGGAAAGAAATAATTAAAATCAGAGCGGAAATCAACGAAATTGAAACAAAAGAAACTACTGAAAAAATTAACAAAACTAAAAGTTGGTTCTTTGAAAAAAAAAAAAAAAAGAAGATCGACAGACCCTTAGCCATGCTAACGAAGAGAAGAAGAGAGAAAACTCAAATTATTAACATAGGAGATGAAAAAGGCATTATCACAACAGATGCTACAGAAATACAGAAGACAATTAAAAATTACTTTGAAAACCTATATTCCAATAAAATAGAAGATAGTGAAGACATCGATAAATTTCTTAAGTCATATGATTTGCCCAGACTGAGTCAGGAGGATACACACAATTTAAACAGACCAATATCAATGGATGAAATAGAAGAAGCAATCAAAAGACTACCAACCAAGAAAAGCCCAGGACCGGATGGGTATACAGTGGAGTTTTACAAAACCTTTAAAGACGAATTAATACCAATACTTTTCAAGTTATTTCAGGAAATAGAAAAAGAGGGAGCTCTGCCAAATTCATTCTATGAGGCCAACATCACCCTGATTCCGAAACTAGACAAAGACACCTCAAAGAAAGAAAACTACAGACCAATATCTCTAATGAACCTAGATGCAAAAATCCTCAATAAAATTCTGGCGAATCGGATACAAAGGCACATCAAAAAAATTGTGCACCATGATCAAGTAGGATTTATCCCTGGGATGCAAGGATGGTTCAATATACGAAAATCAATAAATGTTATTCACCACATCAATAGACTTAAAGATAAGAACCATATGATCATCTCGATAGACGCAGAGAAAGCATTCGACAAAGTACAGCATCCCTTTATGTTCAAAACATTAGAAAAACTAGGGATAACAGGAACTTACCTCAACATTGTAAAAGCTATCTATGCTAAGCCTCAGGCTAGCATCATTCTGAATGGAGAAAAATTGAAGGCATTCCCTCTAAAATCTGGAACAAGACAGGGATGCCCCCTATCACCACTTCTATTCAATATAGTTCTCGAAACACTGGCCAGAGCAATTAGACGAAAGAAATTAAAGGCATAAAAATAGGAAAAGAAGAACTTAAATTATCACTATTTGCGGATGACATGATTCTATACCTAGAAGACCCAAAAGGGTCTACAAAAAATTACTAGAACTAATAAATGAATTCAGCAAAGTGGCAGGATATAGAATCAACACGCATAAATCAAAGGCATTTCTCTATATCAGTGACAAAACTTCTGAAACGGAAATGAGGAAAAACACTCCATTCACAATATCCTCAAAAAAAATAAAATACTTGGGAAATCAACCTAACAAAAGAGGTGAAAGACCGATACAATGAAAACTACAGAACCCTAAAGAGAGACATAGAAGAGGATCTTAGAAGATGGAAAAATATACCTTGTTCATGGATAGGCAGAACTAACATCATCAAAATGGCAATATTACCAAAAGTTCTCTATAGGTTTAATGCAATGCCAATCAAAATCCCAATGGCATTTCTTGTAGAAATAGATAAAGCAATCATGAAATTCATATGGAAAAATAAAAGACCCAGAATAGCAAAAACAATTCTAAGCAGGAAGTGTGAATCAGGCGGTATAGCAATACCAGATTTCAAACTATATTACAGAGCAACAGTAATAAAAACAGCATGGTACTGGTACCAAAACAGGCAGGTGGACCAATGGTACAGAATAGAGGACACAGAGACTAATCCACAAAGCTACAACTATCTTATATTTGATAAAGGAGCTAAACACATGCAATGGAGGAAGGATAGCATCTTCAACAAATGGTGTTGGGAAAACTGGAAATCCATATGCAACAAAATGAAACTGAATCCCCTCCTCTCGCCATGCACAAAAGTCAACTCAAAGTGGATCAAGGAGCAAGATATCAAATCAGAGACTCTGCGTCTGATAGAAGAAAAAGTTGGCTCAGATCTACATATTGTGGGGTTGGGCTCCAAATTCCTTAATAGGACACCCATAGCACAAGAGTTAATAACAAGAATCAACAAATGGGACTTTCTTAAACTGAAAAGTTTTTTCTCAGCAAGAGAAACAATAAGAGAGGTAAATAGGGAGCCTACATCCTGGGAACAAATTTTTACTCCTCACACTTCAGATAGAGCCCTAATATCCAGAGTATACAAAGAACTCAAAAAATTAGACAATAAGATAACAAATAACCCAATCAACAAATGGGCCAAGGACCTGAACAGACACTTCTCAGAGGAGGACATACAATCAATCAACAAGTACATGAAAAAATGCTCACCATCTCTAGCAGTCAGAGAAATGCAAATCAAAACCACCCTAAGATACCATCTCACTCCAGTAAGATTGGCAGCCATTATGAAGTCAAACAATAAGTGCTGGAGAGGATGTGGGGAAAAGGGTACACTTGTACATTGCTGGTGGGACTGCAAATTGGTGAGGCCAATTTGGAAAGCAGTATGGAGATTCCTGGGAAAGCTGGGCATGGAACCACCATTTGACCCAGCTATTGCCCTTCTGGGACTATTCCCTGAAGACCTTAAAAGAACATACTACAGGGATACTGCCACATCGATGTTCATAGCAGCACAATTCACAATAGCTAGACTGTGGAACCAACCCAGATGCCCTTCAATAGATGAATGGATAAAAAAAAAATGTGGCATCTATACCCCATGGAGTATTACGCAGCACTAAAAAATGACAAAAATCACGGAATTTGCAGGGAAATGGATGGCACTAGAGCAGATTATGCTCAGTGAAGCTAGCCAATCCCTAAAAAACAAATACCAAATGTCTTCTTTGATATAATGAAAGCAACTAAGAACAGAGCAAGGAGGAAGAGCAGGAAGAAAAGATTAACATTAAACAGAGACATGAGGTGGGAGGGAAAGGGAGAAAAAAAGGTAAATTGCGTGGAAATGGAGGGAGACCCTCATTGTTATACAAAATTACATGTAAGAGGCTGTGAGGGGAATGGGATAACAAACATGGAGGGAAATGAATTACAGTAGATGGGGTAGAGAGAGAAGATGGGAGGGGAGGGGAGGGGGGATAGTAGAGGATAGGAAAGGTAGCAGAATACAACAGTCACTAATATGGCAGTATGTAAAAATGTGATGTGTAACCGATGTGATTCTGCAATCTGTATTTAGGGTAAAAATGGGAGTTCATAACCCACTTGATTCTAATGTTTGAAATATGATATGTCAAGAGCTTTGTAGTGTTGTGAACAACCAATAAAAAAAATAAAATAAAATACTTGATTAACCTAACAGGAGATTAAATGTTAAATTAAATTAAAATGAAACAAAGGCAACAAAGAGAAGGGAAATAAGATGAGGCAAATAAAAAACAAGTTGTAAAAAGTTAGACATCAAGTCAACCATATCGATGAGTACATCAAACAGAAAGGTACTAAATAAACAAAAAGGCAGATACTGCCAGACTGGATGAAAAAGTAAAAAATCCAACATTATGCATAGAGGATAGCATAGGAACTAATATACATGTAAAGCCATATATGAGATCAAAGTAAAAAGATGGAAAATCATATGCTATATAGATAATATGCACAAGGAAGTTGGTGTGACTATTAATAAGAAGAAACTTGAAGATAAATATAGTTACTGTAGATAAAGGACAATTTATAATGATATCAATTTTCAGAAATATATGCTATAGATATGCATAACAGTGTCAAAATAAGAAAAAAGCTGATAGTGCTATATTAGGACTAAATAAAAAGGCAACTGAACACCCTATCAATAACAGACATAGAGCAAACTGAAAATTGGTGAGGATGAAGAAGATTCGAAGGTCATAAGTCAACTCCACCTAAAGCACATTTAGAAATCACTGTATTCAGAAGCAGAGTTCAGAGTCTTTTCAAGTGAAAATAGTAATCAAGAAAGCAGTAAGTCACAGTAAAATTATAAAATATTGAAACATTAGAGATTCCAATAAATAAAGACAATGGAGATCAATTGGAAAGTATTTCTAAATATTTTTACTGCTTAAGTATTTAAAAATTAAACTTTTAAATAGCCTATTTATCAAAGAAAGAAACCACAAGGGAAAGTTAATAGATGATATAAATGTATCAAAACTTATGGGATGTAGGTGAAGTAGTGCTTAGAGGAAAATGTAGAGTTTTAAGTACTTAGAAAAGATAAAAGGCTTTAAAAAAAAAAAATCAAAGCTCTAAGTTTCCTTTTTAAGAAGTTATAGAAAATTAGACCCAAAGTACATAGAAGAAAATGACAAAAATAACACAAACTAATGAAATAGAAAAAAATACAGACAACAGAAATGCAAAAAGCTAAAGCTTATACATTTGAAAGTAAAAATTGATAAAGCCATAGAGATGGTAAGAAAAAGAAAATACAAAACTGGAAATAGCAGAAAGGAAAGATGTTCTATCATTAAAGATCCTACAAACACCGATTCCATAGCAGTAACTTTAACTTAGATGAAAGATTCTTTGAAAAATAGTTTGCTAATAGTGATTTAAGAACCAGTACAACTCTGACACCAAAAACATCAACCAAAGAACAATTTTAACAATAGGAAATCCAAACACAACAAATAAAACTTCATGACCAAGTAGAGTATATTCCAAATTCAAAGTTGGTTAAATAGTCAAAACTAATGGAATTAACTTCAACGCAATTGAAAAAAAATTATTATCACACCAGATAAAAAAAATTATTTGACCAAAAAAAATTTTCCATAATATATACACCATTTGTCATTTGTGTACAATGAATTGAAATGCATTCTGCTATCATTTATAATTAGAACCAATAAATAAATCTAATTAGGTATATCACAACAGAGTGCACTTTGATTCATTGTAAAAACATTTTATTTATACATAAAATATATACATATAAAATATGTATAAATACATTTATTTATATACACAAAATATATACATATATACATGTACAATATATACATACATATATAAAATATATGTGTATTTTATGTATTTTATTTTGTATATTATATATTCAGGAAACTGGGGTAGAAGGGAATAGATCATAAGGGATCTAAACAACACTAACAGGTAACATTGTGAAATCTCCTCTAATATCAAAAAGGACTCCCATAACTGCCATTCAGCACAGTACTTGAACCCCTAGCATGCACCCAATAAAAATTACATGTATTAGAAAGCAAGAGACGAAATTGTCATTTGCAGAAGACATGATTGTTTATAGACATATTACATATAAGTCACTATACGTGTGTAATATAACATAATTTAAGGTCAAATATATTTGAAAATAATCATAAATTTATACACACACACATATTTGTGTGAATATATCAATCAAATTTGGAGAACTCATGCCATCTAACTTCATGACTTACTATAAAGCTACAGTTATCAAGACAGTATTAATGTAAGGATAGAAAAATGTTAAAATCCAGAAAAGATCCACATATATATGGCCAACTGATCTTTGACAAAAATGTCAAGGTTAATCATTGATGAAATAGGTCATTTTAACAAATTGTGCTAGAACACAGATGTATATACCCCCATCAAAAAAGAATGTCGTACATTTCTTCATACGATAAATAAAATTAACTCAAAATAGATCATAGACCTAAATGTAAAAATCAAATGTAAAAGCTCTAATTCAAAATATAGGGATAACATTTGTGATCTTAGATAAACATTTCTAAGGAAACACTGAGACCAAGTCAAAAAAATAATTATATTAATTTTCATCAAAACTAAGGACTCTTGTTTACAGACTCTTAAGAAAATGGCCAAACTACAGATTATGAGAAAATATTCATTGTTGTCCCCCAAAGCGTGGATTCCAGAATATATAAAGAACTCCAGAAACTCAATAAAGAAACAATCAACAAAAGGCAAAAGTGCATGAACAGACACTTCACTACAAATATGTACAAATGGTGAATATGTACATAGCTTGATCATTATTCATCAGACAAATGTAAACGAAAGCCACGGTGAAATACTCTTTCATACTCAACAGAATGGCTAAAATTAAAAAGCCTGACAATACCAAATGTTTATAAGGATGTCAAACATCTGGAACTTTGATACCCTGATAGACGTGTAAGGTATTACAATCACCTTCAGAAATTATCTGGCAGGTTTTTCTAAAGTTCAACACACACCTACCCTATGGCCTGCAATTTCAATCCTAGATTTCTTCTTGGGAGAAATTAAAACACTTTCACAAAAATACTTGAACACTTATAATATTAATAATAGCCCCAGAATGGAAAGTCAAGTGCCCATGAATAATCTTATGGTTTATATTTGTGTGGGTGTGCGAGTATGTGTGGGTGTGTGAGTGTGGGTATGTGTACACCCCCCACACACATACACACACACACACACACATATACTTACACTGAGCTACATCCCCAGCCTATCTATCTTTGGTGTGAGATACCAAGGCTTCCCTTGAAATCTCAAACTTGGCAATCCTCCTGCCTCGGCCTCCTAATTTTGGTTTGGATCTCCAAACCAAAATCAGGCTCATGTGTTATCAGAGCTGTAACCTCATCAGTAGATTAATCCACATGATGGGTTAATAATCTGAATGGGGGTTTCTTTGGCAGGTAGGGCATGGCTGGAAGAAGTAGGTCATTGGGGGCTTGCCTATGGGAACTATATTTTGTCTCTGGCCTCCTTTTCCCTGCTTTCTCGCTGCCACTAGGGGAGCAGCTTCCCTTTGCCACACTCTTCCCCATGGTGTGCTGCCTCTCCTAGACCCAGAGCCATAGGGTCAGCTGACAATGGACTAAACATCTAAAACCATGAGCCAAAATAAACTTCTCCTCCTCTAAGTTGTACCAGTCAAGTATTTTGATAGGTGACAAATATATTTTTAAAAATTGTGTTACATTTAGACAACTGAATAGAAAGTCTATTCAAAAACAAAGAAGAAGTGAGGATACATGTAAGACCATGGCTAAATCTCAAAAGCATTGTATTTAATAGAAGAATCCAGGCAGATAAGTAAATACTGTATGGTTCTAGTGACTTGAAGCTCAAGGTCAGACAAACTGAATATATGATAATATAAATAAGAACAGGAGTGGTCTAAGTAGCATAGACACCGATCATAAAGGAGCACAAGGTTACCTTCTTAGGATAAGAGAAATGTTCTAAGAGTCCACTGAAGAATCGGTTATATCCATATATCGTCTATCAAAACGATTATACTCAATACCTACATTTCACTCTATTTAAAACTTGATCTTAAAAAAAAACTAAGATTTCTGGTGGCTCCAATATCCCATGAATATTAATTTCTAACACCAAAAGATAATCTAAAGTTTAATTACTTTATTGGTGTAACTAGATAATAATCACTTCATTAGCACAGAGAATTACCTCACCAAAAGCTTGTGGTGTTGATGGGGAGGGGGGAAGGACAGAAATAGCTTTTCAGTGAGACTGTATGTGCTAACATCATTGCTTCCCACCCATGCCTTGTTTCTCTCTGATAATCTCTCTCTAAAGCTAAACATCAAAACAAAGAATTCTCTTAGTGGCTTGGAGACTAATTCCCATCACTGTTGGCAAACTGCTTTGATCTTTAAGTATCTCCCTTCCATTGACTTAAGAAGTGGCTCCCCCAAAGCTATGAAGCATTTTTAAAGCATGAAGTTAACTGAACTTGAGATGACTTTACATACGTTCTACACTTCTCTTTACAACGGACAAGAAAACTGAGGTCCAGAAAGGGTGATGATACTATCTGAGCTGCATAACCTCTCAGAAGGCAGGACTCCTGCCCGCTGGCCCAGGGCAAAAATCAGCTCCAGATGCCAGGCCAGCACAACTGCATGAACCAGCAAATTCCACAGAACTTGAAAGTATTGCACAGAGTAAAAAGATTCTAAGAAAGACAGATACCCTATGCTAGCACCTTGTGTTTAGGTGGGGTTGAGGATAACTTGCAAGGTAAGGTATAAAAGATATTAAGATGATTTCTTTTGCTTTCAAATTTTAGATTAGGGAACTCTATCATATGGTGAAATAACTTGTGGCTACAGCACCATTTTTCTTCTGAAAAGCCTGCCCATGACTCGGGAGATGCAGTGTAAACTACTAAAGACCTCAAGGAGTCAACACAGGTCACGTATCTAAAAAGCAAGTCTTCTAGAAGAAAAGGACATGGACTACACCGCCTCCGCAAACCTGGGAGAAGCCACACCTGGGCCCAGGCCTCCCCAAGCATAGCAGTCCTCACCAGACACATCAGCAGTTCCACCACCTATGAAAGGGATGGCCAGCCCCTTTTTCCCCGTGCCTCTTGCTGGCCCTCACACACAGAGGAGAGGGGAACATGGAAGGCGCACAGTAAGAAAGCAGATCATGCCACTGCCACGTCAAGCCCCTCAGGTTGAGCACCCGACACCAAGAACAAAGGGACAAGGTGAACCCCACACCAGATATCAGCTTGGAGTATTCAGCTGGACCAGACCTGAATTTGACTTTGTTAGATACCTAAAAGTCACCAAAAACCTCTGGGATATGTCCATGATACCATTTAAAGGCCATAAAGAACAGTTCAACAAAGCACAATTACAGGATGTGATTAAAGTTAAACTATTTTATGTACTCCATCCTCTTCAGACTCAGGAAGAGAGAAAAAAAAAAGTGGGGCCAGTAGAGAAAACATTCAAGCAACAGTCACCTGCTCATCTCTCTAACCAGCACTGAGGTCCCGAGTTCTAGATCAGCACACTCAACTTCCCACTGGAATATTTCACTCGTATTTTAAAAACCTCTCCACACTCATCAAGCTCAAGATTAAAAATCACCATTACCTGCCCTCACCTTCACATTCCCAAACCTCCTCCTCCCCTGTATTCTCAGGTGATTCCCTCAGGGTTGCCTTTAGTAGCTCTAAACTGGACTGCTGCTTTCCCCATACCTCTTGCCCCAGTTGCTCCTGAGAGTCATTCTTCATGCTGCTAACACTTCCAAGAAGCAAATATGATTTCATGGTAGTCCCCCATCTATAATCCTTCAAAAATTTCCTGGTTGGTTTTTAAGATCCAAGGTCCTTTCTGGTACTGGCCCTGCCTGCCACCCCAGCTGCATCTACTCCATATATTCTCACACGCTTATCTAATCCCATTCATATCAAGCCGTTTGGAGCTTCATGGCCTTTCCTGTCACTTTCCATGAATGTTGTCTGTCCATCCATGTCCTTTCCAATGCTTCTGAACTACTCATCATCCTAAACACAGTACAGAAGTCACCAACTCTTGGAAATCTAAGTGATGTGAGTGGCACTCACTACATTATGGAGAAAATACCAAGGGGCAGCTCCTGAGGAGACTGAGTCTAGGGAATGGAGTTTCATCTTACTCATGTTAGCACTCCCAACATTGAGCAGAGTGCCTACTACACAGAGACTGCTTAATAGATGACAGCTAGAAGAATAAATGAATGCACCAAGATATGAAGTCTGCCAAAGATCTCTTCCAGAAGATTCTGAAATATAACATGAAGCATCATCATGCAGCATGCCAAACTTTGGGCACTGCTCTATGACTTTAAACAAATCATGCAAAAATGTTTTTATGCTCCTCATCTCAACCATCAAATGGAGAAGTCAGTTGAATGTTTTTTGTTGACTAGATTTTTATGGCACTCCGATTCTGCATTTATGCAGAACCAATAAGGAGAGGGGGCACGAAAGATTTGAGATGGTCATAAGAGAATTTCTTGAAGTGATATTTGAAGGGTTTTGTTTTCAAAATTTTCAGAAAACCCATCTGTTCCAAATGGCTTAATTGTGCCTATAAAATGAGGAGTCATGCAAGATGATGACTTCCTAACTACTAGAATATAGACTTTGAAAGCGTAGGTAGAAGTTTCCCATCAAGGAAGACCAAGGCAAAGTTTCTAAAGAACTAACACCTTGGCATCTAGGACCCATTTAAGCTGTTGAGTTATCGTAAAAGAATCAAATACTCATTGATGACAAAAAGAAGTGGACTCAGTGGCCTCAGAGAATCCCAGCTCCTGAGATCAGCTTACAACTCTTGCCTGCTCTCCGAGGACCTGGAGACTGTCCCGTACTCCTTAGCTATGTAATCACTCCAAGACCCCAATGTCCTCAGTCACCAACTGGAAACTGAAAACAAAGTTATCTGTTGAAACAGATGCTGCTTGGCAAAGTGATCCCTAGTTGGATTCGCATTCCAGATACACATCCACCTTCAAGCTAAAATACACTTCACCAAGATTTCAAAACTGCCCTGGGTCACTAATCAGGCATCCTCAGGAAACAGCATATCAACAGCCAGTAAGCAAAACCAGAAGCACTCAAAAAGAGAAAAGTTTCTACATTCCTAACCTTATAACCAATCCTGGCATGTTCCCGGGAATAACTTTACACTCACACCCAGAAGTCCCAGTCAAAGGAACAAGAGATTAATGAGTTTCTAAATTTATCTAATAGAAATATAAGGAGGGGAGGTGCCCTATATCTGTTTCACATGGTGTGAAATTCTCTCAAAGCCATCAATCTGACTAAACTGATTAAGTGTGAAATCTTTCTTTCCTGAACCAAATTTAAACAGGACATAGAGAGCATGAGGGAAAGTCATGAGGTTAGCCACAAGATTTTAATGTTCTGACTCTACTTCAGTCTTTTCTCCTAATTGGTACAACTAGACCTACAAAAAGGTACCGAGACAAAAGACCCACTCAGATTCATAATGAACTTTCACCTCCTGTTTCTGGCTTCTGGGTGTTAGGTACCTCCCTCTGCAGAATGGTAGATTAAATGAAAGTTTTTTCTGCTTTACTAAACTGGCTATCATTCCTCTTTAAGCTTTTTATCTTGATAGGTTTTATTAAAATTTATTATTCACCAATGCTATCTTCTTTAGTTATGAGTTTCATATTTTAAAAAAAAAGTCAATGCTCAATAACTTTACTATTGCTAAAATTTTGAATGAAGAGGGGGAGATCAAATAAAAGCAATTTAATATTAAAATATGTCCCTTTAAGTAAAGGGAGAAAGTCATATACCTCTAAGCTGTAAGCAAATATTTAGAAATGGATATGATCCAGCCCTATCTACCTACTTAGCTCCTGACGTGGATTCCAGAACTAGGCAGAAATTAGACGAAAGTTCATACATCCACCTGGTACAGGTATCTCATCAATGCTATCATTTGGCAAAGACAGCGGGGACCTAGGCAGGGATGGCCGCCACTGATAGGAATAGCCAAATTCTGACATACTGGTGCCCTGAGCTTACTGACCATGTCTGAAGTTTCCCAGCACTTGACTTGGCTTAACTGCCTGGTACTTCCTGCTCAGACACAAAGGAAATCACTGCCTGTGCCTATATCTCATCTATAATCAGGCATAGTCATTCAGCAATGGAGGTCTCCCTGCTAATTGGTCTAAACTTTTGAGAAATAATGATGAATCAGGATGAGGTTTACAGGAAGAGGGAGATAAAAGCTAAAATGAACTATTATCACTAGTCTGTCTCTTTATGAAGCAGCCTCTCTGGCAGCCCTGCCCTACCATTTTACCTGCATACCTGACACCGGTTACATAGCTCAGGTATAGCCAAAGCAAGTAGCCTGTAGGATACAGGGCAGGGAGCAGCCCTGAGTCATTCATAATGCCCCTGTCTCCAGTTAGTGCTCTAGTCTTTCCAGGAGTCTTCAAGGACAGCCAACCTAACAATGAATACCTGCCTTCTCCTTGCCCTTACAGCTTAGCCGTCTGAATCCAATCCTTTGTTTGTCTGAACACACAGGATCTACCAACCTGGCCATCGCACAGTTCAATTATAACTCATTACTCAAATTAGTACCCCTCCTGAAGATCAGCTCCTGACCAACATCTATAGCATTTCATAAATGACTCACCTCTGACCCAAACCTAACTCTTCCCTCATAACTGCCATTTAATAAATCCAACAGGTGATGTGAGAGTACTCTAGTAATGAATCACATATTGGAGCTAGATAGACTGGGATTCAATTTCAGCTAGGGATCTTAGACAAATCATTGTATCCCCTTGGACCTAATTCTTTTTCTGGAAAAATGAAGCTAATAATACATATTAATTCAAAGAGTCATGAAGATTTGACAAGATAACACAATGATTAGCACCATGCATGAAACAGAATAAGCACTTGATAAGTATCAGCCTTTCCCATCAGAGCTGACTGAGATGTATAATGAATTTAATGTTTTTCCCATGGTAGACTGTGGAGAGTATCTTGGAAACATCACTTGGACTGCCTTGACAGAGTCCTGAATTCTCAAATTAGATGACTTTATCCTTATTGCCGATTTCTACACGCTTCTAAATCCCAACCTTTAATTATATATGTAAAACTAATCTTTTGATCCATGACAACATTCAATGCACATTAAAGTCACAAAAGTAAAAACATGAGGTCATTAAAATTAATTTGAACCCATAAAATAGCTACCAAAATAACTCCTCTAGGTTTAACAGCTCGTGACTTAAATGGAAAAGCAACTATGCTCAGGGGTACACAGTAATTGACATATGATTGTAGATATCTACTTTACATCCTATGTGTTTAAATGGAAAAGCTAGGATAGTAGCATTCAAAGCCTTTAGAATTTAAAAAAAAAAAAAAAACCATGGTTGTAAGATACTAAGTACTAGCAATAGTCTTACTATCTAGCTTAAAATTTCAGCCTTCAAATATATTTAACAAATTAACAGAAGAGTAAACTGATTTTCAGGGGGTTTTTTTTGCTATCAAAGTATGAAATTATATGAAAAACTCTCCCATAATTCCTGAAATTTTATGAATGTCCATTCACTAACATCATCACACCTTTTTTATCCTACAACTAAAGGAAGTGCAAATCGGTCCAGATTGACATAAGCACATGTATACATTCCCCCTTTAAGATGTTAGGAATTCCTGCAGTGTAATAAGAACACGTGGAGCCAACTTGACAGGCTATTTCTGCACAAAATGAATCTGACACACTTAGCCTGACAATACCACTACTGTAAGAAAATATTTAGCAGACAGAATTCCTAACAGCAATCCAACTGACAGATATGCATACTCCATGTTGAGTGTAAAATAGAATTTGCCAGCAAAGCTAATGTGGATGGAAAACATAATAGTGTTGTTTATGGGAATGGATTATCCGAGGCAACCCAAAGGAATAAATGGGTATTAACTCCACCTTGTGCCCAGAGCCAGACTAATAATTGCATATTGTCTCTTTTTAAAACAGAGAAGGAGGCTTTTAGCAAGGGGGAGGTGGTACTAGTGAGGGGAATGAAACAGCATCAATTACATACAGGGATTTTTAAGCACATGCTTAAATTATGAGAGCTGAATGGGATCCCAAGAGTTGTAGTCACTGGTGAAAGAAAGCGCCACTCTCCGACAAGCACTCTTGGTGATGGATTTGATGAATCATCAATTCATATCATCAGAAGCAAATTTACTGTGAAGATAATGAAGCGTAAGCTTCTGGGCCCACATGTATGTGGGCCTCTTCCAAGAACCTGGGAGTGTGTTCACATAGATTATGTTGTTACAGACTGAAAAAGTGAGGTCCATTACCACTACCATTAAGATTTCTTCCTTCCATTCTATTTTCCTCCTTCATATACACACATATCCTTGCTGAAGGGCAACATAGGTTCATGAGTGTTTAGGGAACCAGTTATAGAGAAGTTGTGTTGGGAGTACGTTGAATTGGGATTTAGTGGAATGTTTATGTGCTTCCATGTAAGAAAAGTGATCCCTATTGGTCCTGATAGAGAATTAGCTTCCAGGAATGCTCATAGCATCACTGTCAAAATTCCCCCACAGTGTTGTGACCCAAAGGTGCAGGGCCAGAGATTATGAAGTAAATATGATCTTCACTGCCCCACAGCAAGAAGGAATGGATGTGGAAAGAGAAAAATCAGGCTTAAAATAAAAGTTCAAAGCCAGAAACCAGTCTATACAAGTCTTCCAAATCTTATAAGATACTTACAGTGAAAGAAACTTAATGGAGTTTTTCAAATTTGATGGCAATCCTAAAAATTATACATGACATTACTAGGGAAATTATTTCCAAAGTAGCAATGAAAACTTTGTCCTTTAGCAAGATTGATTGGAAAAATTAAATTATCTTTCTCCTCTTTCTATAGAAAAAATTGAAAAGTCATGAGCCAATAAGAAAGTATATAGCCACAAAATTTTACATTTTTTTTCCAATGGACAATTGAGGCAATTAATAAGATGGAATATCCCAGCGACTTGGAAGGCTGAGGCAGAGGGATCACAAGTTCAAAGTCAGCCTAGCAACAGTGAGGCACTAAGCAACTCAGTGAAACCCTGTTGCTAAATAAAATACAAAATAGGGCTGGGGATGTGCCTTAAGTGGTTGAGTGTCCGAGTTCAATCTCTGATACTCCCCCCTAAAAAATATGTTATGTATTTTCCTGGATATTTTATGATAATGGTGGTATCATTCTTGTTTTATTTTCTAATTCTAAGTGTTCCATTTGCACCTGATCTTTTAATCTTGTGATTTTCCTTAAAGAGAGTCCTTCAAAATTTTATGCTTCAAGCCCTACAAAACCTCAACCTGCCTTTCATATTAGATGTGTCTTCAATGTTCCATAGGATATCACTCCTGATACAAATATTAAAGTCCCGGAGACTCAGAAACTTGACCTTACTCAGTGTTAACCTGAGACACTCATTTAAATCTTCCAAAACTATAGAATACACTAACTAAAAAAGTAGTGACAGCATAATTTAACCAAGATTTTCTTTCATTGGCATGTGAAGTTTTAGGGGGTATCATTAAACTATTGAAGAGAGGAGGATAGAAAGTCCAAGAGAGATGCCTTAATTACCTGCCTCCCCACCACCATATGGCTGGGTATTGAACCCAGGGCCTTAAACATGCTAGGCATGCACTCTACTAGAGAGTTACATCCCCGGTCCTCTTTGATTTACTTTTAAGGATAAACTGGACAGAGGCTTTGGGAGCCTACTGAACTTCACACCAAACATGGTTAGCTCTACAGTCACAAGCTGTTTAGCATTTCTCTCTAAATTATGTTCAAGGAGAAATCCCAGATGTTTCTAAATCCTACCAGTTAGATTTTGGCTAATTATTAGGGCTTTTTTATCATAAGCATAATTTTAAAGAGAAGTTCAAAATAGTATGAAGTGACACTAAATTCCACACTCCAGTGTTCTTAATGACATGCAGGTCTATTTGGTTCTCCTCTGCAGTTCACTATGCCAAACAGACAGTTTCATGCTGGAAGCACTCAGTAAACCTTCTCAAAGGCCAGTGCTGGATGCCAGCCGGCTAGAGCCGTGTTGGCATTCTATGTTAGTTCCATCTGGTCCCAGTCATTACAAAGTCAAGGCTCTGTGAACTATGTTGAATATACCAATCACCTGTTTGAAGAAGAATCAAAAAATCTGCATGAATAAACTAAAGTGATTTTAGCATGCATTACATGTAAATAAGCAAGGAGATTTCAAACACTCATTCCCAAAGGATTTAATCCATCTTTGCACATATCCGAGTTTTTGTTTAAAAAAAAAAAAAATCAGAATAACAGTATTGGCTATTCAAGAGATCTGCCCAGGGAGCTGGCTTGAAACCTATTCTGCAACCTTTGGCTAGGGGTGGTGAAAACTGGCAAGAGAGTGGGGTCTGGAGGGTATAGGAGGAGTTAATCACTATTTTTAGGGTCTATGAAAACGGTTCCATTTTAGAACAAAGTCTCCTCAGTTGGAAATATCACAGACCAAGTGCAGGAATACATTTCATTGTCTGTAATTACATAGTACATCATCCCTACATTGCATTTAAAAATATAAAAAAGATAAGGCTGTTATCGTGCATGCAAACACATGGAAGATTCACAAATAGAAAAACCTCCTAGATCTTGTTCTGACAGCTACTCACTTTCTTCAAAGCAAACCGCACCACCCCCTTTAACGCTAATGGTTTTTCAGCTATTCTTGTAACAGCAGAGAAGCCCGATTCCCCGCTAGTGAAGCTTAAGCATCATCATTTGAACAATTTGCTAATTCTCCTCTTGAATTAAAAGGACCCAATGAAGGGTCAGGGATGCAAGTAGGTGACAGCAGCAGCCACAGAGGCCAATGGACAGAGAAGCTCAAATACAAATAGGATCCGGGAGCTGCAGAACCCAGGTAAAAGTCTCAGTGAAACTTCAAAACCAGGATCCCTTAATCTTACAAAGCCCAAGGCTTTCCTCAGTGCATTTCCTATTAATCACTGTTAATAAGTAGCCATGTTAATAGAACTGCTCTCCAGAGAAGAGATCACTCTAGTTAGTTGGTTCACTTAGGCAACCTGGATGCTTCTGGCAAATGGTATGTGAAGGACAGCTTTCCTTTTTCCCAGTTCAATGCCTCCTCTTCTCCTTTTCCTTTCTTCCTACCTCTTCTAAGACAAAGTGTGAGGAGCATCCGTGAGCAATGCCTAGCATACTGCACCATTAAGTCAGAGTGGGAAGTGGTATGAAAAGAAAGGAAAGTAAGGGTCAGAGGTGAAACTATACCCGAGGAGACTGTTATTGTGTTATTTTTGTAGAGAAGTCTTGCAAGTTTCCCTTAAAAATGTGATTAATTTGCTAGATACCTGAATGACATAAGGTTCTCAAGCAATAACCTGAAGGTGAGAAATGGAGGGAATAGCACATGTAAGGGTCCTGAGGTAGAAAAGTATTTGGTATAACAGAAAAGCAAGAACACAAGGATGGCCAGAGAGGAATGAGTGAGGTAGAGAGGGCCATGTGGCATGCTCAGAGAGGAAAAAATAAATAAAAGGTCAGTGTTACCTTTTAAGAGTGCTGCCTTTTAAGTCCTAGGAGGACTTTTGCTTTCACACTGTGAGAAGAGAAGACAAATGGAAGGGTTGTGAATACAGAGGGAGTTGTGTGGAAGACAGAGTGAGGGTGTAAGCAGGAAGACTAATTAGGAGGCAATTACTGAAGGCCAGAAGAGGACAATGGAGGCTTAGAGCACTTGGTAACATGGGTAGGGAAAGGGGATGAACTCTGGATACATTCTGCAAAGGACAGCTGGCAGGATTTGCTGGGGGTTTGATATGCAATTTGAGATTATATTATATATTATATATATAAAGTATATATTATATATATATATTATATATATAAAGTATATATTATATATATATATTATATATATATTATATATATATAATATATATATATATATATATATATATATATATATATATATAATATGAGAGTCAAGGGAGATTCCTACAATCCCAGTCTTAGAAAGGATGTTGATTTATACTACCAAGACTGGGCAGGGAGGCAGAGGAACAGATTTGGGGCATAGGGACATTAAAGTTTGGTTCAGGCCATGTTAAGTTTGAAACCCTGTTGGATATTCAGGAAGAAATATCAAATAGGTAGTCCGAGATAATATTCCACAGAAAAGTTCGGGTTGGAGGTAAAATTTGAGAATTGAGAGCATGGAGATGATATAAAGTTTGGATAAAGCTGGGCACAGTGGTGCACGCCTGTAATCCCAGTGGCTTGGGAGGCTGAGACAGGAGGATTGCAAATTCAAAGCCAGCCTCAGCAACACAGAGGTACTAAGCAACTCAGTGAGACCCTGTCTCTAAGTAAAATAGAAAGTAGCACTGAGGATGTGGCTCAGTGGTTAAGTACCCCTAATGAGTTCAATCCCTGGTAACCCCCTCCCCGGAAAAAAAAAAATAAAGATTGGATGAAAATGTGAATATAGTGGATGAATATATAAAAACTGGATGAAAATCTTCATAGCATGAGGCTGGATAAACTCACCTATAGAATGAGACAGGAAAGGAAGAGGACCATGACCTGAAATCCATGGCACTCCAGAGTGGTAGTTCATAAGTAAGGAGATGAAAAGAAATCAGCAGAGAAGGCTGAAAATAAATCCTATACAAACTAGAATATTTGTCCCATTGTAAGAGGAGAATGAATCGACTCACAGTTCCCAAGAGCCATTTCTCTACAGAAGAAAGAAGGCGGCTCAAATGTCCACACCATCCCACTCATCTTGTAACAAGTATCTTGCTGAAAGTACCGACTCTTCACTTGGGCTTAGAAACAGTCAATGGATAACTAAAAACAGGATACAAACGTGGCATCTCTGCATCCCATTTTTGCATTTGTCTCCTTTGCTCTGAGTCATCCTCTCCTGTACTCATCCTGGATTCCAGGAACAACAGGTCTGTTCAATCAACATCTTTCGATGAGTAGAAACTACCACACGCCACAGCAGTTTTTTTTTTTTTTAAATCACTGCTGCCAAGAGGGCCCTTCCTATCAATCCTGAGATAATGACCAACCAGACCACAATTTGACCAATACTGCTTACTATGCAGCCTTCTGGACCCCCTTCCTTATGTGTCCCGAGAGCTCATATCAGGGCTGAGAGCTCTGGTCCCCTTGGTCTTGCTGTGTAGCTGTACCGATTCAAGTTCCTTTCTTGATTTCATCCCTGCTCATCTCTTCCAATAACATCTTGGGATAGTGGTAGAATCCAGTCCACTGGAACCCTTAAGCCTTGGCCTTAAAAATTTGGTAACATTTTCTCATCACACACACACACATACACCCCTACCTTGTATATGCCCCATACCAGTTCAATATACAGTGACCACATAAATTTAGGAGGATACTTACTCCTGGGTTCCACTGGGACTACCAGCAGAGTGACCGCCTCCACTCACCCACACAGACAGAGGGTCAGTAGAATAAAGGACTCACTCTGGAACTTTGTGGTCTTGTCCAAATTCAATTACATAGAGTATTATCCCAAAGGCAGTAAAATCAAAAATTAAAGTTCCAGTTGTATTCCACAGCCATTCAAACGTTAAAGAATGGATTTTTTTAATCAAGTTTCAGTACTAAAAAAAAAAAAAAAAAAAAAACACTAACTAGAAAATCTAACCACAATGACAGTTCAAGACAAGGAACACCATGACATCCTCTTTGTACCAGTACCACGGTGATTCAAGGTGTGCTGGACTCTATAGGAATTCCATGCATCTGGTTTATATTCCATTTCTACAGCATGTCACAATGTTCCAGAAAGGTTAAGTTTTACACATTCTAATCAAGTACTTTCACTTGCTGTGTGCCAGCCACTTGCAGTATTTATAGTGCTATTGGGAACTAAGCATTCATTTGGTCTCCTCTGGTCTATCAATGCTTTAAGTGGTCTTGAAAAAAAAAATCTTCTCTGAGGCACCTCTTACTTATAGTATTGAGATTATTAAACCTATACTTTCCCCAAGTAATAGATCTAGTAGGGACAGAAGTGGACAAACTATGTCCTGGAAGAGATGAGTGGATGGATACTACATCTTCTATTTGTGAGCTATTGTGCTAGCCTTAGATGGACATTCTCTGCACCAGGGAGCTTGTCTGGGATGGCTCAACCGGAAAGCAGAATTCTGAGAAGAGACAGCAATGCCATCTTAACCTTACTTTAAACATCAAGTCTGATCCTGCTGTGGGCTCTCACAAACACGATTGCCACTTGCTACCAGATACCACAGAGAATTTAATGAAAACTTAGTAATGTGTAGATGGTTTATTGATGGCCACCACTTGGAAGGAGCATCTCCCAGTGAGGTGAGGACAACTCTTGATTGCCTACAGACACTTGATTCACACCGTTTATCTAGCAGTCCCCTAATCTCCCCATCCAGGCCTTCTCATGCAGAAAAACCCTTTGGAGCCAAAGAAATCTGGGCAGAAGCCAATTTGTATAACACCGAGAAAAAAAGAATCATACATTTATTTCTAGCAATTAGTTACAGAAAGGAGTGAAATAAGTCAAACCCAATCATTCTGCTTGCAGTCAATTCCCAGAACATCTGACGTATTCCTGTTCATACTAAGATAATAGGAAAATTCAAAACCAATAACAAATGCTAAATGATCTACCCTCCAATTATCTATACCTCAATCAAGGTTTAGACTGAAGAATCAATTTAACATATGAGGAGTAAGTGCACAGCTCCAAGAGACTCGCCCTCTCCACTTACCTCGCAAATTGCCTTCAGTCCTATTCCTGGCAAGTGAAATCTAACCACCAGAGAAACTGGGTTTAGGCAAGTTGTCCCTTTTTAATTTGAAAACACTCCAAAATCCTATAACATATCATATGGCAGATGTTCACTAAATACTTATTGGATGGAACTAGGGATAAACGAATGGTGGATTTCATTAGCTCTTTCACAGTTACCCATCTGTACATTTGGACACCAAAAAGGTGCTGAGAAGGAAGGGCCAGAACATGCCACACGCTAAGCCTTTGGGCAGTTGAGAGCTACAGTACTCCAATAGAGGACAGCACAAGGTGGCATATGAAGAACATTTCAAAAACATATTTCCCCTATAACACAATTCATCTCAAGTCACTAGCATTGTTTCTACATTCTAAGCTAGCTGTAAATTTGCTGCTGCTTCTCATCTCATGAGAGATTTGAGTCTTTGAGGACAGGGTCCATACCAAATGTTTGCATCTCCCACAAGTATCCAAAGCAATACCTTGCACATAGTACAGTTTGCCTAAATGTTGACTAAGAAAACATTTACTAAGATGAAGCACACAGATTGTAGGAATACAACCAAAGTGATCCTACTGGGCTCCAGTACATTTTGCATTTCAGATAGGCTTAAAGGAGATAGATCTTAGCATATAAATTTGGTTAACTGATGAGTAAATGCTCAAAATAGCACCAAGGCCATGCCAGAGTCACTTTTGATGCAGCAATTCAGAGGCACTGGTGATATGCATGTAACACCAACACAGGGAAATAAAGAGGATGAAAACACAAGAGCTTATAAACACGTTTCTCAGCCTCTTTCTTTCTGCAAGTTTTAGTCTTGGTTCTAACTCAAGAATAGTATTTTGTATAGCACTGTGGTTTTAAAAGTGCTGTCACAGTTTCTTTCACATTCTGCCTGATGAAGGAAGCTTCATTATCCCCATTTAAGAGATGTGGAGGCTGTCTTCCCAGGAGACTTAGTGAATTTCCCAAGATCACCCAAGGCAAAACTGATCCTGGATGCAAATCTAGGGCCCCGACACCTAATTAGGGCTGTATCAACTTTGTCACTAAATCAGACCTTTTTTACTTCTTTAAAATATACACAATTTGTACAAGATGATTTTGTAATATTCATACACACATGTGTATATACATTTATATATAAGACAATTTTTCAAATTATATTAGTTTTGTAAAGGCAAGAGCCATGAGAAAGAACAGACCTTGTAATAAAAGAGTAAATGCCCCGGGACCAACAGAGACAATTCCAGCTAAGACATTCAGCCAACAAATAGAATCACTATAAATATCTTTTATACATCGATAACCTTTTCTTTATACTGAAGAAATAACCTACACAAGGTTAAAACTTGCCCAAACATATGTACCATATGCATATGGATTCCACAGCCAATGAAGTTTACGCCAATTCTAGAGCCATGCACCTTAGCAGCAACGTCTAATGAATGCAATGTGACTACTAACTAACATGGCCCTCCCCTGTTCGTTAGGTGGAACTATGGAGCCACATCATATTGGTGCTCCTGCTGGCTGAGAAGCTACCACGACATTTAGAGTAGCTTTAAGGAGAAAAGAAAAAGAAAAAGATACTTCTCCCACTGGACAAATGTTTCATGTCCGTGTAAGCCCAGGTTTGAATAAATTAGTTCCCCTACAACTTTACTTCAAGCATGACTTATGACATTATGGGAAGTTGCAGACGTGTCCTGGAAAACAACATGGATCAAAAAGATTGCAATTCTTTCAATTCTAGCCAAAATCCCCAGGAAAAACAAGTTTGAGAAACTCTCTACACCAGTGGAAGGCCAATGTTTTAAGGATAGCATGAATTACTTTGCCTATTGCTCGTCTATTTTTGGTCTCACACTATACTGATTAAAAAAAAAAAAAAGATATGCCTATTTTCACACTGGAATTCCAAGTATCAGTCTTTCTGCTCTTTGACCTTGTGATACCCATCACATCCTACTTCTCATCTTAAATGTTTTCTGGTTGTTAAGTCATCACCTTAACTAAATCCTTCAAATAAGACAACATTTGAGTAGATTTGGTCAAGAAAGTACCAGGGTCTCAGCCAGATTCATAAGGAAACAGGCTCTCCTGGGTTTGGTGGTGATGATCCAACTATCAGACCTGGTCCCCAAGATTGACTAATGCAAAGTTCAGCATTCCGTGCCCAAGGAAACTGAGGTGAAATCAAACGTGACCTGTGGGATCAGCGTCTGAAGAGGTTCATTTTGCAGGAAGGGCAAAGCAGCTTCATGGTTTTTAGTCCATAAGAGCAGGACTTCAGTTAATAACTATGTTTCTAGTCCTTGGAAAATAGGTTTTGAGAAGATCTAGAAAAGTAACAGCTCCCAGCTAAACAAAGTTTTGAGTGATCCCAGATTTAAGAAGGTACATTAAGCAGAAATTGAAGCAGATGCTCAGTCTGCAAATGCCAAGAGGATAAGGGAAAGGTTATTGTTCTGTAGATAGCCAGAAACCAGAGAAGGAGTATGGAAGCGAAACTAATTCCACTGCTACCCACCAGTGGGCCAGAAGCTCCCCATATGCACGTTCTTGTCCCCACTCAGCACTGCAGGGGACTTAATAGACCTGAAACCATAGAGGGAGGCAGAAGGAGACCTGGGAAGCAAGGACTGAGGTAACAGATCTGGGTATGTTAGGATCATGTCTGATGGTGGAGTCTTATGGCAGGTGGAAGTGGTGGACCAGGAACAGCATGGTCAATCTGCCCACATGAATAAAAAACACTGTCTTCAGTTTTGTACCAGCCCCATTCCCCGTGATTTCTTGCACCCCAGCTTTTAGTGATATCAAATGAATAAGTCCATAGACATTTTCCTCATTCTTTTTATTCCTCAGTGCCCTGCTTCGGCAAAGTCTTTCTTCCACCAGCTTCTAGATCACTGCACTTCTTCCTCCCTTGCAATGGGGAGCCTCCATTTCCTCCCACAGACACACTTCTGCACTCTCCCCTCCACCTCCTGAGCTCAGGTGCTGCTGGACTCTGCACTCCACCACCTTCTACATCCTCATGCTCCTTCCTCAGAGACTGCCTCACTCTTTCAATGCCATTTCTGAGACCCAAGTTGACATCTGAAGGACATGAAAGCTGTTCTGGTTTCCTAATTGGAAATGATGTCTTTCTTTTTTGGGACTCCTATAGTTGTTTGCTTATGTATCCAACACATTTCAAGTTGCATTGTGATTATTTACACCTTGCCACCATTTCCCCACTATGTATATATATGAAACTATATGATTGCTTAAGTCAAGGATAGAGACTCAAATCTGTGCTTTCAAAATGCCCATAGGTTCTGAAACAGCACCTTGAACATAGGTCATCATTAAATGTGTATTAAAAGAGACCTGAGGTCTAATCATACCACAAGTCATGGGTAACCTATTATTCCACATTCATGGATTGAAAGAGTTGTACTATATGGCCTTCAGTTGAGTACACTCCCTATAAGAAAGCTCACTCTTGTCAAAATAATGTTGACAAGTTGAATCTGTTTGGGATTACTACCAGTTATTTTTAAAACCTTCAAGCACAAAATGAAAAGTAAATGGCATTCATCCAGCAGCACTTTACAACTGGTGCCCGATTTTGTTTTCTATCTTTTCAGATGGGTCTGCCTGACAGTTCACTCTTTTCACAACTTTTGAAGTCACCCATATTTACTAAATGTAAATGGCAGTCATTCACACAGCTCAGGCATTGGGCCAGGAAGGTTCTATTTATGTAGCTGGGAAAAAAGAATCAAATCCAGTCAAATAATACCTAAGTCAACTGTGTGGCTCCTAAATTAGGATTTAAAAAAAAAACAAAAAACAAAAACACAACTTCCAAGAAGGTTTTTTGTTTGTTTGTTTTAAGTAAACGCTGAAGACCTAATCCCCTTAAAAAAAAAAATCTGACCTAATACCAGGAATGAATTCTGATGGGTATAATTCACTCCCTCCTTATGCATGAGCTATTTTAGTCAACCACTGTATAATTGAATTTTCTTTAGGCAATTCACAGCTAGGCTGACTGACAGGTTTTTAAACTGATAACACTGATCAATAGGCCACCAAGGACACATTGTGCTCACTTAATAAGTAGTAATAATAAGAATATCTTTCAGATGTCAGGAACCTGCTTATTAATTAATTCTCATACACAGTCATACCAAGGTGTCCTGACTCTGCTTAAAATGTGTAGTCAACTCAACCCAGCAGGTTGGTGCTATTTCCCTAAAAATAGCACAACAATAAATGCATAGTTATTCAAAATGCAACATTTAATATTTTTAGTTTCCCAACACTAGCCCTACATAGGGCTCTCTGTATTTTGGCCTGTAATCAAGATATATTTGAATTCTGACCTTTTTGAACTAACTTGAATATATGGTCCTGCCATACAACTTACATTTCAGGATTTTGAAGAGTACCCTCTAAGGATCTTGAATTCAATCTAGGATATGTACATCTTTCCATCTCTCCTATCAATCCAAATATTTCTCTATTTTCAACAACTCCTCTTATCTATTCTTCCTATCTCCAAGAAGGAAATGACCTTTCCTGGTTACTAAGGCTAACCATATATTCTACCTACTCTGGGCTCCTATAGCTCATTTTACTTGGGTTTTCGTTTTGCTTTCTCCACATACTCCTTATTCTATGCCTAACATCATGCTAATAATTTAGTTCTCCCCACCAAAAAAAGACCTAATGACTAATAATTTCATATAATTTTGTCATATGAAAATGGTACACATCATTAATTAAACTTTTTAATTCCTAGATTTAACATCTACCTCCTTTAAAGTCTATGAAACTCCCTAGGATCATAGACACAATGCTTATTCATTCTTAAAATGCAATGCCCAGCACAAGACAAAGTAAGAAATTAATAAAAAGGTATTAAACTGATGTCATTTGCTTTGTATCTTCAAATGTTTATTTAACACAGTACTTGGTGTAGTGCTTGGTTTCTAGTAGAATATTAATATTAATATGGCACTATATCCTCAGTAAACATTCTATAAATGTCTCACCATTTCCATTCATTTGTTTCAGGGCAGAGTTCATTTTTATCCTTGATACTACTGCTGCCATCACCTTCTCAAGTACAGACAGACAGCATCAATAAAATCTATACAGCAGCATCCCCAAAGGAATAGCTGGGGACCCTCTGAAAACCTGTTAGGAGGACTTTATGAGCTGTGAACAGGAGCTAGATATTAATCCTTTCATATTCATCAAATCCAATAGCCCTCATCATTCTTTTAGATACCAGAACAACTACTACAACAACTCCTGCCTGTTAAAAGGGCAAGTACAGATAAACTACATTATATAGAGAGATGTGTATGTCTGTGTTGTGTAGGTATGTATGTCCATGTGTGTTCAAGAGTAGAGTTAAGGGGAATAAGGAATACATGAGTAAACATGATACATTTATTTAATACTCAGATGTGTCAACCTGTAACTCGGATCCATCACAGCCAACATTTGCTTAGATGGACACAAAACCAATCACATCTGTCCTTTGTTTTGCCAGCATAATTTTGTCCCAAATCTGTTTTCTGAAGAAAGATTTTAGTTGAGTTGGTTAATGATCTAAACAACTGGCTTGGTTATTCTGCCATGTTTTTAAGCCAGAAATCCAGAAGCCATCCTTGATATCTTCCTGTTCTAGTCTCTATGGCTGATCCATCAATGAATCTTGTCCATCTTTACTCTAAAACAACTTTCAAATCCACCCCTTGGCTGCATTGCTACCACCACCTTGACCAAGCCACCTCCTCTCCACCATAGACTATTGCAGTGACCTCCTGTCTGTCCTGCCCCTATTCACTCTGCCTCCTCAATCTATTCTCCACCTCCCAGCAAGAGTAATCTCTTTGAAATTCACTCCGATCCTCCCCTCCCCTACTCTTTCAAGCTCCTGCACAGTTCAGTCTTGCCTTCTGCAATCTCATCCTATACCAGGATCTCCCCGCCAAGCCCACTCTGGTCTTCTGTTCTTTTAATGCTTCCTGCTCCCTCCTGCAATGGCAGATCTTGCCTGGAAACTCTTCCCTCTACCTTTGCTTTAACATCCTTGAGCTATCAGCTCAGATAAGACTTCCTTAAGACGACTTTTTTGGCCATTAGATAAAAATCTCTAAACTAACCTGAAGAGTTAGAAATTACAATCATAGTTTACCCTTTGATAGGGTGTAGAAACTGGAAGTGGACACAGCGAGGTTCTGGGTGCTGCTAAAGTTCTGTCGCTTGTTCTGGTGCTAACTACACAGGAGTGCTGTGTACAAACTCATTGAGCTATGCATCGGAGACATACACTCATCCTCTTATATGTAAAATTTAGTTTAATAAAAGCTTTCTAAATTCTCAGTGCATGATAATCATGGTATATTTCTCCTTTTACATATAACACATTTTCATAGCTACAGCTTTATGTTATTTGATTCATGTGTAACAGTACCTCCATTCAACAGTAAGCTCCATGGACACAGGCAGAATTTGCTCACCATTGCCCTATGATGCCTAGCACAGGTAAGTACATAAAGAATATTTGATGAATGAGCAGAGAATCTATGATGGGATGTACCACACAGAGAAACAGAACACTAGTCAAAGTGAATGGCACAGAATATCTGTCAGAAGAAACAACAGCCGCTTCCTGCACACTGTGGGCTTTCCACTTGTTCAGGGACCCTCTGCTTTCCAGCGTTTATCCTGGTGTAGGGAAGCAGAAGGCCCTCATGATAGAGAGAGCAAACCAGTGTGGCTCAGAAAGGCAGAAGGAAAGTATTAAAGGACCAGAGAAGGGAAGGAAAGCAAGGAGTCACAACAACAAGAGCAGGGACAGCAGAAGGGACTAGAACATAAAGAAGAAAGGAGCCTGCTCTGCGACAGCAATGAAGGAAAGAGAAAAGACCTGGGCCTGTAGCAACACAGACCAAGGGAGGTTAAGACAAAGAGGAAGGTACACCATGATTAAATGACACTAACAGAGAAAGAAAAAAAACAGAACATATAGAAAATAAGCAATTGGGAAAGAACCAATGTCAAGACTAAACAGCAATGAAAATGACAAAGCCCACCACACCCAGGGCAAACCCGAAGGAAACCCAACAGACATGTTCCCAAGAGTAACCCTTGTTTTCTACGCCTATGGGCCTAACTTTTTCAGAGAATAACATGGGCTCTCTAAGCCTACCACCACCACAAGGAAGCAGAGCCCTCTCCAGACAGATCTTAGGGAAGGTCTTTTGCAACCCAGGCCCTTTAAGTCCCCGAAGTTTACCAACATATTTCAGCCTTCCCCACAGGTCCCACAGGATCCCTGCAAGCAGAGAAGGCAAGGAGACAGACGACACAGATATCATCTGATGAAGGGTGTCAGACCAGAATGTCCAGAAAGAAACACATAAAAGTAAAAGAGTTAAACTAAAATGGGAGGAGATGGTGCAAATAAGATGTTAGAGTAAATCAAATTAGAGCAAATAAAAAGAGCAGAGAAGAGAGATCAGATAGGAATACTGAGACTCTGACAAAGAAACTGTTTCAGCAAGAAACCACAACCTCTAAAATCTTTCGTATGTACTTCTAATATTCCTTTCTGCTCTGATTTAACAGGTCATCTCTGGCAATGACAAATGGTAGAGGCAATGTTTATTAACCAAATGCCTCAATTTGGTGGGGAAGGAATTTGTTTTCTTTTCAAGAAGCATACATTAGCAGCTCAAGAGCATTATAAACCTTCCTTTAAAATACCCACTTCTTGAAACTCAGAAAAGAAATTGTTACCTGCTGCTTTTCAGGAGGTTGGACTCTTGTTGTCAGCCTACATGTCCTGGCCCACACCCTCCCACTCCCCCCCCCATTCTCCCTCCCACCTGGTTTCTTCCCCTGGTGCAGGCTGCCATGTTGAAGTCTCCAAGGAGGGCTTTTCCTTACATCTTTCCTGGCCAGGCCTATGTCATACTTCAACAATGTTCGAACAGAAAGTTCACTTTGTTTTCTAATATCAAACAGAATATTTTCACTGGTTGTACTCAGGTTAATGTACATGGAAATAATTATAGAACGCAACTAGTCCTGTGCCAATTGCAGAATGGGGTTCAGAGAGATTTCTCAATCTCATACTTAGAACATTTTAGCTTAAAATCTCACCATGTTTAAGTGAACTTTACAAAAACCAAATAAGCACCAAACTCTTACATAAATCGATGAGTGTTGACAGACGCTTCCTCAGTTCCACTAGGCCCTTTCCCTTGCCTTCACTCTTACAATAACCCCTCAGTACTGGTCTACACTTAAAAAAAAAAAAAAAAAAAAAAAAAAAAAAAAAAAAAAAAAAACCGCAAAACCTATAAATACACAGATCTCACCTGCAAAGTCCCACCTGCCCTTCATGGCTGCTGGCACAACTGAAGGCATTACTGCTGCAAGATACTCAAAAGCAGAAGCAATGCAAAAATTGAGGCAATGAAGTCATTTAAATATAGCTATAGCAGGGCCTGGCAATGTTACAGCAAATTAAATTTTAATGAGACACAGAAAATGCTGAACCTTCACAAAGTTTATCAGAGGAAGGGGCATACAAAGGACATAAATGCCCCAGGGCCCAGATGCAGACACAGAGGAATAAGTACATGCCAGGACCACTCAAGGTCAAGAGTTTGCCAAGGACACAGGTATCCAAGTGGGGGGATGCCAGCCCTCTGAAAATATGCTAGCTTTTACTTAGAAGGCAAAGCAAATTGATGTAAGCTTCTTTTTGAAGGCTCAGATAAAACTGGTATGTAACAAGGTCATGCTTCTATATCAAAGAAGTATGTATGCAACTAACCTAAAGGAAGCTGATGGCCAAAGACCTCAGAGATGCCACCATGCATCTTTTGAGGTTGTCCTTCAGGGACGGATTGGTATGCGGGCCCTGTATGAGATTTCCCGGTGTCTCTCCATAGTCACTCTAGTCTCCTGCTCTGTGCCCCACTGCATCAGTCTGCCTCCCCCGACTTCCAGCTTCTCATTGGGCAGAGCCAATAAAAGTCCCTGGCAAGAGACAGGAAGAAAAAAAGAAACACAAGTTCACTAGCCAACAGGCTGTGATCTGGCAGTGGGTGCATCCTTCTGCTTAAGGAAAAGGCACATCTGGTGACCCTATGGGAGAGCCACTGTCTTCCCTTGTCCTGGAAGCTCTAGATCTATATGGATTGCAGTCCTGGACTCTCCCTGCCACTGACCTCCCACTGGGAAGCAACTGCAGGATACTGGGCAAAACGGAGAGAGCAAGGTTCCTAGAATTTATTCCCATTCAACCCCTAGCAGTGTCAACTAGGGCTGGCCATATACACACTGAAGGTCACAGACCTTGCCCTTACCTTTGCTAAGAGTCCCATCTATTCTTGACAGAGTCCCGATCCACAGAGGCACACCTCCATATGACATTCACAACAATCACAATAGCTAAAAGGTTGGGTTATGGCAGACTGACCGACTCTGGCAGTAAATATCCATTTGACCTTGGGCCAGTGACCTATCCTCTTCCAGCTTTCTCAACCTAAGGATCCTCAGGGAACCCCATTTAGAGTATTTGCTTGGCAAATTAAATCATGTATGTGGCCCTTGGCTCAGCCCCTGCCACATAAAGTGACTGATGAAAGTTACCTAAACACTATCATTGTCATTTATAATTACCACATTCTGGTTCTTTATTCATCGACTCCCACTATTGTCTGAGATTTCCATATCTGTGTTGAGCCTCTGCAGAAGCCACTTGTGAAAATAGAACACTTAAGATACCACTGAGATGTGTGCCTCATTGAGAGAACTGGGACACCAAGGACTCTGAATGGAAAACAAGACCTCAGGAGACAGAGGCCAGCACAAGAGAACAGAGGGTCAGAAACTAAAGATTTGCTTCCCCATTTCCCTGAGGACAAGACATACTGGTCCAATAAACATGAGTCTTCTGAGTTCACTGCTCTATTCTGGCACCTAAACAAGATGTCATGATTGTCCCCCCCAAAAAAAGAAATCATCAAGGCTACCCACTCAGGCAAGGGAGCATCTTTCAGGGTCAGCCAAGTTCAGAATGCCTCTTTCACCCTAAATCCATCATCCTTCTTGCCACTAGCAGGACATTTTCCCCTCCAGAGCCAATGTTGCTGTGGAATATTCAGAAGCGGGAACATTTATCACAATGACATATCCTGACTTCCAAAAATTGAGACATCTAGAAACAGCCATCTGAGTAATGTCACTTATATCCCCCGTCACTTTCCGAAATGATCCAGCAAGAGAGAAAGATAAAGTTGCTGTGACTTTCTGTACAGCAGGTAAAGCATGAGTCTCCCGCTGCCCAGAGAAGGCAGGACTATTTCTGTAACACTCTTTCCTCTGATTGGCTTGGAGCCCTCTAACTTCTAGTATCAGCAAAAGATGGGGACAAGAGTTTCTACTTTTTTATTTGGAAAAAATGCATCCCTTTCTCCTGTGATATAGAATTAAAGAGTCATATTTTATAAATATACATTAGAAGGTCAAATACATCTATCTTCTATGTCCCTCACATCCTCTATGATGTCGTATTATGTTTATGTTTTTTAATTGCCTAAGCTTTTCCATTTCACACTTATATCAAAGCACAGAGAACACACTTTCATCAGTTGCCATCAAAACAAGAAGCAATTTGAAAATACTCCAACACTTCAGCTTTAATGAGGTGACTTCAAGGACCCATTTCTCTCTGTGGCCTACTATTGTATTAAAGGCCTAATCAGTCTCAATGACCAAAAGCAGGCAAAAGCAGGACAACACTCCTACAACTTCAAGCTTGCAAAGGAATCACCTCTTAATAGTTCAAGTTGTGGGATCTCTCCAGGAAAAACTGAAAAGGAAAAAATATCTTCCGAGTTTCTCTAACCCCCAAGAACAGAATAATGACCTGGTCCTATTCCATGTATTGAACTCACAGATGAGTATTACAATGAATTCTAAGTTTCTATTTATTCACTGCTATGGTTTGGATAATGGTCCTTCAAAAGGTCCACATATTAAGGGTGGGTCCCAGCCCACGGTGCAAAGTGGTAGAAGCTTTAAGAGGAAGAGCCTAGTGAGAGGTCTTTAGGTCACAATCTATACTGAATGGGATTATGGGACCCAAGCCTCTCATTCTCTCCTTACTCCCTATATCACCATAAGGCAAGGCTTTGCTCTGCCCCACACTGTTTCTGTGATCACATGTTTACTGCCTGACCACAAGGCCCTAAGCATTGGGGCCAATTGATCATGGACTGAAACCTCTAAAACTGATCCAAAATAAACCTTCTCATTATAAATTGATCATCTCAGGTGACAGAAAGCTGACTAACACTGTCACTGGCTATGAGAAGGTTTTATGTTATTCCTCCCAAGCAACATATTTTGACTACAACCCAATATCAAAGAGCCCCACTGCAAATTCAACTAAGCTACCACAGGGAAAGCTACTGTGAAATCCCTTTAAATTACCCTATTAACATGAAGCAACTACCTTCTTCAGTCATGACCAGGCCAAACTTGGTTCCTTAGGCAGGACCTGTAGTATGGTATAACCATGTTTGAGGATGTGATTTAGAGTACAATGTATCTGAATCTTCATACTAACCCTATCGTAAGGGTCAAAAAAATGGCATCAATTGGTGAATAAATATCAATTAATAAATGGATATGAGATTAGAGATACGTGTGTGTATGTGTGTGTCTCCAAATAATGGATTATTATTCATCCTTAAAAAGGAATAAAGTACCGATATGTGATATAACATTAATGAGCTTTAAAAACACTAAGCTAGGGCTGGGGTTGGGCTCAGTGGTAGAGTGCTTGCCTAGCATGTGTGAGGCACTGGATTTGATTCTCAGCATCACATAAAAGATAAAGTTATTATGTCACCTACAACTAAAACATTTTTTTTAAATTATGCTAAATTAAAAATGCCGACACAAATACCACATAATATTGCATAGATCTATTTATATGAAATGTCCAGAACATGCCGCAGTCTGGCTGGGCACAAATCACGAGCCACTGAAGCAGGAACAAACTTTTGCTCGTCACCCCCCGGTTATTTTGCTGCAGCTGGACTGCGGCAAGAATAGGCAAATTCCTAGATAGAAACTAGATTAGTGGTTATGGGGACTAAAAGGGAAAAATAGGGAGCAACTCTTAATGAGTACATTATTTCTTTCTAAAGTGAAAAATATGTACTAAAATTAGGTAATATTGATTGCTGGACTATACTTACGATCTCTGAAATATATAACAGGGGAATTTAAGACACATGAATTACATCCCAGTATTTTAGGAAAATTTTCAAATATGAGTGATGGAGATTTTAACAGTATGCAAATTTTGGTTAAAATTAAGCAACTTCATGAAAATCTTACAAGACAATCATATATATAAAATGTTAAAGATTATAAGTTCTGAAATTCCTTGAAAGTGAGATTCTAAAAGTTTCCCAAGAGAATCCTCTAACAAATGATCACATCTTATTTCCAGTAACTGCCACTTTGAAGGATAAAGACCACATGCCCAACACATGGGGCCAGACCATGTGCTTTCCAAATCCAAACCCAGGAATAAGCTTTAACTGGGTCTGAAGAATCAAGCTCAGTGACTTCTGATGAATGCCCTTAGCAAAGCAAAACTTACTCTGGAAACGTTGGTTAATGAAATCTTCACCCTGGAAACAAATAGTACTAATTTATTTCCCAAGTAACTTGTACTGTGCCTCAGTATATGTGTATTAGATGTTTTACAAGGCTCTAGACCCTAACCTAAGTGATTCAAACTGAAATGCACTTGGCTATCTCCCAGCAATGTGCAGTTTCCTGCAAAGTTATTTTGAAGAGGAAATAAGAACTTGCCAGATAAAAACCTACAGAGAGTAATCTGTCAGCAAATACAAGGCATTAGTCAGGCTGGCTTCATATGCATATCATTTGATGCCATTTCTCTCTGGAGCTTCGTCATCCAGGGGTTTCTCTCTCTTGCTCTCCACTTTTAAACAAACAGAATAGTATGGCATGCACATCAAGTATGAGGGCACTTAGTTATCTTCTCATCAGAACAGGCCGACTCAACAAACTCTATAGTCATAAAGTGACCTTGACATCTGGCTGAATAAAATGACAATAAAATGTCTACTCGGGGAACTCGAAAAGTAAACTCCCCTCTTCAACACTTTAAATTTCAGTGCACTTTGCAGAGGAAACCTGTCTTCTCTTTTCAAGCTTCTTTGCATTTATTTTCAGCTACCAAGGAAATTCTTAATTATAAGGATCTATTACACTCTGAGGTAGCAGCAAGCATATCAGCATAATGCTCCATTTCACAGAGAAAATAATTTTTTTAAAAAAATAGTCTTTAGCAAACCCATAGAAGAGTCAATGAACTAAGATTTTACACAACACTTAGCAAATGGGCCAAATGCAGAAAGGAATGTTTTGTATAGACTGAGCCCATGTTTCAAAAATACTAAAACTCTTCTCTAGTGTTCTTATATTAAGAAAGTGGTCAATTCTAAGATAAGAAATTTCAATGATGATGTGAACAAATTATACAATTTACTTGCTTCAATCTAAGAACTTAGCATCCCTATGTAAAGACAAACCTTCCAAATAATTTTTTCATATTCTAAATATTTGATTTTAATGATGTTCAACAAATGAAAACAGGTTATACAGACCGTCAGAATTGAGTCACAAATAATTATCTTTATTTTTAACACAAGGATATCCTATATATTACGTTTGCTTACTTTTTAATGAAGGAAAGTGAAGGCCAAGTGCTACTTTTACACAAACCTGCTCCCTCGAGGCAGCATGGCACTGTGGGCAGAGCCAGGCTGGACAGCACACTTCTGCAGACCTGGATTCAAAGCCCCAAACTGGTACTGTGTGTACCTGGGAAAGTCACAGTTACCCTTTTAAGCCTCACCTTTCATTTCTGTAATTAAAAGATAAGATCTACCTTTCAAAGTTTCTGAGACAATGCAACAGGAAAATAAATAGTTCATGCATATCATAGCACATGACACTAGAGCAAGCCAGCATTTCCTACCAGGCCACCATAAAGACACACACACACACACACACACACAAAATATTCTCTCCGTTGACAAAAAAAATTGCATTTTATTCAACACTATAACAAGTTTCATGGTTTGTTTTATTTGTAATAGTTAGAGGTAGTATAGCATCATCAAAAAGATGATGAAACCGAGTTTGAATCCCACTTTTCTTGTGTACCGATTACTGGATCTGGACCAAATTTTGTAACCTCCCAAACTTGGTTCTCTTCATGTTTAAAATAGGTATGACAAAGTAACTCCTTCAATAGGTTATTGTAGGGTTTAAGAGAGACATTCATGTAGACTGCTTAACAAAATGCCTCACACATTAAGTAATAACTACTTGCTAATAAGAGCCTCATGAACTTTTCTACTCAATTCCTTTATGTATAAATCTGCTGAATCTCCACAATGTTACATGAAAGCAACATCAAGATAGAAACACCTGCAGATATCTGCTTTCTGGCTCCTGAACCCAACCCTCTCAGGCAAAGAAGCTGGGCCTGCCTGTTATTTCAATTATAACTGCAGCGAGATAAACTAATGGTAGATTACCCATGCTCTCCAAAGAGGATGTCTGGCTTTAGAGGAGGTGCACAAGCCATACTTGAGCAACTGATGCCCCACACTGAGCAAGCTCTGCAGCTAGACATCTCAGCGAGGCCATCAGACTCCAAGGTCCTTCCCCACTGAGAATCTAAATGCAACAGAAATGCTGCAATAAGCACCATTAAGAAATGCCCCCTTGGCATCAAGTCAGCATTTTGCACAGAACCAACTGAAATACATTTTGATGAGCCATGTAAATAAAGAGTTCATGGGAAAGCTGGAAAACACAGAAAATAGACAAACTCATCATTATTACCGAGGAGGGACCCTACCTGTTACTTCCCTGAAGGACAGCGAGTATTTTTTGGTGGTTCAGCATCATTCAGGCTTTCCCAGATTGAAAACAGAAAACAGAATGGAGACAGAAGAGACCTTGTGACTTTGTACAAATGTGAGGCCAAAAATGCCGAATCTGCAATTTTCAGAGAAAAGGACCCATTCAGGAGATTTGGGTTCTCCTCATTCCTCCACTAAGGAAAGTCTGACCCTTATTTTATCCCATCTGCCCGAGTTATCACTCCTTGTCCTGACACTCTGCAGGACATTTTTAGATTCTAAAATGCAATGTGTAAAGTGTGGGTGGAGAATTAACAGAAAATAAAAGTGAATGCAGATGCTTCATTATTTGCTCTTCTGTCCTTTCCAGTGATCTTCCTCTCTGAGGCATAGATTGCCCCATGTCATCTTTCCTGGCCTCTCAGTTGTCCCAAGTCTCTCCCCACTCCAATTGGTTATGCACATGTCCTTACTTTCTGATACCCATGATTGTGTCGTTTCTCTACTCAAATGGAGAACAGCTCTCCACTGCCCTCCAATACCAGGTCAAACAGCTAAAATAAAGTGTATTCTAAGTATCAGGTATTGCACAAGGATGTTCCTTTCATGATTCGCAATGCTTACAATGATCCTGTAAAGCAGCTGTTAGGATTCTATTATTACTACTATCCCCAATACTAAACCCTAAATTTGGTCTCATCCGTTTTCAGCCTTTCTCCAACATCCTTCTGGAACCACCACCAAAATGAATTTACTGTTTTCTATTTAAGCTATTCCATTCTTGCCCTTTGATCTTTGGTTGGTTAGCTACTTTCCCTCCATCAGATATGCTCTTCTATATACATTGTATTCTCTTTTAAAAACTGGTCTCAAACATAACTCCTAGGAAGAATTCTTAAACTTAGTTAAAAGCAAATCTTATTTTCCATCTTTTTCATACCACCATTAAGAGACATTTAATTTTGTGCATCTCTCTCTGCTAGACCACCCACTGTGCAAGAGATCGAGTATTATGACATCCATGCCTGTGCTTAAAAGTAGGTGCCCAATACAGTTGTTCCAGGAACAACTAATACATGAACATCATCCTTGAGAATAGAACCTAATCTCTCTTTTCAGTGTTTTATATATTCTGCTTCTCTAGCAGATTCATTTTCTTAGTCTTTTTCCCTAGATTTACCTTTTGTATGCACATGTGTTAAAAAAAAAAAATCAATATCAAAGTAAGCCTTCTATAGTATTATATTAGTATTCAAACCATACCTAATGATGACTATCTAATCAAGACTCTGGTTGGTTCTACAGTAAGTGGATTTTAACAAGAAATCTGGGGAGAAATCTAAATAGAATAGGCATAGGAAATTTTCTATAAGCTATTCCACATAAAGATATTATCCACATTTTCATTTAGGCAAGTTTGCAGATTAGGAATAAGTTAGTACTTAGCTTTGTTTTCTTCCCCTATCACACTGCACGCCATTAAAGAAGCCATTTCATACAATTTGCTGAAGGTATTTTTAGCTTGTTCATAGGTCTCCATGGGAATTTAATGGAAATTAACGACCCCAAACCTTACATCTGTTTTGATTTGTTTCTGATTTTAGTAAATTCTTTTTCACAACCTGAAATGAACTCATTTATGCTCAGGCTGATGGGTATATGTGAACATCTACTAAGCTGTTTCTATCAACAGAGATGATAAAAGCAGTTCAACCTTTCATAACGTGGTAATTATTATTCAACGAATAATTAAAACATAGTATCTTCCCTAAAGTCAGCAAATACACAGGCAAGCAAAGAATGTGTAAACACTCAGGTGAAGGAGGATGAATGCATAATTAAGGAGTTAGAAAGATTAGATCAGGTCTCAGCATCTTAAGGAAAGTTTAAGCAGGCTCTGGAGATCATGCACATCTGCAAGGGAAATGAAACCCAAAGAGGAAAGAAGGTAAGTGATCAATAATGATCAATTCAAACAACAGCAAGTCTGAGAAAAAAGACTGACAAGATGAACCTAGATGGGAATGAGCATTAAATAGGAGACAATGAAATCCAGGCTGATTCATGTTTTAATCACAAAAATAATTGTAGGCAAGATACTATGAAGTGATCAGAACAGTTTCTAGGAATGAAGAGCTAAACAAGCTCAGAGGGGATCTAGAACCTCAGTAAATGGCTGTTGCATTGCCTATCAGATTCATGGCACCATGCTAAGAACTACTGAGCTGACCTGGTCCTCTGGGAATATAGGGATCATGGAGTCCAGTGAAATGTCAAAAAAAACAACGTTAATACTGCACCCCAAAAATGCGAGAGAATGACACTGAGCTCACTTTCCCAAGAGAAGCACCCACAGATTATGAGAAGCATAACTGTCTAGGGGAAGAAGTGACTGGCTGGTGGAGGGCATGCTTTAGTATACACATTATTCTCAATCACAGAGAAGAGAGCATTAAACATAAAGACTTGTCTACTTTGTCTTGTCTGCTTGTCTACATGTCTATGAAACAAACATGCTCATTTTCATGGACTTAGGCTGGCACAAAAATACAAAAATCTTTTTTTAAAAGACCAGAACACCACATTACAGATAAACTGATTCTTTGAAAAGTAAAAAATGTCACATGAATGCAAGCTAACAGTAATGAAATTCATAAATTAAAAAAAAAGAAAGAAAAACAAGCTCTAGTAACATCCTATGTTAACCACATAGACAAATATCCTATTTCAAATACTGATGACTAGCTTAGGACAGAGGGATTTTTTTGTTTGTTTGTTTTGTTTCCCCAAATGTCCACATCACTAAGCTTTTAGAGTAAGTTTTATCCCCAAAGAAGCTTGAAAATAATGTTAGAAAAATAATTTAGCCCTTGGTGCATTTCTAATTTGATTATGTATTAGTCAACTGTTCTCCCTTTTTTGACCATTAAGTGGAAAGTGCACCTTTTACCCACACAGATGGCAAAACAGGGCATAACAAAATGGGGTCATCTCAAGTAAGCAACAGGAAAAGAACGTGGTGAGAAATGTATCACAAGGTCCTTCCCTCAAGGGATTTACAGATGCTGCAATTAGCAGTTAGTTATGAAGGTCATTCCCAAAGTTACTACAATAGCTGATGAGTATTACTATAACATCTCAGAGTAGGAGTCAGCAAATGACAGTCTGCTGCCTGTTTTTGTACTGCCCATAAGAATAAGAATGAATTTTTACATTCTTCAATGGTTGAAAACTATTTTAAATATCATTTTGTGATGATATTTAGTTACCATAAATGAATGACTGGAACATGGCCACACCCATTTCATTTATATATCATCTATGGTTTCTTGGGCACTGCAATAACAGTGTAGTAGTTATAACAGACCTTGGCCCACAAAAAGACAAAAAAAAAAAAAAAGACAGCTTAAATATTTACTATCCCAACCTGAGCAAAACAGGATTCCACAATATGAATGCTTATGGTGAATTTACTCTGCTATTTTTCAAAGGATAAACCAAGGAAGGTAAGTAGTCTCATTATGGAACAGGCTCCAGAGCCACAAAGATGGGGTTCCAGTCTTGGCTCCTGAGCCACCAGCTCTATAATCTGCCAAGTGACTTAGATCAGCCTTCGTTTCCTTACCCACCCAAGAGAGGATTCCCAATCCAAATCGGTCTCTCCCCCCAGGGCTGGATAGGCCGACATGTACTTGGCATTATGTTCTTAGCTCACATACACACTTCTGAGATGCTTGTATTTTCCCAAAAGACAGTGATCACATAAAGACACGAAAGATAACTAAATCCTGAAGCACAAACCAAACATTTTGCCAATGTCAGTCCTTCTTAATGCCTTTTAAAAATAAAGTCCTTTTGAGTATGATCATTCGTCTATTTATTCATTCAACCAATATTAATAGAGCTCTCACAATGTGCCAGGCAAGTCCCAGAAAATGGGAATAGACTACTGAACCTCTGACATTCTGCAGAAGAGACAACACGCACAGTGCACTATCCCTATGTGCACTCATGAATGCAGTAGAAATTGCTAATAAACAATTAGCAAGAACAAGAGTGACATTAATAAGTGCTTACTGAAGAAATGAGGTTAAACTGAGATCTGAATGACATGAGACAGCCATGAAAAGGGAAAAAAAAAAGCACTCCAGGCTAGGCAACACCCAACGCACAGGTCTTACGGGGAGAAGGTTCAGGGAATTTAGGAGGAAGAAATAAGGACCATGTGGGGTAGAGAACTGCAGGCAGGGCAGAACTCTCTAGGGAAAATGAGGAAAGTGATACTGCTCTAAGTCACCACTAAGATTTAATCAATGGAATAACCCAATGTAATTTGCATTACAGAGTGAGGGAAAGTGGCAGTTGGAAGACTCGAAAAAAAAAAATTAAGTGGTTCAGTCAAGAACCATGATGATGCCTTGGACTAAGGTAGTTAACCATCCAAAAATATGAAAATATTTGGAGATGGAGTTATGAAAATGGGATCGCCAATGGGCTGGGTGTTGAGGGAAAGGGAATTCAAGGAATCAAATACAATTGCTCAGTTTGGGGCATGGGTTATTAGGTGGTGCCATTTTCTAAGATCAGCAATTCCAGAGGGAAAGGAGCTATGAGGAAGAAATCCAAAGTCAGATGCTAATTGTACATATTACTGATAATGCTGAATAGATATTGAGATGAGCACCTGAGGTCTTATGAGAAGTCATAGCTATAGGTAGAGATTTGGAAATCATCTGTAATAGCTTAGCATTTATAGCTACGGGAACAGATGCATTTACCTAAATATATAGTAAGAAAAGAGATATACCAGGGGGAGTCCTGGAGCCTTCCAATGAGAGGTCAAGCAGAAAAACAAGACCAGGCCCAAGAGATAAAATGGTCATAAAAGGAGAAGAAGAGTGTGACATCATGAATGCCAAGAAATAAAGTATTCTGAGAATGGCTATGATTATCTAATGCTGCAAGTGGTCAAGTAGCAGAATAGTGACCTGTCAACACAGAGTTGTCTCAGTGAATTGTGGGAACTGAAGACTGCAGGAATGAAACAAGAAAATAATGTGAAATGAGTTAACAACCAACATCTCTGGTAAAACAAGGAGCTTTTTCCCAGGTTGCGGGGAGGAGCATGCACAGGCATGTAGCAACAAATATGGGAGGAGGGGGTTACATAACAAGTCCTCTAAAACTAAACTGCCTAAGGTTTTAGGCACCCCATTATAAAGCCTTGGTCCACAGTGAAAACAGACTACCGACGTTAACTTTCTCACTCAATTGACTGATTCTTAGATTGAATCCTAGAATCATGAGTCCACAGGCCATTCTAATTTTTTATTGTCTCTTATCTTGCCCATGAAGATTTTTTCCCATTAGAAAAATTTTTCCATACAATAAAATCACTTAGATTCAGAACCCTAGGGCTTCATTATGGTGAGTGGAGTTAGAATGACTCTAGCCATTTCAGTGATTTCAAGGGATACTTTTAGGCGAGAGGAAGCTCTGCACAGGCCAAGGCTCCCAAGACTGCACATTCAGAGATTTGAATAAATACCTTATCTCACTATCCAACTTGTTTTTCTTTCCATCCCAGGCTGGGGAGAATATGATTAGCATAAGCAGTTTTATCAAGAAGCCAGTAAAGATATTTTCATTCTTCTAAATTCTTCCAGGAGAAACACTGGTGTCATGCTAACTGAATGAGCAGCTAGGATATCAAACCATCAGACCCTATCAGAGTCAGAATTTCATATAGTAGTATTGAAGAAAAAAAATTTTTGAAACATCTCTGGTTTGCTCCTATATCTCAACTTTAGTTGGCATGTTGCCCTTTAGTAAGAGAAAGGGACTGAACCATGTAGAGCAAGTTTACCAATTTTTTTTTTAAATAACGGTAAAATATCAAAACTGGATAAGCAAAGCCGATTTGGATCATGCTTCATAGCTCATTTAAGCACCTAAGCAGACCCTTGATAGGAAAAAAAAATAAGGCAAAAGCAGAGTTTGAAACTGCAACAGTGCATTCTTGTTATTTCCTCCAGTGTTTATCTACAAGGTCCTTTCAGTGGTTCAACACCAATGCCAGAGCCAAGGGCTTGATGATAGAGAAGGTCACTACATTCATATTTTAAGCAGATGGGAGAAGACAGTGAGCAAGTAAAAACAAATAAAAAAAAATTAAAAATAAAATTTTGCTTAAGATATCAAACACGTTTACATTTATTTTGGTTTAATTATAAGTTGTATTAATTTTGTTTCCATTTTACTTTATTTTAAATTTATATATATATATATATATTTTTTTTTTTTCTCCAATTGGCACATAGTAATTGCACTGACTCATGGGGCACAGTGTGGTGTCTTTTTTTGTTTTAGTTTCCCGCTCCCCCACCCTGTCTTAAGATGAGGAAGGCTTGAATTTTAGGCATTTATTGAACACTTGCGCATGCCATGTAAATGGATTAGACCCGTTAGCCGGCACACCAACTTCCCACACAAGGCCGTCCACTGAACCAAGAGGCCCAGCAGTCTTTGGAGAAGCTGCAGCCTGACCCGTCTTCTCCACCATCGCCCAGGAAGGATGAGAAAAGGCAAGTGGCGAGCCGACTCACAAACCCATGCTTGGGCCGGTGCTTTCCTCTTCTTCATCTTTTATTCCCATGAGTCCCAGGCCAGAGAGATCCATGAGGGCTAGTGGTTCCTGGCAGGAGGATGACGCAAAGGGTACCCGGGCTCAGGCTTCGGTAGAGCCTTCCAATCGTGCGGCTCCAACGCCAGGCTGCACTCTTTGCATTTTCCGCCTTTAAATTCTGCAAGGTCTCCCGCTCCGAGGGAGGAGGTCTCTCAGACCTGCGGGCCTTCTTGATTCAGGTGGTGAGCTCCTAAGCCACGCGTGCAGGTGCCTGGGGGTTAGGGCCTGCCTGCATTTCAGCTTCCAGTCCTTGCCTGCGAGGACATGGAGGGCCCTCTGGGCATTGCCAAAAGTTTTGAATTTCAGGAAACAGTATTTTTCCTGTCTTGCGCTTTGAGCATCTGGAGGCACGATCACAGCTTCCAGGCCACCAAGGAGGCTCGGTAGTTCCTGAATATGTCCTAAGAAATCTTTACCTACTCCAGACAGATAAATGGTTTCTCGGTTCTCAGAATCTCATTCCAGCTCCTTAACGAGTGTGTCACAATCGAGAGTGAGTTCTGTCACAGGTCTCTGTACCTTTAGGCATACACCTTCCACCAGAACGCCATTCAAGCACTCGATGGCCAGCTGGGCAGCTTCCAGGACTTCATACTCTATAGAGATGAGGCTGATGCATTTCCAGAATAGCAGTCATTGTACGAACTGGGCCAAAGCTCCTAAACAGCCTCTTCAGAGCACTTAGGTTCCAATCTTTGCTCATTGACCCAGCATAGATAGTGGCCATCTTTGTCCACTTGATCTGCATCCTTTGGTTCACTTCCTCAGTGAGGAGAGGTGAAAAAGGCTCCAAAGAGAACCGAATAATGCTGAAGGGGTACAGGCGTGCTTGCCTTCTGGCCTGCTCAAAGACCTCTCTGTTGGAAAGGCACTTAATAGTCTCACAATCTTCAGGAGATGGGAGTTCAATATCATCTGTCTCTCGGGATACAAAAAGGAGCTTGTGATGCCCCGGATCGAAAGATCTTAAAGCACCTCTGTAGGTGTACTGGAACTTTTCTCTGACATTTCTTGGGTCTTGGGCTCTCCACAGCGCCTCCAGATTGAGTTCTGCAATCTTCTTTGGGCCATACTTGAGGAAATATTGAGCCAATTCAAGGGTCACTGTAGCATCCTCTGTGGAATCATGTCCTTCCCCAATACAGCTTTGGCTAAGAACTTTAGCTTGAATCTTCTGCCCCGCTCTCTGGCATAAAGCAACGAGGTGTTGATAACATATGGATGGATCATGTTCAATGCTTGGAGATCCACGTCTAAGGAATGACCTACCAACACCGCATCATGAGGAAGCAGTGCTCTTAACCACCTCTGAACGTCTTTCAGTTTCGTCGTCACCGGCTTAAGCATCTCCTCCGTGATCCCCGAATAGCAGGTGGCGTAGTCTACAATCTCCTCATTGGGTCTCACCAACTCATCCATGAGACACGAGCCTCCTTCGGCAAGCAGTGAGATGCGTGTTAGTTCTCTCCCCTTGGACGTGATGCACATTTCTCCGTCCAGCCCAAAGAGGGCTGTTCTGTTACAGACGCATTACATCTGGTAGTTACAAAGTTCTCAGAACCTTGTAACGGAAAGTCAAGTGTTCTCATTTCCTCCTCTATCAGAAGGCATCGCAGCAAGCCCACCTTCTGAGAGCTATACTTTTGAATGACCGGTTCATTCTGCAGGTCGACCCTGGGTTTTGTACCGGCAGATGGTACAGATCCTCCGATGGTCTTAGGCAGATATCCAGCCGTTTGATTTGGTAGCCCGATAACATCAGCTAGAAAAGTAGATGGAGGCGGCAAGCGGAATTTGTGTCTGAAGGCTTTTCGGAGAAATCCAAACTCGAAATAGAACCTGTAGAAGTGGAGTTGACTCATCCCTTGAGGGATGACAACCACTGTTCTGCTCAGTTGCTTTCCGTACAGAAGCTGGCACCACCTGGGTCTCTCGATAACGGGTGCAGCCAGAACTGCATACTTGAGCAGCTCACATAGCTGTTCGTGGGTTATTTCAGTTTTCAGCCATTACGATGCCAGACAACTGGGCTCTCTTGGGCTCGGGCTGCCTGTCCACGAGATCCAAACGTGGTATCCTTGCCTCGGGCGTCCCCATCAGCCAGTCGGGAACCGGTCTCCTCTAGCTGTTCAGCCTCCCGGTCTTCTCTGGCTCCATGATCCTGTACTTGAGTCCTTGTTGTGGAACGCTGTCCTTTGTGTAGAAAGCTGTCCTTGCCTTGATGCTAATCCAGTGAGAGAAAACGTTCTTGAGAAGGAAAAAGGATGGTTTATTGCTTGGTCAGCAAAGGAGAAACAATGGTTCTCAAGCAAAATTTTAAATGAGGATTGCTGCTTTAAAATGGGTTAAATTAAAATTAAAAAGGTATCATAATGAGACAGCCTTTTTTTTTTTTTAATTGGGGAGTTCGGGAAAAACTCTCAAAACAGAATGTGTAAATTGAGAATGACAAGGAGGATCAGCCATGGAACGAACCAAAAAGGAAAAAGGCTGTTCAATTTCCATTTTTAAAAATCACAATATTAGAAAATATTGAGCTTAAAACTATTGGCAAATAACCTAGGCTCTGCAGTTTAGCAGCGGTATTTCTAATAGCAGAAAAATAAATATGAACTCCAAGGATTGCCTATAAAAAAAGAAATGAGTCATTACTTCTTTTATTATGTTTTCAATGACTAATAAGAGCAGGGAACACAGAAAAACTGCTTGTACTTTTACTGCCGTGTCCAGGAATTACATCATCTGCCCAAGGTATCTGTCCCTAGAGTAAGTCTATGTTCCTAAATTATCACTCATGAGTTACTAATATCAGCAGAGAAGGATTCAGTTCAATTAGTCTAAGTAATTGTGAAAATTTCATATAGCCTCAACAAAATGTTCAAAATACAGCAATGAAACTAAACATCAAGTTCAAAAAGTCGAATGTTGTACACTCTGGGCTTGGTGTAGCCAAATACCTTGCTATTTCACAGGCTGATTTTGACAATAAGCCTGTCTAGAATATTTTTTAAAAATTGACCCTTCAATACTTGCTCAAGCAAAATTTCACTGACCTCATTAATATCTTTATCAACCTTACCAATCTTATCTGACAACTATATAAAGAAATATATTTTCACAATGAAATATCAGAGGTGAAATTTAGATACATCTTTCTTATGTTAACACAAAGTTAGCTCAAGGTGAAAGTTGTATTGATTCCCTAGTGAAAACCCATTTGTTGAGACTGATTCATCTTTGCCTCAGATAACAAAGACTATGTAGGCTCTTTAATTCTAATTTGTACCATATATACTTTGTTTTTTTAAAAAAAATGAAATATGTGATGAGTTTTTCCAATCTAGACTTAAAAGACTTAGCTATCTGTGACTGTGCTTCAACATGGCTCTTCCATCTTTAAAGATCAAACAACAAAAATTTATGGTCACCTATAGCAGAGATCAGAGGTATATTGCAGCTTTTTTTGACCTTTTCCTTCTTTCTTCTCTTCAACCCTTTCTCTTCTGTTTCCTAAAGCCCAACTTACCACCAACACCCAAAACAAAACCTTGCGGAACTAATATCTGCAATTGCAGATATTAGTTTTGCAAACAGTCCATTCTAAGGGTGTCATTCACCCTTTTGCCATAATTACTAGTGATGATGTTAATAACATCAAAAAATATTAGAAACATTATGCAAGTCTATGTCTTGATCATGTATGATTAGTCTCATTACAACCTAATAGTATAAGTAAAAAATGCTGGATATGACAAATGAAGATTAGCATTAAGGCATCCAAGAAAGCCAAAATTTCCCAATAAAGATAAGACCTAAGTTCTCTGTAAAAAGTAACCAGGACAAAGCAATCAGACTACGGGGAAAATTCTGCTATTGATTTCGTGTCTCAAAAAAAAAAAAAAAAAAAGACTCCTAAGCAGGAAGACGTTTATAGGATCTTTAAAAGCTTTACACTCATCATAGATACACAACAGAAATAAAGAGAACTGTATAACAGGAAGGGTTTAATGAAAAGTTTCTCATTCAAGCACATCATTTTCCAACGAATACAAAGTTTATATCATAGGTAAAAATGCATCTTGTTTTTGAAATTTAATGTCTTCAAATATACAGAATTCAATCAAGAACAGAAGGAAAAGGAGGGGAAGAGACCATAAGCAGATTTAAGTTATTGCATATAAATGTCAGTATCACAGCTACAGTTAAACATTTACTGTACACTATGTGCCAAGTCATGCATTATTTAATTCTGGGAAAAATCTTTTCAGTACTATTATCAGTTACAGATAAGGAATTTGAGGCACAGAGAATTAAAGAGACTTGACCATATCACAAAGTTTGCAAACACCAAAGCTGGAAAATACTGGACTAGCTGTCTTTACAGAGGAAGTCCTTAGTTTTGTTTATTTTAATTCTCCTTACATACATGACAATAATGGAATGCATTACAATCATAATTATCCAATATTACTTTTATCTAGATATTCTCTGATGTGCCATGGAGAAACTTGAGCCCTCAGCTTTGCTATGTACCATGTCCTTTAGACAAGCATCCCTTGATCTTTCAACAATTCAGTCATTTCTGTGATTCTGAAATCAGACTGATCTATCCTACAAGTCACAGTGAAGGCTCATGATTGTAGTAACTACTGTGTATGGAGCACCAGTGTCCAAATAAAATAACTAATAACAATTCTTGAAATATAGGTGAGCATACTTAAAAAAAAAAAAAAGAAATCAGATCATCAATAACCCTCACGATAAGCCAACAAAGGGGTCCAAAATAGGATTCAAACTATAGAATTGGTCCTAATTGTCCCCCCAGAGGCTCCTGTGTCCCCAGCCCATGACACTGTTGGGAAGTCTTGGAACCTCTAAGAGGAAGGGGCCTGGTGGGACAAAGTCAAGTCACTGGAGGAATACTTTTGAAGAGGATATTTGGACTCCAGTCCCTTTCTCTCCCTTTGCACCTAGGCACAAAATGAATGGGCTACTTCAGCCATGTATTCCGTTCTTTTTCTGTGTGATGCCCTCTGCCACGTGTGATACAGCATGAAGGCCCCTGCCAGAGGCTAGGACTATGCTCTGGACTTCCCAGCCTCCAGAACTATCACCCCAGTTAGCTTCTTCCCACAGAGAGGCGACTAACATACCTTCAGAGACCTTAAACTCTAACAAGGAAGAGACATTGGATCGATATTCAATTACTATTAAAATAAACCAAGAATGTGATAGAGATTTTGGTATACCTGACAAGAAATATGGTTATAATTCCAAGATGGCCCTAGAAACAGATAGCCTGTGGGTTGTAATTTTTTGGAAAGAAGCAATGGGGAAAAGGTATTCCTTTGTACCTAATGAGTCAATTGGGAAAGTTTCCAGAGCCAGTCAGAATATCCACATAGTCCAAGTGCACAAAACCAATTCTTGCTTAGATTTCCTATAACACAAATACAAGAAAGATATTGCTGCCGTGGTCCACTTTTCACTCCAAGCTATTTTCCCCACAAATAATGAAATCATTTTAATAAAAAATGAATAACAAAACCTTGAATTATTTTTAAAATCTGAAACATTTTCTCATTCCCCTGTTGCCAAGCAACACACTCTTGCTATGATATGATCTGAGACCTTGATTAACATTCTCAGTTGTATAGAAGAGATCTAGAAACAGGGTATCTTGATTACAGAATGCAGTTCTTAAAAATACATAAGTGAAAGAAAAGAGAATGGAGAGATGCAGGACTCATCAAGTCACTGAATTTCTACAGTAATAACACCAAGCCACAGGTTCTTCAATTTCAGAAGCCTCATTTGCGGAGGTAACTACCCAGGAGTATTCTATGCAGCAACTCAAAGTGCTACAGGCAGAACAACAGAGCAATGTCACTCTCACCACATTATCGATAATTATGCATTTTCAGCTACTAAATGGTTTTCATTAGCTTTTGTCCCCTTCTGGAGTAAAAGGTGCCAAAATTTACCTGTTGAAATTATTCAGGATGCATCCCCCAACTTAAGTTCAGTTAGCCCTAGATACCCACTGATTCATATCCAAATTCCACCAACCATGATTGAAAATGTTCAGGGGGGGAAAAAGTCACCCATACTGAACATGTATAGACATTTTTGGTCATTATTCCCCAAGTAATGCAACTATTTATACAGCATTTACATTGGGCATTAGGTATTCTAAGTAATCTGGTAATGACTTACAGTCCATGGAAAGATATACATATGTCATATGCAAATTCTGCTCTATTTTACACAGGAATCTTGAGCATTCATGTATTTTGGTAGGAGACTGGGAGTCCTGGAACCAATCTCAAGTAGATACTGAGGGATGACTATAATCATAACCACCAAAAAAGTCAGACATTTGGGAGATATAAGAAAAAAATTCAAGAGTTTGACAAAATATATAAGGAAGAGATGAAATTCATTATATCAAAGTTAGCAACCCCAAATATAATGACATGTATTTAAAATTCATGAATTGGGAAAACAATTTGAGTTTGGTTGTGCTAGATCATGGAGCTTTAGTTGACTAGAGGTTTATTATGAGAAAGTGTGACAGAGTTGCTTCAAAAAAAAATTTTTTTTAATGACTGAATGTTACTAAGGGCTGGACATTGTGCTGGGTGCTTCACTCCTAAGAACAGTTCTACAGGACTTATCTTTCCCCTCATCTATCAGTCTGATATTTAATAAACACCTATTATAATTCTGGCACTGTACTAAGAACTGAGCATTTGGATAATCAAAGCAAAACACATAATTTCTGGCCCTCATGAAATTTATAAACTAGAGAAGCTCTAAAATTTATGATTCTTCTTTTGTAGATGAAGAAAGACACATTCAAGTAACTCTTCCACAAAGTTAGTGGCAGGCCTGAAATTTTAACTTAGATCTATTCTATTCCAAAGCCTACAATCTTAACCACAGTTCATCAGGTGTGCCCTGAATAGGGGAGATAATAATTGTATTGTTTACTGCAACACAGTCATACCTGGAAAAACAGTCAGTCTGGGACACATTTTAAGAGGGGTATTGATTTCCAATTTGTGGAACAGGAAAATGGAATATCTGGAAATATATCAGAATATTCCTGTTATTTTTAATCACAAGAGAAGATTTAGGTGGAGCTATCGTAAGTATCTTTACATAATAAAGATTCTAAGTGTGTGTGGGCAAAGGGACAACAGTAATGGCTAGAATATCATCAAGGCATTTTTACTGTTTGAATTGGAGGAAAATTCTTCTATAGCTTTATGCATTAGGTATCAAGAATATCACACTGTAGTTATACATTTGGCCCCCCAAATAGTTTTGATACTAGTAGCTATCCTGCAACATGGCAATTACTGTATCAAACATGGGAGGAATGATTTCAATGTCAATGGATGGGAATGACACAAAACTTTTAAGGGTAATTCCTTTCTCAGTACTCCATAGTGCACCATAGGTATACTATGGTCCATGGGCCAAATTCACTCTGCTGCCTATGTTTATAAATAAAACGAGGTGCATCCATGTCTGTTTTATGTCTGCTTTTTTGTGGAGTACAACCCTTGTGACAGAGACCCACAAAACAAAGCCTAAATATTTATTACCTGGTCACTTACAAAAAAATGATACTTCTCTATTAAGTTATTACCGATTCAACTTTTTAAACACAATTTATATATCCAAGTGAATTCTCTTGCCTTCAAACATTCACCTCATTAGGTGGTTTACATTCATTTCAGTGATGTCACCATTGCTCAAGACTTTCCTGAAGTTTGCCTTAGGGCTGGCTTTTAGGCCTGAAATGCATGCTTTCTAATAGCCTATCCCTGGAAAACCTTGGCATTTAATGGTAAGTAGATAGCTATTTAGAAACAAAATGGTAAATCAAGATAGGTACAACTATCATTGATTGATATCAGGTAGGTACAGCTATCATTGATTGATATCAGGTATCTCCGGAGCAATTCAGCGGGCATTCCCATGAAGCATATAAATTGTCTTTGAAAGCGATTTCAAATGAGTTCCATAAATGATTTTGAGTAAAGACAGCATCTTGGAAATAACCTCCTACTGTCGTTATTTCGAAAAAGAAAGCTCATTAGGATGTCTAAATTCTGGTATATTGGTTATATCGGCCTCTTTACTTCCCAGTCACATCTCATATTGGAGACTTAGGATACATTTGTTATCAACGGGTGGGAAAATGTGGCTGATATGCCCCTGAATATTATGTGCCAAGAAAACAGATTCACAAAGACATTAACTCTCCCTGGTTCAATTAGTCATGATGGGTTCCCTAATAGCTAGAGGGCCAGTATAGCTCCATCCCTGGCTAGATTCAGAAATTCACTCTTCTATAAGTCAAGTGTTCCAGCCCAGTGCTTCTCGAAGGGAACACTCCTCTCTGCATGAGTGGACATAAAAATAAGGCAACCTTATATTTGAGCATTTCCAAGTCTTTTGCCTTAAATAGCACATAATGTGTTATTCTGTTAATTTTTAACGTTAGAAATAATTCTTATGAATAACATCATGTTGTATGCCTTAAAAATACATACAAGTTCAATTTAACCGAATTTAAGTTGATCATTACTATTAAGTTGATGAATAAAAGAAAAAACCTCCCCTTGGAGTCTATACTGTAAAACAGAATATGAATACAAGACATAATCTCAATTTTCTAGTTTTAATATCTCACTATTCTTTAAACAAGACAAGAACATTAAAGAATTTAGAAATAGAATGAGAAATCCATAACTTAAATTCATTCTAGATTTTTGTGCTTCTAAATATTTGACATTTTCTTACCCATCTCCAATTTGACAATTTTCATTAAGCAACTGATCTTTACTGGAAGTTGCAGTACCACTTGATTTACTTTTCACAGAAAAAAATAGCTCTCATTTTTACAATCATAACTCATCAATTTTGTGGTGTTTCATTAGATGAACGAGTACAAGCAACAAACAGGTTTGGGAATTCACAAAGCTCACCTCTGGTAAGCAAACCACTCAAATAGTGGGACAAGTAACAAGCAGATTAGAAAGCACACTTCTAACAAGAAGTGTACCAAGTTCTGTGAACATCAGACAGCATATTTCACAGAGAAAAAGGACAGTGTGGGTTTGTCTGTTAAGCAGGTTCCATGGAAGCTGGCTAAATGCATACCCACCCCAGTATATGTGTGATACACAAATTCATGATGTGACCAAAATGCCTTGTCAGTGCATCATTTAAGTTGCCAAGAGAAGGCTTACACACAAGCCAATTCTATTCTCAAGCAGCCAAGTCTAAGCCCGCCTTGGACGTCTCTGTGTAGCTCATCTCATCTCTTATTCATAAACCAGTGCTCGTTACTGGTCTACCAGGAAATGAAGTCAGAAAAGCAAAGAACCACAGAAATCATCAGAGGATTACAAACTTAAACGTGGACATTTCCACAAAATGGGGATTCGTTTGAAAAAAGGATGTAGCCCAACTTGGTGAGCCCAATGTGGTATCACTAGGGCTGGGGGTAGAGGCAAATTTGTAGGCGTTTGGTGGCTTTTAAGTGGCTTCTCTATTGCCAAATCAAGAGACCCTGCATCCTTGACCACCTGCATCTCTCTTCCCCTGCAGACATATGGAAGTTATTCATTATGTGCAATTTTTTTTTGTAGTGAAGCAACAGATGAGGATATCAATGAAGATCCACTTTTGATTGCTATTTTGTTGTTAGGTAAGGCCAGACTTACTTAGCTTTTAGGCAATCCATTTGTGGCTTGTCCCATCATTAAGCACACCAACATTTCTGATGTGAGATCTTCCGGAAATGCCATTTAGCTACCGAGAAGAAATAATGAAGTACAAGCTGCCTTCTCAGAAATGTCCGACCTACTAAACTGCCTGCAATGAAAGGAATATTAAGTGATAAAATTTCTGGAAAACAAACAACTACTCCATGTGGTTTGGGTTTCTGTCCGAGTTATTCTCAAAAGTACATTTGTCTTCCTGCAGAATCATTATGCATTTAAAAGCAGCTCATCTTTATCATAATGACAGCTTACTGAATCACTATAAATAATTACGTTTTATTCTCTGATGTTAGTAGTTTAGAATTTTGTCCTTATTTTATACAACTTTTGAGTTTTTAAAAAATTCTTATTTTCAGTACATGGAGAATACCTGAGTATAATAGTAGGGTGAAGGAATTTAAGTAGAAACAGAATCAAAAGGGACTTTAAAAGAGAATATTTGTGCCTATATTGACAAATAGGCTGATATGTGAGAAAGGATCTTCCAAGAACAGTAATGTCAATTCCTTCAACAGGTCTTGATCTCTGACCATCGCGCTGTTCCCATGCATACTGCTCCCTCTGCCCCAGTGGCCTTCCTCATCTTCTCATCTTTAGATTTGATCTTGGATGTAATCTTAGCAAGGCTTTCCTGCTGCCCCATACAGCCATCATTCCTTGCTCCTTACTCTCAGATACCACTGCACTGAACTCCTACATCTATTACACCGTCTTGGGACCCCTTCTATTCTGCCCCCCGTTATTCAAAGGCAAGGACAACATCTAAGTTTTATCTACTTTAAGATCTAGAAGTAAACCTGATCTACAATGATCATTGGACATTTACAAAGTGGATGAAATACAAAAACAAAAATGTTTGCAAGTGGGGGTGGGGTGGGTAAGAGTGTAGTTATTGTTTGAGGCAAATGAATATTATGCAGTTGCTCTTTGGTTAATGGCATCAAACAAGAGCACAGAGGGTAAACAGTCAGGTGAGAGTTAAAGAGTTAACCTTGCAATTTTAGGGGGATAAAGGGGTTCCAGAGTAAATAAAAGCAGAAAATATGTTGAATCACTGGAAAGGTGGATTTGTGTAAGACACTACCAGCAGTTTGTTCCTGCAGCAGAATGAAGCAGAGAGTAGTTCAAAAAAATGACAAGAAATTATGGTTATGTTTTGTTGTATATAAATAACTTGAGATGGCTGGTTTTAAAATGTAAGATCAAGGAGAATGTTTAGTATGTTTAATATCAGCTTTATTATTATAATGGTGTCCTAGGTTAGCATTTATTACTTCATAGTTCTGACTGATCACGTGTGCATAATTACATTTTAAGGATTCCTAAGGAAAGATACCGAGTTGTTATCTCCCATAACATCTGACTCAAGGCTGAGCACACCACCGGCACTCTGTACTCTTTCTTTCCAGAGTGGGACCACAAAATGCAACATGAAAGCAAGTGTGTGTGTGTGTGTGTGTGTATGAGATATACATGCATTTGTGCACATATGCACAAAAAGTCACTGTGAAGACAAAAATGTAAACGAAGTTTAAAGAAAGTACTCCCGTGTTAACCAACCTTTTTAGTATCCTGATACTCAGTCATTCTAATGACTATAGTCAAAAACGAAGACTATCTTGGAAAACCTAGAGATTCAGTTTAGGAAATGTCTCGGACTAAACACGTAAGTAATCATCAGCATACCCTGGTAGATGAATAAAAGGATTTTCTCATTGCAATAATATATTTGTGTCTACCTTCCCTCTGCTGTTGCCTCTGGCACCCTCCAAACCTCATAAAAAGTGAACTTTTAGTTTCAAGAAGTTCTGCCTCCAAAACATTTAGTATTAAAAATCTGAGACCAGGACAACTTGCTCAGCCTCTTAACAAGTCAGCGTCATAGGACAAAAGGTGGGGACTGATGTAGATGGGAAAAAAAAAAAAAAAAAAAATCAAGGGACATGATAACTATCTGCAAAGAGTGGCCTAAGGCAGAATCTTGACAGAACAAGCACTAAACTTGACAGTTTAAATTTCCAGTATGGACCAGGTAAGAGGTAAGATGTTAATTTATTGATAGAGATGAAATAATAAAGCAAATGACTGTTGGCTCAAAAATAGACTACATGGGTTGGGGATGTGGCTCAAGCGGTAGCGAGCTCACCTGGCATGCGTTCGGCCAGGGTTCGATCCTCAGCACCACATACAAAGAAAGATGTGTCCGCAGAAAACAAAAAAATATTAAAATTCTCTCAAAAAAATAGACTACAAAGAACATGTAGAATGTCATCTCATCTTAATTTGGCTTAAAAAAACATGTACTTTCTAATTTTCTACAATAGTTGTATCTTTTGCTACAATGCAAAATAACTAAAAGCTTATTTTTAATTTGAAAAAATAGGGAACTTTATCTACACTTTAATACATGTGGTTTTACTCCGAAGTGTTTACAGAGTACAGTTTCCATTTTGTTTTAAACTCTCACAAATAAAGGATATTTAGCACTGTATCTGCATTCACAATGTATGTATAGTTGCTTAAATTAAGGGCATGTGACAAAGGAAAATTTTATGTTGTTAAAAGTTTATCCTTATTTTTTCGCTGTTTTTGTTTGGTGTCTCAGCAAGATTTTTCATACAAGATGTTATATCAGACAAGATACCATATGTCCACAAGCCTCAGCAGGAACAACTCAGAGTCTATAAAACAAATTTAATGATGCTTTTCCATAAATTGACTTCCTATGATCCTTAAAATATGCACATATTTTTAGAAACCAATAATCAGACAAACCTAATTAAGAAAGACAATTATGGCTAACAAAAAAAAGATCATATACAGAGACTCACATGTTTGTCATAATTTTCATGTACGACGAATATAATAACTATTCAATGCATGCTTTAATCCTTAGATAATTAAGATATACTACATTAGGCTTTTAGAGCAAACATTTTGAGCTTTTTGTTTTTACCTTATATAGAAAAAGAGTTTTCCCCTTTTGTTTCAGGTCTTTATGCCTTTGAAAAGAAAGCACCTTATCAATATTGGCTCTCTTTATATAACATTAACACATGTGGGTAAAATAAATGGAAATAAGTCAATTATCTATTTTGACTTTCTAACAAAATTTATTTTTAAAGCACCAAGAGGATATGTTAGGCATTCCAGTTAAAAATGGCTAAGCTGGGCACAGTGACCCACACCTGTGATCCCAGCAGCTCAGGAGGCTGAGGCAGGAGGATCATGAGTTCAAAGCCAGCCTCAGCAAAAGTGAGTCACTAAGCAACTCAGCGAGACCCTGTCTCTAAATAAAATAGAAAATAGGGCTGGGGATGTGGCTCAGTGATCGAGTGCCCCAAATTCAATCCACAGAATGCCAAAAAAAAAAAAAAAAAGCTAAACATATTTCTCCTTCAAAACCAATAAAAATGAAATATTAAAGGTGGAGGACACTTACACAGGGACAACTACAAAGCAAACTGAAGCACACCTGAATGACAGAAGCTGTTATTATTCCTTATACTTCCTCATAATCAGAGAAACAGGTTTCCCTAAAAGTTTAAGCCACACTAGGTCTCCAGGGGAAGGCCAACCTAATGATGGCTATGACCAAATGAAGTAGTGTATGTCTGTGGCAAGGGCAGGAGAAGGAATGGGTGGTGGCCACAGAGGCCTAGAACAAGTCTGTCATTGAAGACAGTTAAAACAGAAACCCTTTACTACCTCCTCACTTGAATTGCCTCTGCAGGAGGGAGGCTGCCAGAAACAAAAACAGCAAGGTTAGTGCATACACAGTCAGTCTCTGAACAATGGCATGTTGCTGTGCAGCCCATCACCTGTTAAAGGTCGAAAACTAGGGAAAGAAACCCACAAGACAAAGAAGATACCTATTTGGTTAGAGGCCTTTTGAAGCAAAAAGTCAAAACTGAAATGTTTTTCTTCCTTTCAATTGTCCCAATTCACATTCTCCTTTCTCCATGAGCAAAAGATAAACATAACAAAAAGAACACAATAAAATGGGAAATTTCAAGTCAATCATTTTTCATGACTACAGAGAAATTTTGGATAGGAGAGTTCATAAAAGGAGAAAACAAACTTAAAACCAAAATAAAAATAGTCTGGCAGAGTTTAGATAAAATATCGCTGAAAGAAAAAATAGGAGAAAGAGAAGTAGGTGGAATGAATACAAGTAAACTCACAAAAAAAAAAAAAAACCAAGGTGGACAAGATCGAGACACTAAAAAGAGGATAGGTGTGAGAAGAAAATACAGACGTATTCGTATTTAAGACAAGTACAAGAAGATTATTCAAAATATAATAGGCTTCATTGGTGTCCAGGAAGGAATGAAGCAAAACCTCAATGAAATATTAGATTATATCCACCAAAATGGCAACAAATTCTTAAGTTGTACAATAGCAGCTATCAGCACGTTAAATGATCAGCAGTTTCATCTACTGCTGGTGGGAAAAACCTTATCTAGGAAGGCTGAAGACCCACTGCTATGGCTCAGCCATACCACTCCAACAGTATGCACACTTATATGCAGAAGTGTATATATATATATATATATAAAAAGTTCATGACAGCTTTCCTCACGACTGCCAGAAACCAGCAGAATGTGTTTATCAGTAATTGAACAGATAAATATTTTGGGGAATATTCATGCAATAGAATATTATACAGCAGGGGTCAGCAAACCTTTCCAGAATAAAGTGCCAGATGGTAAATACTTTAGGCTTTGAGAGCATGGGATGTCCATTACAATGGCTCAACTCTGCCACTGAGCACATTTGACTACCTAAATGTATTAGCATGGCTGCATTCTAATTGGACTTTATATACAAATAGCGAAATTTCAATGTCAATTGTCACAAGTTTTTAGATCTTTTTCAAACATTTTAAGAGGTAAAAACTAGTCAACTTGCAAGTCACAAAAAAAAAAAGAAAGAAAAAAAAAACCCAAGACCCAAACAAGGGACTAAAGGTGGCCTAAACAAACAACTCCATGAACAAGGCTGAAGAGACTTTAATTTTTTTTTAATTTGAATAAGTTCAATCTTTAAAGAGTACATTCTAAATAATCAAAATTGTATGCTATCAATTAATAGAGAAAAACTATGACAAAAATCCAACACCCAATCTTGATTTAAAAAAAAAAAGGAACAGAAGGTGGCTTCTTCAAATTGAAGAATACATAAATATAATGTTAACTATGGGGTTTTTCCTTTAACAGTGAGAAACTAGACCCTTTGCCACCAGATCCAGAATAAGGCAAGAATGTCCTCTCTCCATTCCTATTCAGCATTGCAATGGAAGTTCTAGTTAGCACAGTAAGACAAGAAAAGGAAGTGAAGAGTATACAAATAGGAAAAAACAACATGGCCTCTACAGGCTGATGCCATTTTGTTTGTGTAGAAAATCCCAAAGAGTTGACAAGCAACCAACCAAAAAAAAAAAAATCTTGAATCATCTGGACTTTCCATCACAAAAATTCATTCAAAATGAGTCATGTACACCCAAATATAAATCACAAAACTCACCCACTATATAATTAGCATCCTGGTCAAGTCTTTCATATATGCACCATCAATCCTCACCTGGAGTTTGCAAGCATCATGGCAATCAATGGAAAATCCAGATGATTCAATTATGCAGTACTTCCTTCTGCACAGTATCAATCTAAATGATTTACCCATACTGAATCTCAAAACATGCCCATAAAGTGGGAAATATTACCATCCTCTTCATACAATGCAGAAACTGAGGCCAAGAGTTTATATCACTTGTTTAAAGGTCATACAAGTAATAAGAAGAGATGCCAAGATTCAAACTGTGCAGCCCCAGAGCTTGTACTCTTCACTTACAGATTACATACACTGATGACAATACTTCCCCCAGAAGGCTGCTCTTATCCACTTAATCTCGTCTCAGCAGAGCATTTGAGATCACCACCACCTATCAGTCAAACCTGGTCCCCAGTGCCTGTCCAGCCTTATTGGAGATACATCTGGTGCCATATTATGGCCCTCTACTTCTCCCCCTACCCGCTATATCCTGCTGCTGACTGCAGACCTTCTCTCCCCCCAATCCCCACACTGCAATTCACTACCCAAGGTTCCCCCTACTAAATCTGAGCCATCTGTGATCAGGTCACATTTATAAGAAGAGACCATTTTTGATTGCTCTATTTTAAGCTATGAGGTTTTTCTCCTATGCCCGAGTTGAGGCAAGGAAGAAAAAAAAAAAAAACACTTCAACAGCAACGTTTTATACCTGAAATAAATACTCTTTAATATCCAGTCATTAAAAGTACATTAGTCTCTTTTCAAGGGGTTCCTAGAGTGCAGAATAATAAAAATTTTAAGAGGCAGTTCAATCCCTGTTTGGCCTAGATCCTAGAGTCTAGGGATTCAAGCAAAAGTCATCCATCACCCCTCTTCCTCCAACCTAAGAAAAAAGGCAGGTCCTAGAAGAACTCTTTGTTTGAAACACAGGTAATTTTAGCTTTGACTCTTGGCAATACAAAGAGCCTACTCTCAAATTACAAATTTAAACTTCATAAAACAAGGATGTGGATCCCAATTGCTACAATACCACCTTGTCACCCAGCCTATTCTGAGCCTGTTTCTACAAGGTGTGAAATAACAGATAAATGCAAAATGATGGCCTAACACCAACAACTGGGTTCCAGGACTAAGTGAGCTTGAAATTGTGAAATTCTGGACACTCAAAGTATATGGAAGTGCTTATTTCTTCATTTAGAAATAATGGCCAAGGTGATCCATCTGAAAGCTGTCAGAGATGACATAAAAGCACGGAACCCTAACCAAGACTGTAGTCAGTTGAAAGCTCTCCATCTCTCATTTCCTTGAGTCAGTAATCTTACATCCTCTTTGCCCATAATTAATGGCAATTAGCTTATCTGTGAGGCTTTTTAGCTTCTTAGTTGCTGAGATTACAGTGAGAAAATAAGCAGCTCACAGGTGAGGAAGAGGGCTATCCAACTGTCAAATATAAAACTTGGTGCACTATTATTTTCTCTCTGGAGCAACAAAGAAGGCTAACATTTATCAACTTTCACCTTGAACTTCTGATTTCATAAACAAGGTGAGAAGCGAGTTGTCCCAGATAACAAGACCTTAAGAGGAAACTAGAACCAGGGATATATAGTATGATTGGCTCCAAAGCTGAGTCCTCCCCACTCTACCAGCCTGCTTCAGATAGAATTCCTATAACGTGGGCTACTCAATGAGGCAATGTTTCCCAAGTGTAGATGCACAAAGCAAAGACTGTCTTGACATTTACCAGTGAGAAGTATATTGAAGATTTTATTTTTCTGATATACACAAATATATAACCAAGATGCCTGGATTTTAGATGAGTATCTTTCATATTTATCCTCCAAAATACATATTTGTTTTCTCTTTGCCCTTCTGTGCCATGGGAAAAGGGAGATTAGGTTTCATCCAGAGGTACAGAGATGCCACTGTTAACTTCTGGGCTGACAATGAATATGATACGACGGAGGTTTTAGGAAGATCACTCCCAAATAGAGAACAAATTGAAGTGGGGAGGTGTTACAGATAATGGGAACATAAAAGGTACATACATGGCTTACTACTAAAAGTCCCAAGAGGGAAGTTGTGAGGGTCTGAGCTAAGGGAGTGACAGAGGAGACAGGGGACAGATTAAAGAAGTATTTAAGAGGGTAAATTGGCCAATTTTTTTTTAAATGTCTAGAACTCTAGGCAAGAAAATCTTGAATAACAGCCAACATTCCACCTGAGGCAACAGCAAGACCTTCACTGGAGGGAAAGGGGTAAAAACAAGAAAGAAGTTTACAATGTTAGTTCTAGAAACTTTTCCTTCACCTTACTTACACTGTAGTTGCTTTATTTTGAATGTTCCTAGTAGTATACCACCACTAAATAAGATTATTTACAGAGATCGTGATAACACCCACAGGATATTTTAAAAATAACAAGCAAATGTTCTGGCCCAAATTCCCTAGAATAAGAATACAGGGGAAAATGCACATACCAAAGAATGAAAAAAAAAAAAAAAAAATCAGTGAATGAACTAACAGAACACATTTCTGCAGTGCAAATACAGGATGTGACCTAAACAAGCATGACTCGCACTCCAATGGATCATCTTCCCCACCCAAGATTACACACAGCTCCCCCGGCATGGGGAGTCCAGGCTGCCTCCCATTTCCCCCTCACCCCACCCCCGCTCAAAGGGAACACTCAGTTTCTCTCTTGTCAATGTTCATAATGACAAATCTAAGTTCCAATTGGGGTTTATCTAAATTTGGAGGTAGTGAGGAAGTACAGTGATTCCCCAACTCAGATTCCCTTGGAGAGAGTCAAAGAGGAGACATTTATTAAGAAGCCTGGAGGCAATGTTAACAGGGAGTGAAGAGTGTGGCAAACAGGAACTTGTCTGACCCCATCACTGCATTTAAAACAGTCACATAAAACGGGCAAACAAAAGTACCATTTTTCAGGAGAAATGAATTTTTTTCATATGTTTTTGGCCTTTTGCAACTTCCTTAACAATTTGGGAAATGCAAATCAAAACTATACTGATGTTTCATCTCAATCCAGTTATAATGGAAATCATAAAAAAAAGAAGAAATGCTGGTAAGTATGTAGGAGAAAAGGAACACTCACATATTGGTGGGACTACAAATTAGTACAAACATTTTGGAAAGCAGTATGCAGATTCCTTAAAAGACTAGGAATGGACCCACCATATGATCCAACTAACCCACTCCTTAGTATTTATCCAAAACAACTAAAATCAGCAGACTATAGGAATACCAATGCATAGCAGCATTCACAGCAGTGCAATTCACAATAGCCAAGTTATGGAACCAGCCTAGGTGTCCCTTAATAGAGAAAATGTGCCATAAATACACAATGGAGTTTTACTCCACCATAAAGATTGGTATTATGGAATTTGTGGGTAAATGGGTAGAACAAGAAAACTTCATGCTAAGTGAAGTAAGCCAAACTCAGAAACTCAGGCTTGAATGTTTTCCGTTATACACAGAAACTTGAGAGAAATAAGGAATTTTAAAAGAGGAGGGATCTCATGAAAATAGAATGGTGGAATAGAGGAAAGGGATCTAGGGGGAAGGAGAAAGAATGGGAAAGGAGAGGACGTGCAGAATAAAATTGACCAAACTATTTTATGTGCATGTATGACTAGATCACAATGAGTTCCACTTTTATGTATAACATAAGTCAGTTTTTAAAAACTAGAAGACCAATAGAATAGAAGAGAGGGCCAGAGGAAAGGAGAGAAGGGTTAGCATTAGGGATTGAAGTATAGCAAATTATGTTATGTGCATTTATTAATGTCACAGTGAACCCCACAATTATGTACAATTAATGCACTACACACACAGAGCTGCAAATTCCTTGGTATGTAGCTCATCAACAGATGGAGTAATTACCCTTCTTGCATCTTAATGGGCTTGTGCACTGCCTCTACCAACAGACTATAGGAAAGTGACAGTGTGAACTCTGAGGCTAGGTCACAAAAGGCCAGGCGGCTTTTGCCCGTTCTGCTGAACACTTGCTCTTGAATCACTGAGCCACCATTTTACACCGAGGCCAGCACACTGCAGTAGGCACATGGAAGGATCCCACAGAATTCCCAGAATCTGCACAGAGACCAGGGCATGCCCACGAAGCATCAATCTCTCCCAGGCCATGCATATAACATCTAAGTAAAGATGACTCCAGATAATTCCTTCCAGTCTCCAGAACCCAAGTCTCCCTAGCTGAGGCCTCAGAAATTGTGGAGTGAATACTATGCTTTGTCCAAATTCCTGGTCCACAGAACCCATGAGGATAATGAAAATGTTGCCGTTTTACAGCACGCAACTGTTGAAATGGTTTGTTACACAGAAATAAAACACAACACCTCCCCTGAACAGGCAGCCAGTGCTCTTCCTGCTGCTTCTCTGCGAGATGTGGGGCCAGTGTCAGACCACCTTCTAGTTTAATCAAGAAAAACCAAATCTTGTGACTTCTCCAGTCTTAAAACACCCTGGGCCAAATAAAACAGAATTGTGACTGAATCTGACCCCTGGCCCACCAGTTACAAGTCCTCACGTGGCATGTAGATTCTCTAGAGGCAGGGATGCACCTTCAGCAGTCACTCAGAGCTCACGGTTGGTGGGTCAGACACCCTGTGGATGCCACTCTGTACCATGCTAGCTTTTGTTGTTTTTTTTTTGATATTATGTAAATCTGCTGTATTGAGGACAGATTTTTATTTAAATAAAACTCCCCCCAAAATTCCAAGATTTGCTGTAATTCTGAAGTTTGGGGTAGATTTTAAGGTACTTTTTTTAAAAAAACAAAGCAGTAGTGATAATTATCAAAGTTAAGGTCCAATAAATTTGAGTGAAATTGGAGCTCACATGGTAAACCTGGAACCTGTTACCTGTAAAAGCAGAAACTCAGATATGGAATAAAAGATGAGCAGAGAATCTACTTCATAATAGTAGCTCAAGAAAAAACAAGTGTATAAAGAAGTGCCCAAATAACTTTTTTCAAGAAGGGATTGATGTGGCTTTCCCCTATTCTATATTTTGGCATTTCCACAAAGAAAAAAAGAAAAAAAAAATCACAGCTTCATTTAGGTCTTAAACTAATATACATTGTTAAGTCTCAACAGAAATGACAATTTTCTTCAAACTGTCATAAACAGTAGATACCTAACAGTATAGCATGTTCATTGTAGCTCATTAAAGATAAAATACCTTTGCCCAATGTTGGGCAAGGTAGTGCAGGCCTGTAATCCCAGTGGCTGGGGAGCCCGAGTCAGGAGGATAAGTAGTTCAAAGCCAACCTCCACAATGGTGAGGCACTAAGCAATTCAGGGAGACCCTGTCTCTAAATAAAATACAAAATATAGCTGGGGATGTGGCTCAGTGGCTAAGTGCCCCGAGATCAATTCCTAGTTAAAAAAAAAAAAAAACTTTGCCCAAAATACAGAGTATTAATAAAAAGACCATTCACATTTCCAACTACCCAGTAGCAAGTTTTATATAAAGTTAACATTTAGTTTTGAAAGGAAAAACAAAAGCAAAACAGATTCCTATTTGTATCTAATTTTTTCTAAGCATCACTCAGGCCTAAATTAATCTTCTTGTAAGTGACTAAGGTTTTATTTGTCTGTTTTAGTTTTCTTTATAAGGAGCACAAACAAGCATTCACATGACATTCAGTAAAATGTTTATTTTCAAACAGGCTACATTAAACAAATTAGCATTGTATTTACTTTCTGTGAAATCACTGTACCGCAGCCATCTGTACTAGTGAGCCATGGTATCAAGAATGAATTTTAGCTGCCTTTCAAGATGGTTGAATAGAGAAGGTCGCTTTCCTGGCTGCTCTGTGGCATGAAACCAAGAAAGCAGACCAGCAGCCTCTCAGCAAGGTGGGTGAACAAAAATGGGGCGGGGGCTTTACTGGAATTTAAAACTAGACTTTCAAAGCAGATCAGGGTCTCAGGTGGTTGGATATAATAAGAAATCCCCAGCCCCACAGCCACTGCTCCAGCCGGAGACACAGCCAGAGTGGTCCCTCCACAACAAAGTGGAGGGATAAGGGGAATTAAAGAAACCCTTCTTTAAAAAAAAAAAAAAAAAAAAAGGTGGTCTGAGGCTTATCCAAGTTCAGAGAGCTTAAGAGATCAAAGACACTGACCAACCAAACTGAAAGGCACGCTGCACAATACCCTTGTGTGGGGAAAAAAGTTGCCATCTCTCCTGACAGTGTGTGGAGAACAGAGGAAGGAACTGTTGTGTAGCCACTGCACTAAGGATGGCAGCTGAGGCAGCCTATTCCTGCAAACCCAAGTTTGGTCCCAAATACAGGCCTGGCAAACCCATACTGCATGACAGTATTCCCAAGAGAAGAGGAGAAAAATCACATGTGGAGTGAGGTTTATACAGGGGACAACTGGTCACAGAAACCCACGTGGCTCTCCCTCCCAATCCGGCAGCTTGCAGGACTCCTGGGAGTCATGCCTGGCCAGGGATTCAAAAGGGCAAGGGTGGAAGAGATCGATTTTGGAGACTAAACCCAGTACCAGGAAATATGGGGTCCATAGGTGACCTAGAGTGAACCCCAGGGGAGATCCCTGGGGGTGCAGTCTTTCCAGCATGGACCAGCAATTACTGGGCCCTAGAGTGCTCCAGTTTAAAAATCTCCAGACCAATTGGCATTGAGTGGAGCCTGGAGCCCAACTAAGCCTAAATTTCACCTCCAGGAATTCCACCGATGGGATTACTGCTCTCACTTCAGCAATCTGGAGGGTGGAGCATCATGCTCAGGACAACTCCCACCTAAGGCTGCTGAGAAGCTGAGAATCTTTTGAACTCCAATGAAAACTATTCTTTAACTGTCCAGATTTTTCCCCCCTCCTTTTTCCTGGTTTTCTTTTAATTGTGACCTTAATAGTTCATGAACATTTATACATAATCATATTTGCTTCTCATTTCTAGCAGTTTTGAAGCCAATGATTTTTCATGGATCAGTTTTTTGAAGACTAGGATATTTGATTAGTATATTTCAATTTTGTATTCTTTTTAATTTTTTTTATATTTCTCACACCTGTTTCCCTCACTTTTCTTCCACTGACAGCTAATCTCTATTTCTTTCACTCTTAACTTTTTTTACTTCATTTTCTCTCCTCCCTCATGATCATCCTATATCACTTCTATTCTCCTTGTTCACCATTCAAAATTGTAAGCCCTTTTGCAAATTTACTGCTTTTATTATAGGCAATAATCATATGATTTCTGTTTATTGTGACAATTAACATTGAAGATATCACAGCAAGAACTATTTGGTTTAATGATATATATTGTTTGAATTTATAGTTGTTATTTGTCTCCCCCTAGATAGTGAAGCACTGGAAATCTTTAGACACTCTATAGGTCCACAGGGTAGAAACTCTACAGGCTCAGATCCATATTGTTAGATGGGTAGACATCCCAACATGAAAAAGCAAGGGAAAAAAAAAAAAATCACCCCAAATGAACCAAGATGTTCCAATAACAGAATCCATCAACACCACAGTGGAAGAAATGTCAGAAGTTTAGAATGTACATAGTTAAACTGATCTGTGATATAAAGGATAATATAAGGAATGAAATCAGAGAAAAATACAATAAGTGAAAAAAATCACTTCAGTCAAGAGACTAAAAAAAAAACAAAGCAGAAATCCTCAAAATGAAGGAATCAAACCAAATTAAAAATTCAGTTGAAAGCATCACCAACAGACTAGAGCACATGGAAGACAGTTTCACACAATGAAGACAAAATGTTTGATCATGAAAACACACGATCTTAACATCATGGAGAAAAGATGTTAAGAGACAATGAACAGAACTTCCAAGAAATGTGGGATAACTTGAGAAGATACAAATCAGATACAAAAACATTAAAAAGAATGCATCATAATCAACTGGGGTTCATCCCAAGGATGCGAAGTTAGTTCAACATTCAGAAATCAATATTCATCACATCAATAGACTTAAAGACAAGAACCACAAGGTTATCTCAACAGATGCAGAAAAAGCACTTGACAAAATACAGCATCCATTCATGCTCAAAACACTGCAAAAACCTCAACACTGTAATAGCTATATATGGAAAACCCATGGCCAACATCATTCTAAATGTTCTATTGAAAAATTAAAAGCATTCCCTCTAAAACCTGGAACACAGGAATGTTCTTTCACCAATTCTATTCAATATAGTCCTGGAAACCCTTAGCCAAAGCAATTAGAAGAAATAAAGAGATACCAGTATAAAAAGAATTCAAATGTTCCTATTTTCCAACAACATGATCCTATATTTAGAATTAAAAAAAACTCCAGAAGTTTCTTGAACTCAAACAAATTCAACAAAGTAGCAGTAGATAAAATTAATGCCCAGAAATCAATTGCATTCATATATACCACTGATGAATCCACTGAAAGATAAATCGGGAAAATTGTCCCATTCACAATAGCCTCAAAAAATAAAATATTTGGGAAACAATCTAACAAAAAAGGTTAAAGACCTCTACAATGAAAATTACAGAACACTAAATTAAGAAATTGAAGAAGACCTTAGAAGATGGAAAGATCTCCCATTTTCTTGGATAGGCAGAATTAATATTGTCAAAATGGCCATACTACCAAAAGCATTATACAGATTTAATGCAATTCCTATTAAGGTTCCAATGATGTTCTTCATAGAAATAAAAGAAGCAGTCATGAAACTCATTTGAATAAAAATAAGATGTCCAGAATAGCCAAAGCAATCCTCAGTGAGAAAAGTGAAGGAGAAGGCATCGCAAATGCATTAAAGAATAGAAGACACAGAAACAAACCCACATAAATTATTTCATACTAGACAAAGGTGTCATAAACATACATTAGAGAAAAGATAGCCTCTTTAACAAATTGTGCTGGAGAACTGGAAATCTAGTAGGTAAGAAAACAAAATTAGACCCCTATCTCTCATCCTGCACAACAGTCAATTCCAAGTGGATCAAGGATCTAGGAATTGGATCAGAGACCCTACACCTACTAGAAGAAAAACAGGCCCAAATCTCCACTATGTGAGCTTAGGAATTTAATTCTTCAACAAGATTCCTAAAGCACAAAAATCTAGAATTTACAGCAAAGGAAAAAACCAAGAACAGGAAGAGAAAGGCTATAGAAAGGGGAAAAAAAATCTTTGCCACCTACACCTCAAGTAGAGCATTAATCTCCAGGATATATAAATAACTTGAAAAACTTAACACCAATAAATAAATGGGCAAAGGAACTAAACAGACACTTCACAGAACACAATCAGTCAACAAATATATGAAAAAAGGTATTCAATATCATTAGTAATCTGAGAAATGGAAATCAAAACTACCCTGAGATTTCATCACACTCCAGTCAGAATGGCAATTATCAATAATACAAGTAACAAATATTGGCAAGGATGTAGGGTAAAAGGTACACTCCTACATTGCTGGCGAGAATGCAAATTGGTTCAGCCACACTGGAAAGCAGTATGGAGATTCCTCAGAAAACTAGGAATGGAACCACCATTTGACCCAGCTATCCCACTCCTTGGCATATATGCAAAGGACTGAAAATCAGCATACTGTAGTGATGTGGCCACATCAATGTTGTTTAGAGCAGTTCACTTCACAATAACTAAGCTATGGAACCAACCTACATGCCCTTCAACAGATGGATGGATAAAGAAAATGTGGTACATATACAAAAATTGTCTGTTACTCAGCCATAAAGAATGAAATTATGGCATTTGCCAGTAAATGGATGGAACTGGAGACTATCATGTTAAGTGAAATAAGCCAATCCCCAAAACCAAAGGCCAATGCTGACCCACAATAGATTGCAGGGGGCAGGGGGAGTGAAGGTTCACCAGACGATAGGGGTAAGTATAGGGGAAAGGAGAGGAATGAAAATGGGAAAGACAGTAAAAATGAATTAGACATAACTTTCCTATGTTCATATGTGAATACACAACCAGTGTGACTCCACACGCACAACTACAAAAATGGGAAGTTATACTCCATGTGTGTAAGATATATAAGATAATAGAATGTATTTTGATATAACTAAAAAGAACCAGTAAAAATTTTTTAAAAAAAATTTAAAGACTTGGGTATATTCTCAGACAGAAGTTCATATGTGCCACCATGCTCAGATCTGGTCAGAGGCCTTCAGAGCAGAATGGCAGACTTTGACTCTGCAACCTAAAGATTCCTTCCTTTCCCATCTAGCTGCCCAAGTTAGACTAGACCCCAAGTGTGTTTGCACAAGGAAATCCTTGAGAAAGGTGAACATTGCCCTTTTCTTCCTCTATAGATTATAAGCAGAGGAGTTTTGAGGTCTGATATGGGTACCAAGGAAATTCTGGTTTCTTAGGTATTATAAGTGGGTGCTAAAGACCATGAAGTGCCAAGAATTGACAAGATGAGGAAAAACAAACATCCCGAGACAAAGAACCAAACCTGCCAGCTCTCCTAATAAAGTTCCCTTTGCCCCCACCTTCCTTTTATCTATCACATCGGATGCTGCTAAATGAGCCTAGAGGAAAAAGAGGCAGCTTAAAAAAATAAATAAAACCAAACCACTCATTCCGACTATAAAATCCTATGAAACCCTTGAGTTGAGCTGGGCTCAAGACATTGCTTGACCCCCTGGCAAGTAGTTTACCACATGCCCAATAAATTCTCCCAAGATTCTGTTCTTTCCCCAAAACCAGACAATTTTTTTTTACTTATCTAGGAGCTGTACTACAGAGAATAAAGAATTCTGTGTTGTAAAATATACACTACTTCAAAGTACTGTGCTGCAGAAAAACAATCTTTAGTGATTTACCCATCCAGTGTTGTTTTATGCATATGTTTGTATGTACCCATATGGGGTATCTGGGGAGGAGAGAATTTGCTCTAAAACTTTATTTTATATATAAAATTAGCTAGAAAGAGCAATTTAGCATAGTCTTTATGCCAATAAAATTTAGTATCCAGAATTACTAGAAAAAGCCAATTCCCATAAGTTTATATTCCTATAAGACCTCAGAATTGAGGGCAGACTAAAACCTTAGTCTGAATGGTAATCCACAGACGTCACAATAAAGATCACATTTATCTAATTAAGTCATTAAAACAAACTCTGCACAAGTAGCTTCACAGTGATTACAGGTAAAGAAGTAGTTAAAAACAGGAAAAGGCCAAGTGTTGGTGGATTCAAATATAAACTTTAAGTTATCCTTAAGTTTATTATTTTTTATAAACACCATTAAATATTACCAGCACCTCTGCAGCAGAAGTTAGCAAGTTTGCTTTCCTTTAAAGAATTATAGTTTAGTTTCTTCTCCAGCCCCAGAAGGCATTGGAATGAAAAGAACAGATGGTGAATACCAAAGAGGAGAAACAAAGTTTTTAAGGATAACACCAGTTTAAATGTCTACCTCTGAAAAAAAAACAAAAGCTCTGCACCTATAAATTAACTTGACTGCACATGTTCACAACATGCTGGTCAGCACAGCTGTGATTTGGCACACACTCAGCAACAAGAGAATCAAGATCCATTGTTACCTGGGATCATCCATTTACAGATCCAGAAGTCTGGCTAGAATACCCACAAAGTCTGCCTCTTTTGGCATCTCTGGGTTACACCAGAAGTTCTCAAACTTTTCAAAGTCACTTTTTTTTTCCTCCTCTCCCTCCCCAAGTAAGGGCTTAAGTTGATATGGAAGAAACCAACTGGTTAAATATAGCAGTGCTCCAAGTGAAAGGCGTCTGTGGTGGCAGTGATGGGGAGCCTGAGCACCGATTCGTGCTCCCTACACCCGCCCCACACTAGCCCTAGGGAGTTTCCACAGAGCATCTCAGGGTCAATGGAGCACAGTTTGAAAAGCACCCGAGACTTCATATAGAACACAAAAAAACTAAAAGGAGGTCAAAACTTTTCTGAACCACTTAGTTCAACCACAAAAATCTAAAGAATAAAGAACATTTTACATGATCAACAGCATTATCGTGAATACCCATGAATAGCATTTTATGCCATATGAAATCATGCCCCAAACCACGGTCCAGAATTATCTTCTCCAACCTTAACACAGATCTTAGTACAAACCTGCTCATCTCTTCACTGTTCCTTAAACAGTTTGTTCATTTTCACCTAAATGTTTTCCCTCCCAGACATCTTCATTCTCCTACCACACTATCCAATCCAACCACTGCTCAGGAATCAGCCTCCCAACATACCTCTTCGGAGAGCCTCTGACATGGTGGCCTGGGAGCCATGTCCCAAGCCCGTGAAGGCCCAAAGCACCAACCACTCATCTTGTCCACTTGCTTCATAATTATACACCCCCCTTTGTTCCTTACCTCCCTCCACCCATGGACACATCACCCTGAACTCCTGGTATGAAGGACCCATGGTTCATGTTCCACATTTTTGCCTCACTTCACAAGGTATCATCATGCTGCATCCACATGTATCAACAATAAATATTTCTTAAATGAGTGTTTATTTTCAGTCTCTCAGCTACATATGGATGGAACCATGAAAAAATTTATATAAAGTAAAATACTAGCAGACGTCAATTTCCTACTACAACCCACACTCATAAGTCTTTGATCAGTTCCTGCTTCCCTTTATTGTCATTTATGTTTGTTTCACCATGTTGTTTATCTCGGGACACACTCTGATTAGACTTTAATTTGTTGTAATAAATCTCTATTATGCCTGACATTATTTAGAACGTATGGCTGCCCGATTAGTCAAGGCAATGATTTATAATGAAATCGCTATAGATTTTACCCTTCCTTGCGGTTAGTATTACCCTCCCAATTTCATTGGAGGGCCTTACTCCAAACTAGTTCAAGTGCCAGCTACAGAGTAATAAGATTAAAATACTAAAGAAAGAAGAGAATGTCATTTTTGCCAAAGATTATAGGAAACGATTCTTACAATGTGGTGTTATGGTTTGAATATGGTTTTTCCCTACCCAAAAATCATACTGCTGCTTATAATGGGATATGTAATGTGATGATGTTGAGAAGTGGTAAGGTCTTCAAAAAGGGGTGAATGTCTTTTTTTTTTTTTTTTTTTTTTTTGCAAGACTAGATTAATTCTTCCAGGTGTGGATTAGTTACTGAGAGAACAGGTTATTATAGCAATCCTGGCATGTTCTCTGCATCTCTTGCCCTTCCATTTTCTGCCAGAAGTTCGAACAGCATGAGGCCCTCACCAGAAGCCAAGAAGATGCCTCACTCTTGGCCTTGTAAAACCACAAGCCAAACTAAGCCCATTTTCTTTAAAGTGTTTTATTACAACAGAACAGTAAGATGTCTGCTTAAATGGGACATAACTAAAGGGGACGGGGGGAGGAGTTAAAACCTGGTGTCATCACTTGGTCACTGGTCTTACTCTCTCCCAATATTTAGTTGATGAGACATGTTCTCCCGTCTGATGCAGAGACAGATTTGAGAAAACCCACTTTACAGTGGAATAGAAAATAAAATCCTTCACTCTCATCTTCCAGAGCACTTTCCCACCAAGGAAGTTAGAAAAAATATGTAAGAGTCCAGAGAGAATACACTTTTCACAAGGGCCAGTACATTTATGTCTGCATCCGAGACCTGCCCAAGCAGAAGAAACCTAGTGACAACAGACCAGAACCATACAAATCCCAAGTCACCTCCACTATAGCTTCTCTGGCTCTTTGTTCACTCATGGTATTCAGACTCATTAGTGAGGCTTCAAAGGAAACAGGATCTGACAGAATCTGTTTTCTGTTGTAAACTGTTATGGTTTGGATGTGATATGTCCCACAAAAGCTCACACGTGAGATAATGCAAGAGGGCTTATAGGTGAAATGACTGGGTTAAGATATTCATGACCCAATCAGTGAATTAATTCCCTGGTGGGATTAATTGAGTGGTAACTGAATGTGGGTAGGTCGTGGCTGGAGGAAGTAGGCGTCTGGGGACATATCTTTGGGGTGCATATTTCGTATGTAGTGAGTGGAGTCTCTCTTGCTCTCTGCACTTTCTGATCATGTGAGCCACTTCCCTCTGCCATACTCTTCCACCATGAGGTCCTACCTCACACCTCAAGCCTCAAGAAATGGAGCCAACTATCTTTGGAAAGACACCTCTGAAACCAAGAGCCCCAAATCAATGCTTTCTCCTCTAAAATTGTTCTTGTTAGGTCTTTTAGTCCCAGCACCAAAAAACAAAAGCCAACTAAAACACCGATGTTGCTAGACGAATTGCTGCCACTCTGACAAGTTCCCCCACCAGGCACAGAAGTGCAGAGAGAATTTAGAGCACTGGTTTTAGGTCATTCCAGGCACAGTGAACTTCCCACCTAAGCAGAGAATTTGTCTGAGAAAATACCCTCACTGCTCCATATTAGGAGACTAACCTAAGGTGCACAACCTCTGGAAGTCAGGTGTGTTAACAAGCAGGGAGAAGAGGCTCTAGTCCAAGCTGATCAGACTCCCATCTGACAAATATCCCTTTTTCCTATCATGGAAGGGGAGGGACAAAAAGCTGGAAAAGGTACATGAGTGGTGGCTCCCAACTTCTTCACCGAAACTCTGCCTAAGACTACTAAATTTACCAAGACAAAAACCTGTGTGAAACCAGATGTTTTTTGACAGGCGATATTCTAAAAAAGCTCCAAAGCTTCTTCTACACTAGAAATGCACTTTGTGTTGCACTGTTGAAAACCTGGAGTGTTTGTTATTATTCAAGATAAAAATAGATATATATCAGCACAACATTATCAGCCGTTTCTTTGGACAGACTGCCCTTAAGTATTTTTGTTCATAAATGTCTTCCTTCATGAAATGATGGCGTTAGTAGATGATTATTTTACTGACCACAACTAACAAAGTAATAAGTTGACAATTCCAGCTTGATTCTTAAGTACACTTTATCTGAAATCCAAATTCTAAGGCTACTGAGTTAGACAGTCTCTATTTCCAGTGCTTTACTTAGCAGATAAACTATTTTTCCCCCAGTTTGATGGATACTAAAGGTCACACAGCAAGAAAGTGGAAAAACCAATCCCATATCTACACTGCCAGCTGGGATAATGTGCCAGCATACCCTTTGGGAAGTTAGAGTATCACTTTTTTAACTGATAAATTTGAAGTTATTATTTTTAAATGTTTTAAAGCAAAATTTAGATCTCATTTTTATTCACAGAATAGAGATTATCTAAGGAGGTTTATAAATTTTTTTTCCTTTGCTTTTGCATCTGTAAATAAAGCTTAAATACCAGATGCCAATTAGGATGGGTATCTACATATCATTTTAACCTATGGGTGAAATTCCACAGATACATTCAAACACAAAAAAAGCTAGTTATGCTTTGTGAATATGTATAATAGTACCAGCCTAGCTCTGTTTTTCAATGTGTGCCTGTTGTATGTATGGCTGTATAGACTCTGGCAAAAATGTTTCCATTCGAAGTAGATTTATGTGCAAGAAATCCTAAAGTGGGCAATTTTGAGACTGCAACAGATAAAAACAAAACACATTAAGGATGAATACTATAGGCATACAGTTTTAGGATAGAAGGATTTAAGAACTGATCTCCATTTATGTGCTAAAGACATACTGTAGAAATTAGCTATTTCTAAGCCTCTTCTTTCAGATTTTGAAAAGCCCGATCTTAAAAGGTTTCTCATAAAAGTCACTCTACTAGGGAAGCTATTCATGGCAAACCACCTGGCTAACGTTTATTCCTAGACCTCAAATTGATCATAATTATAAATGTGCTCTCTTCGTAAATGTCCTCATATGTAAAACAAGCAGTTCAATTCAGCCAATTTCCCCCATGACTCTATAAAAAAGAAATTCTGATCAGCTTTCCTAACAACCAGTAAGCCTGCCCTGCCAACCAACTTAAGACCATTAACAGCATGCACAGCCAAACATCTTTTAAATTCTTTATAGTTTTCCCCCTCCAACTGGTGTCTCTTACTCAATTGCCTTTGTCTGCTATTTTCATTCTTTTTTTATGAGTTAACTCTTACCTATTAAAATCACATCTAATCCATCATCTATGGGTCTGACTAATGACTCGCCTTTCAGGGTTTTATCCTGTTTGAGTGGAAGGGTGACTTGGCATTTGCTATCTAGGGAAATGGGAGAGACTCTGAATTAAGAACAGGCTTAATTTGAATTCTCAAGAGTGGCTGGAACACACCAAGCTGCTGGGAACAAAAACCTGCAACTCAGTCTGACCTTTTAAATGCCATCAAAAGTGGAATGCAACTGTACTTTACTTCTGTTGATGGTAGCATAAATCAGAATAACTAACTTAATTAGTTTTGTTTGCAGTAAGCCGAGTTATTAAAAACAAAACTTCTTGACAGCAGTTGGTGTTGCCATCTGGCTGATCCCTTTGCTCCTGGTCTCTTTCCCTTCTGTTTCTGGCCATCTAGAAGCCTGTACTTCTCCGGACACACAGCATGGTAGCTCTTAACCCAAAGTGGGGTGTGAAGACCAGACTAAAGTCAGTCTATTTTCCCAGGAATTATTATCTGGAAGAAGTATTGCCTTGGGGTGGAAGAGACCATGCCAGTCATAAGAATGTTAGACCTCTCCAGGCCAGGAATGAAAGTGTCCCCTCCCTTAGGGATGCATTTTGGCAGTTGTCCATCTATCTGTAAACTGTACCCCCTAGGGATGGATGGGCCAGAGGTTCCCAAGAAATAGACTGAGGTCACCTACTAGATCATCAGGTCTTCAATACTTCTCCAAACCAGAGCCTAGTGACAGCCACCCGTCTCCCACTCTCATCATTGCATGCCTCTAGTTTTCTAGAAAGTCCAACATGAATGGGAGAGAAAAATGGCTTTCTACTCCATTAACATTCCCTTATCACAGTGGCCTCCAAATATGAAGAATTAATGCCCCCTTTATATAACTAATTCTGTGCCTGGGGAGTTAGTAGAGGATCCGAAGAAATCGAGCTAACTGCCAACTGGCTTTGGGAAAATTGTTAAACTTCTTTGAAAGTCAATTTTCTCATTCAGAATATGAGAGAGTTGAGTATTTAGTGTTTTTAATGTTGATTATTTAGAACTCCAAGTTCTGTGATTTGTGTAGTTTTGAACTAAATATTTTATTTTATTTTATGGTATAGGGGTGATGTACCTGTGAGCTACATTCCCAGCCCTTTTATTTTGAGACAGGGTCTCATTAAAGTTGCTTAGGGCTTCAGTATGTTGCCGAGACTGGCCTTAAACTTGCAATCCTCCTATCTCAGCCTCCTGAGCAGCTGGGATTACAGGCATGCACCACAGTGCCCAGCTAATCTTTTTTCTATTCTTTAGCATTGAAACCGATATGCTCTCAGTTGACTACAAAATAGAACTACACACGTGTATACAGTCATGCACCAATTAATGATAGGGATACTTTCCGAGACTTGGTTAGGAGATTGTCATTTGTGTAAACATCAGGGCTTACTTACACAAATCTTGATGATAAAGCCTATGACATACCTAGGCTATATGGTATAGCCTATTGCTGCTATGTTACAACCTGTCCAGCACGTCACTGTACCGAATTCTCTAGGCAACTGTAACAATGGTAAGCATTTGGTTATCTAAACATAGAAAAGGTTCAATAAAGATATCAGACAACAGGAATTTTATAGTTCCATCAAAATCTTCAGGGACTGCTGTCAAATGTTGTCCATGTTGACTAATACATAACTACACACACATAAATTTTATATATGTTTTTTCTTAAGACACCTTGCACAAATCTTAACTAGCAAGTAGACATTTAAGAAGCTGTAGATACATTTACAATCCAGATCAGAGATCTCCCCAAAAGCCAGAAGTCTCAATAATTGAGAAAAAGATGAGAATAACTTTCAGTTTCTTTTATAATCAAGACCAGAAGCAAAATACTGTGTTTAATGCAATGATGAATCGACTTGACTAGAAAAGAGAACTCAAAGCATCAAAGACCACCTTCCAAAGCCTGGTCATCAGAACTTAACTAAGACCTGCTATCCCTCAATCATACCTGCAGGCAAAAAACAATGTTAGACATATTTAATATGCCCAGTTTTAAAATGTAAGGATTTACTTTTCTTTTGCTGAGAATGAAGGTGGAAGAGGTGGATGAGGGGGTGCTTCAATGTCATTAAATTCAATGCATTTAACATTTAATGTTCTATGAAATACACAACATTAAATGCTGCTTGTATAGCGTGAGAGCACAAATAGTTGAAACACTATGAGCAATTACCAAAGGCAACCTTTTCATCTGCCTCAGAAAAAGTCTCCAAAATATTTAAGGTTCTGAATAAAAACTAAAATAGCCATTGCTAAGGTTTTATTTACTCAGCAATTGAATGTGCACCTAGCTTCAATTGAAGCCTAGATAGAAGAAAAAAAAAATCCCAAGATTTCTTGTACTCTTCGATAATGATTTGAATAACAGAAGCTCTTATGATACATAAGACTCTCTTATGTGAGCACCATAAATGAACAGCCACATGTGACTAACCAGTTATTGCCCTTTTCATAGAGGACAAACCAGTAATGCCTTTACAAGGCTATCAGTGCCGACTGCTACTCCCTCTCCCATCTTCCCTGCTCTAAACACCTCTTCTGCCTCTCTCTGCTGCTGATGAATCCTCTGCCTCAGAGAGAGCAGCATTTCTTTCTATTGGAAACACTTGAATGGCACTCTAAAGAGAAAGCAATTTATGTCAGGCACAGCAGTAACTTGAACCATACTCTTTTGCAGATTAGAGACTCTTATAAATTAGAGCCGAGATTTCATGTCTATGTTCTCAAGTATCCCATAGTCTACTCTTGATATTGAGTCTCAAATTTCCTAGCTCTCTTGAAAAGTCAGCCCCGTTTCAGAACATGAAACTATTCATAGTTTTCTCAGGATCAAATTTGAAATAAATACTTTTTCAAATATGGATAATGCTCACCATAAATACTATACATTAAAGTGCTAGTACGGACAACTAAATTATGTCAAAGTACCCCAGAAGTGAACATTTAAGTTCTTATTACAGAAACACCATGATTATTTGAAGTATGGCTGAGACTGAAAATAAGGATAAACCTTGAAAAGCCAACATATAGAAGGATGACACATGAATCACACACTAAAGCTATGCACTTTCCACACAGAAGGGCACCTCAAGATCATTTATTCTTTCTTCAAATACATGTCTAAGCGGTGTGGTCATCTATTTTTCCAAGCTATAATGATTCATTAGAAACAGAAGAACTTAGACATAATGAGAAAATTAGTTAGGCCTGCTGAGGACATAAAGTGGCATGGCTGAGAGCATGGAAGGTCCGATTATTAAGGAGCTATTTAAATGAGAATATCCATCACAGCCATTTAATGTGGACAATTTTACCACTTAAATCACAAGTGGCTAAAATTGGAGACATTCTAGAGCCTAAGCTCAAACTTTCAGTCTGGAAAATTCCCATCAGGCCCAGTGAGGTTACACAGTAAGATATAACATACGTATTTGCTTTGGCAAAAATTGGCTTTACACTTTTATTTCTGACCAGTGAAACTTGACCAAGATCCCAACAAAACGCTTCTAAAATAGCATATCCTTACTATGAGTACATGGATCATCCTACATATTTTGTATTTGTATTGCATCTTTTCATGTTTTTATGAATATGCATTCACATATCTGTATTCATTTGGTATTTGTAAAAAGTTGTTACCTGATGAAATAACTCAAGGTTTTCACTTTCCCATCCTTGGTTCTAAATTGTTGCAGTTAAAATGAAATGATAAATGCATCACTAATTCAATGATTATGTTGTTTTCTATTATGTCTTCTGAAGATTTGTAATGAGCCAGAACATTTAATTGATTTCAACTGAGTCTATAGGACAGGATCATAATCAATTGAAAGAGATTCTTGATTTAATTCATGACAACAACTAGCTTATGTGACTGGGTGCCAGATGCATTTGAACATTTGTTAGAATAAACAGAATCAAGTGAATATCTGGCATTGTTCAGATACAATATTATAGTTATCAAAATGAACATAACTACATGTACACATACATAAAACTGATAAACAAGCTCCTTAGGAAAAAGATTTAAATGCCTGCCTCCCATATTTAAAAAACGTTTATAGCCCTGGGCTATTATTGCCAGTGGAATTGAAAACCTTAAATTGTGCTAGATAATGTCATTCTAAGGTATTTCCTAGGTTTTCCAATAATTAGTACCTCTTAAATATTTTGCAATTTTCTTAAACTGCACTTCCAATGTTAAGCTTTCTATCTGACTAAATCAAAATGTAGTCTTCTGATCAGCGCATTATGCTTTGCACATACAAGTATGGTACAATAAATCAATGCTGTTTTTCAAAACTTCAATTGATGTCCTATCAAAGTGTCTAGAAGGTTCCCAAGTTACTGTATTCAAACTTAAAGAACAAAAACTATTTTTGTAAGCCTCTACGTGTCAGATTGTACAACAGAAAATATACACAAAGGACCTCAATTAAAATCTGTTCTGGTAGTCCTTAACGGTAACTGTTGAAGTTTCTCTCCCAAGAGATGTTTTATTTCTATTGTCCAAATGCATTCATAAATGATGTTCTGATTTTTTCTAAGCAAAATAAAAGACGTATGAGTGATTATTCATGTGATAGTGCACCACTATTAATTCACAGTCTTGCTGCCGAGAAATCCCGGCGAGTTCCTCTACTCACAAGTTATCTTACTTCTCACAGACAAGGCCACTTGGTGTTATCAATGTCTTTAGTTACTCATTAATAACCTGAACAGAAAATAAGGAGCAGTATTAAAATTCAGATTAAAACTTCTTAAGTGGGAGATTTGCAATGCAACATTCCCTTGTGGGAAATACTCTTTAGCACTGCAGGGTTTGCCTGATCTATACTCACTACTAATGTCCATTGCAAATTCCATCTTGATGTGAAGTTTTCAAAAACCAAAGCAGACTCGAACCACACATGTCAATTTCCCCAAAATTAACAGAACAACTCCACCTGCAACCCACACTCCAAAGTAGTACATTTTCACATAGCCTTAGCCTAGAGTTGACAGGGCAAAGATTTTTACCAGCTAAAGTCAGTCAGTCAGTCCGTCCATCCTTCTCCATCCTGGAACTCAGCAAAGGAAAAAGGAAACATCACCATTCTTCTTCCAGAAGCTTGGGTGTTTCAGACCTTCACTCACACCAACACATCTTGGCAACAGTCCCTTATATAGGGAGTGTGCACCTGGTCTACTCATTCAATTCACCTGAGGAGCACTTTTTGAAAAGTGCCCAAGCCTGGTACCGAATCAACTCAATTTACATCTCCTTGTGCTAGGCTCAACCACGGGTATTTTTCAGAGCCAACGTGCTGTTAATCTGCAGCCAGATTGAAAACCACTGCTGTGAAGCAGTGATTTTTTTTTTTTTTTTTGGTGGGGGGGTTGTAGATGGACACAATATCTTTATATATTTTTATGTGGTGCTGAGATTTGAACACAGTGCCTCATATGTGGGAGGCAAGCACTATACCACTGAGTTACAGCCTAAGCCCCAACTGGTGACATTTTTTATTTACTCATAGGTAAAATCCTGGGATGCTGCTAAACTTCCTAAAATGCATAAGACGTCACCTCACACAAAGAATTTTCTGGTCCAAAAGTCATTGCCACTGCTGAGAAGCCCTGAGATACAAGAAGACTTTGGGGGAGAAATACCCTACTCTTTCCAACTCTAGAGTCACTCACAAAGTAAGGAAAGAAATAATAAGAAGTTTTCAGGAGGAAGACTTAGAACCCTGGCATTCCAAATAGCAAGGTCGAATGAGTTCTAAGTGGCCCTTGTCTAACACAAGCAAATAATTTCCTTGTGTGTGCTCCCACTGGCGAGGGTGATATTAAAGAAGAGGATGAAGCTGCTATTCACTAGAATGTGCTCGAAGAAAGCAAGAGGAAACAGACAGAACCAGCAGGATGGTTAACCAATTATCTTATTTTTAGAAGGGAAAAATAAACAACATGATACAGAGTAATGGGGTTATTTGTTTATTTATTCCTTCTCATTTGCTGATAGTCAGGAATAAGTGCCTCTGGAGTTAAAATCAAACAATGTTACTAGTTTTTCTTGATAGTGCCTAATGGGCCAGCTGCCTATAAGGGCCCCTAATCATCAGAAGCTTATTATCTAGAAGGTCAACAATCAACAGATATTGCTAGAACCTGCACCATCCAAAATACCCAAGGCCTGAGCAGAAATAGGTATCTGTTAAAAAGCAAATATCTGCCAAAACTCCTTTGGAAGGGAAAATACTTTCACCTTCTAAGAAAGTTCAATTCCACTTTGAATTTCAATGGATTAGGTAAGTGAAATCCCCATTCTCAGTAGTTGAGGCCAGTTGTGTACTTTTATAGCTAGAAGTGGATATTCAAATTACATATTTGCTAATCTGGAATACAGCAAGCAACCTTAATGAATGTACAAATGCTTTAATGTCTAGATTCGATAAGTGTTGAATGGAACTCTCTACAAACTGGAGGGGGGAAAAAGTAGTTGAATAATTACTTCCAAAGAAGAAAATGTATTCATGAGGATTTTTTTTTTAACCTTAAAGGTTTTTCTGTGTGTTTTTTTCTGGTTGCATGTGTTGCTTGTGTTTTCTTAATCAGCTATTAATTAACAAAGTTACAGAGGCTTACTTTTAAAACAGAAAAAAAAATACCTAAAGTTCATATTTGCATTCTAGTTGGAAATTAAGCCACTGGTTTTAATCAAAGGAAACTCCTGGATACCAAGTTCAACTACTTCATCTACTGAGTTTCTCATTGAAAGACAAGAAGATTTAAAGATGGCCAAGGCCTAGTCAACTAAAACAGCAATCCTTTTCATTGACGTTCCCTCGGTATGCATAAGTGTGTGTGTTTGGAGAAAATGCGTATCTTACAGGTAGGACAATATTCTGCCAGTATATATTTCATCTCTCTGCCTGCCATAATTTAGGCTCTCCTTCCTTTTCCTTTCATCTGCTTTTTGTTCCTACAAAAACATGCAAGAGCTGAGCCAAAACACTCATAGTTTACCCCAACCCTAAAGGAGTAGCTCTGGAAATGACTCAGCGAATCTGTAATTTGGGATTAACCTCCCTACTACTTCTTATCTGTCTATACACCAATGATTCAAACAAATTGTGTGGCCATTTTTAAAATGTGAAAAAGCATGTCTTACCATCCATATCCAAAATTAATTTGTAACGGCAGGATAAATACAAACTACCAATGCACAAGTTTATAGGTTGATGATCCATAAACATCTCATTGTGCCACTTCATTTTCCAATTAATTACTGAAATGAAAATGCAATCCAAATGTACTATAAATATACTCTGGTGAGGATATCGACTGTCACCAGAAGATCTGAATGACAAAACTTGAAGTAGTCACAAGAATGGGAAAACTTGAAGTAGGCACAAGATGAGAAAATTTAAGAATGAGAAAACTTGAAGTAGACGCAAGAATTAAAACTGCAGTGTGATTCAATAATTTAGCTCTTAAATCAAATTTGTAGCTAAATTAAGTTGTTCAATTCTATAAAACATTTGCCTGACCCACCATGTTTACCAGAATTCAGGCAAAAATAAGTCATGATGTAATGTGATCTTTCTCTACAAATATACCTTGCTTTGTGTAAGGCATTGTTTATAAGTTATACCTAAAAATCTTTCTTTTAAGTCAAATCATGCAACGATTAAACTAGAGGAAAACTCCCAACAGAAATCTTAAAAACATTTGACAAAATTCAAGATCCTTTCATGGTAAAAATCATTTCAATTATAGAAGGAATGTACCTCAATACAATAAAGGCTAATATGACAAACCTGTAGGTAATGCTATCCTCAATAGTAAAAACTTGAAAGCTTTTCCTCTAAGATGCTCACTCTCACCACTTCTTTTCAACATAGTATTGGAAATCCCTGCCAGAGAAATTAGGCAAAAGAAATAAAAGCCATTCTAACAGGAAAGGAAGAAGAAAATTGTGTCTATTTGCTGATGGCATCATTTTATGTATAGGAAACCCAAGTATCCACCAAAAAACCTGCAGACCCGATAAGCAAATTCGGCAAAATTGCAGGACACAAAAATCAACATACAAAAATCAGCAGCACTTCTATAAACTAATAATAAACTAACCAAGAAGGAAACATAAAAAAAATAAGCACGTATAAATTTAATCTAGGAGGTCAAAGATTTATATCCTGAAATTTATAAAACACTGATGAAAGCAATCAAAGAAAATTCAAATAAGCTAAAAGATGTTCTGTGTTCATGGATTTAAGAATTAATATTGTGAAAATGTCCATGTCCACCCAAAGCAATCTAAAGATTCAATGCAATATTTATTAAAATCCCAATGTCATTTTTCACATAAATGGCAAAATATATCTATATATCCTTAAGTCCATATGGAACCACAGAAGACCCTGAGTAGCCAAATAATCTTCTACTAAAGAATAGAGCTAAAGGCATTACACTTCTCCAATTCAAAACATATTATAAAGCAGTTATCATCAAATAGCATGGTACTGGCCAAAAAAAAAAAAAAAGAAAAGAAAAAAAAAAGACACATTGATGAATGGAATGGAACAGAAACTCCAGAAATAGACCCAAACACTTAGGGTCAAATAATTTTTGACAAAGTTTTCAAGAACTTACAATGGGGACAGGACAGTCTTTTTTAATAAATGGCATTGGGAAAACTAGATGTCCACATGCAGAAGAATGAAATATTTTTGTACCAAATACAAAAATCACATAAAATCTTCAAAATAGATTAATGACTTAAATATAAGACCTGAAACTATAAAATTATTAAAAGGAAAAATAGGGACAAGTTCTATAACACTGGTCTGGGCAGTGATTCTTTGGATCTAACCCTAAAAGCACAGCAACAAAAGTAAACATAGAAAAATGGGATCATATCAAACTAGAAAGCCTCTACACAGCAAAAGAAATAGTGGAGAAAGTAGAGACAACACACAGAATGGGAGAAAATACCTTCAAGTCAGACTTCTTATAAAAGGTTATTGTGCAAAGCATAAAAAGAATTTATAAAGTTGAATACTCTCTAAAGTGTTCAAACAACTCCACAGCAAGAAAACAGCCCAAATTTAAAAATGGGCAAAAGACTGAACAACATTTCTCAAAAGGTCTATAAATGGAATACAGGAACACAAACAAATGTTCAGCATCATTAATCGTTAGAGAAATGCAAATTGAGACTATAATGAGATGTCACCTCACACCTGGTAAGGTGATTTTATCAACAGGTTGCAAGATAAATGTTGGAGAGGATGTTGAGTAAAGGGAACTCATACAATGTTGGTGGGAACATAAATTAGTATAGCCATTATGGAAGATGGTTCAGAAGTTCCTCAAAAAATTAAATATAGAATGATTATATGACCCAGTAATCCTACTTCTGGATATACTTCCAAAGTAACTGAAATGAATATGTAGAAAGAATATCTGTACTACCACATTTATTTCATCATGTAGTCACAACAGCAGGGATTTGGACTTGATCTAAGTGTCCATCCATGGATGAATGGATAAAGGAAATGTGAAATATATAGAAGATAGAATACCAGTCAACCATAAAAAGAAGGGAATCCTTCATTTGCAACACCATGATAAAAATGAAGGATATTATATTAATTGAAATAAGTCAGATACAAAAAGACAAATGTCACATGATCTCACTTATCCACAGGCTCCACTCAAGTGGAAGTCACAGAAGTATACGGTAGAGTACTGGTCATCAGAGGCTGGGATAGTGGGAAAGGAGAAAATGTGGAGTTGTTCATTAAAGGGCACAAAATTTCAGACAGGAGGAATAGATTTTGAGACCTTGATGACCATAGTCAACAACAATGTACATCTCAAAATAACTAAGAAAGTGCATTCTAAATGTCTCATCATAAAAATATCATCAAGGTAAGATGTATGTTAATTAGCTTAATTTAATCATTCTACATTGTATACATAGATCAAAACATTTCATTGTACCCAACAAATATATACAATTATAATTTGTCAGTCAAAAATAATAATATTCAAGAAAAATAAAAAATATACTAAAGTTCTTTAAATAAAGAGTCCTTTTATAAATGGAAGAATTATTTATTAAGTGAACCACCTGGCTAACTATTGGGTTTTTTGTTTTATTTTGTTTTAGTTTAAGAATCAAAGTTTCCTTAAAATAGTGCACATAGTTACTTCTACAGCTCATTAAAATGTAATCACAAAATGGAAAAGTCATTAACTATCTCCCCACTGACCCATTACAGCCCCTGAAGACAAGTGTCATGGCCAATGACCCATCTCATGATAATAACACAACCAAAATATCTTTTTAAATGAGTTTCATCTCTTGTGGAGACCTGCATAGCCAAGGCCCCTCCAAAGCCATTGGGGCACAGCTGCTATGGCTCTTGGCAACAGTGAGTGTAGGTTCAGTCAACTTGGTCCAGACACCAGCCAGCTAGGAGGCCTCCAGGAAGCAGGTGAATTGGCTTCTCCCTGCAGCCTCTTAACACAAACAACCCAGAAAGCAGTAGCTTCCTATCCCTCCCCTCCCTGTTTCTAGTTCCATTTGCACTGAAAAGAACACTGGCTGCATTAGAAGCCAAGCTTCCGGAGTCAATTTTCAGCACTATGAGAAAAGGATTAGGCTGAAATGGAATCCAACAGGTAAATCCCCAAGTACAATATTGAAAATTTACCCCTTTGTGTCACTGCTAAAACCGGCAGCCTCTTCCACCACTGCTCAGAGCTAGCTGCACATAAACTCTATAGAGCAGCTCCCAAATAGAGGCAGGGGGAAAAACTCAGATGTTTTGAATGAAAAGTTCCACATTTATAAAAACCAATCACTTTAAGCTTCAACCCAAGGATAGGTAACACAAAAGAAGTGTAAAGTTTGGGGGGAGGTGGTTGTGGATTTGCGAGAGAGTGTGTGTATGTGTGTTGCTTGTTTGGTTTTTGATTTGTTTTCTTTAAGAAATGATTTCTTTCTCTCTTGAGTTCAAAGTGGTTTCAGAACCAAGATGCAGAAAATTAAGCCTCTTCCAAAAGGTTTAAAAGCTCAGGTTTAGTGCCGCCTCAGCAAACGCAGTGGATGTTATGCTTTGGAAATCAAAGGAGTGTCCAAGCACATCTGTACATTTTAAAGAGGTACATTTAAATGACCCAGAAAGATGTCTTATGTAATGTAGAAGAGCATACTATCCAGAATATGTTTAGGAGGGTTTGGTTAGAGGGTTGGTGAGTTTTGAGTGAGTAGGGAAGAGAATTATCTGATACATTTTTAGATACAAATAAAAATCACAGATTCATGCTACCACCCCCAACACAATGGGAAAAATTCTCAAGATAAAGGAACATTTATAAGCACTCAAGCAAAGTAGCATCAAGTCTGCATCAAGGGACACCATATTTATTTTTCAACGTGTCTTTTCAACATAAATATTGATTTCTTCCCGAACATAAGATACTAGCTTGGATTCAGGACCTGCTCAGACTTCATTCAACAAATGAGCCCGAGTAGGAAACGGCATACAATTCAGTAAAGGTCAAGAGGGAAGAATCTAATTTTATCTCCAATATTTAGATTTCACCCAGGCAACTCAGGGTCCCAGGGAATTATTGTTCCTGTCCCTCCTCTAATCCCTCACCCTCCCAACCTTCTTCAGGCTTACTTGACTGATAACTGTATTAAACAAAAACAAATTGAGGGAAAGAAACACACATCATAATTCCAGAGCCAATGCCTCTTCCTCCTCCCAATCCACCCCTTTCCGGCATGGCTGGAAAGCCCTTGGTCATTCAGAACTCTACTGAGTTGCCCGAGTCAACGCAGTTCCCCAGCACGTACTGACCCACCGTTCATGCCACTGTAGACATTCCGGTGATGGAGTGACGCGTCCTCCTGCGCCTGCCGTCTGAGGGTGCCCTCCCTGCTGCCTCCACCACTGCCTCCGCCTCCGTGTTTGTGATCAGGGCTCCCCCCAAAATGCTGTTTGAGATGCTCGGGGCTGGTGCCCCTGGCTCTGGGTAGGTGCTCCAGACTCCCACCAAGGGCATGTTTCTGAAGATGCTCGGGACTCCCTCCGCTGTGCCTGGCGTGTTCCGGGCTGCCCCCTGGCCTGTGCTTCTGGAAATGTTCTGGACTCCCGCTCAGCACATGTTTGGGCAGCATTTCAGGACTGCTTCCAGGGTGTGGGTGCCTTTGCTGTTCCGGGCTACCCTTGCACAACGGTTTGTGGTGCTCGGGGCTGGGTCCTTTGAGTGCTTTGGGGTGATCTGGGGTCCCGGAGGCCCTGGGTTTCTGTAGATGTTCAGGGCTGGCGCTTCTGTGCTTGGAGTGCTCCGGGCTGCCCTCACTCCGGGGCTTCTGCAGGTGCTCAGGGCTGCCACCGCTTGCGTGGTGCTTGTGGTGGTCAGGGCTGTCAGTGCTGCCAGTGCTGGAGGTGCTGCTGCCATCGCCCACATCCCGCACATAGGGTGCGGTGGAGGCAGTGAGTTGGCACAGGCTGGCCTGGCTGTCAATGGAGCAGCGGCTGCCGGCGCAGCCCGCACCCTTCTCCTCGTCCAGGAGCACGCAGAGTTCCTTGAGCTCCATGTTCTCCTTCACCACCTCCTCCTGCTTCACCTCCAGCTCCTTCAGCTTCTGCAGATATAAGGCCACTTCCTTGTGCATCACCCCAGCCGTGTAGCGGCCCAGTCTCTGCCACTCTCGGGACACCCTCTTGCCTTTCTGCCTGTCATCATCCAGGAAACAGCAGAGGTCCCTCAGTTCCTGGTTGTCCTCCTGGAGTTTCTGGTTGATATCCTGAAAAAAGACAGAGAACCATTCTAGGGAGGTACACATAGGAGACCTCATTAGGCCAGACTTCCTAAGAGCCAGAGAATGTGGAAATGCTAAATTCTCCAGGATATTGCCAGAGGAGGTAGGAAGGTGAAAAGAAACTGAAGATTTTTAAGTATCCTTAAAAGTTAAAAATAATAGGCATTGGTCATGTTCCCTGCACAATACTTTACTTGCATTATTTCATCTAATATTCACCTAAACACATAATGGATAATAATTATTATGGTTCTGAAGGGGACCCATAGATGGGAAAATGACTTCTCAAATCTTAACTCATCCAAAGATCATCTAGACAGTATTTAGAGAACAGCCAGTTAATTAACAGGGAACCAGTCAATAGAAAAACAAGGTACCCCCTGCCCCACCCTCTAGAAAGAAAGATGGCTACTTGCCACCTACTAAACATTTAAAAACTCTGAGGCAGCAGGGCTTTCAACAGAGCAAGCGAAGGACTACTTAATTTTTAGCCCACAATATGGAATGAGAAACCCCAATGCCCCCACTAGGGAAAGGCACAATTGCCCTCTAGTGGCATTTCAGTCCTGCACATCCAACCCATTTGCCATACCCAAACAAATATCTCCCAAGCATCTGACACTTGAGCCTCAAGGACCTCTTGATAAACAACACCCCTTCCCAAATTACACGTTTCAGCAAATCCCACCTCCACCTATGCTCTTCTTAAGAACCTGTACTTATCCCTGGCATCTCCTCCCTCACCTTCTACTTCCAAGCCAAACAAGTTTTGGGACTTGATTTCCAAAATTAAGTTCATCTAGTCACTCCCGTGTTTAAAAAAAAAAAAAAAAAAAAAAAAAAAAACCTTTGAATAGCTTCTCATTGCCTTTAGGATAACAGCGTGCAAGATCCTTCAATTCTCACAAGATCCCAAATGCTATGACTTGCTCTACTTCTCCAGCATAGATGGTGATCCATTTGTTCATTCACAAAGATGTAGTAAAGCATCTATTATGTGCCAGAAACCAGCCCAAGTGATATGGATATATGGATCTATCAGTAGAGGTAGCAGACACCTTCACATCCCCCAGTTTTCATTCTGGTGGAAAAGAATAGGAAACACACACACACACACAAGCAAAGCACATAATGGCTCATAATGAAAGAATCTGGGGTAAAAACTAAAGCAGATTAAAAATTACTACTTTTATGGGCTGGGGATGTGGCTCAAGCGGTAGCGCGCTCGCCTGGCATGCGTGCGGCCCGGGTTCGATCCTCAGCACCACATACCAACAAAGATGTTGTGTCCGCCGAGAACTAAAAAATAAATAAATAAATAAATATTTTTTAAAAATTACTACTTTTCAAGAGAAGGTGTCCCTACAGGAAAGGGAAACATTTAAAGCAAAGACCTCAGTGAAATGAAAGAGCAAACATGTCAGTGAAGCTGATCCCAGGCAGAGACAAGGCAAGTACAAAAGCCCCTGAAAGGACATGACAGCAAAAGCCCAAATCACAGGGAAGCCACTATGTAAAGCACAGAGATAAGGAAGGTCTGAGGTGTCAGGGGCTGAATAGTGGTCAGACTTTGGGTTGTTGAAGAGCTGAGAATAGAGGAATGACATATGATTCATTTTGTGAAGAACCACCATAGTTCAGTGTAAAAAAGCAGCCAGCTGGGTTGGGGAGGGGAGAGCAGGGAGGCAGACAGGACAAAATGGCCACCAGACCAGCAAGGAGACTACTAGGCTGGTCCAGGCGGGAGATGATGATAGCTTGGATAGGTGGCTAGCAGGGCAGAAGGTGAGCATCACACATCACATTGAGCACTCCCAACCTACCAAAGGGAAAGGCCTTCTCCTTTTTTCACTTGCAATGCTTTCTTTCCCCAGCCTTCTACACAGCCATCAGGGTTCATTTTATGTCACCCCCTCATAGAAGGCATTCTGAAGAAGGGCCACCCCAATATAAAGGAGGTCTACCTCTATGTTCTATATCACCCCTTAGACTTCGCCTCTGTCATACTTATTACAATACTGCCATGTATGCCTGCTAATTCAAGTCTCTACCCTCACTAGAGTCATGAGAATGGGAACCTCATCTATTCCACTCCCCTGTGCATTCAGAATGCAGTACACCCATTGTAGGTACCCCAAACTAAGAAATTTAAAAATGCATTGTGCCATTCCCACTTGCTCTCCATTCACACATATAGTGAAAGAAGCACCAGGGTTTGGTAGAAATGATATACAGGCAGCTGTGGGACTGCTACCTAAGAGTTACCCTGTTTTTCCAAGCCTGAAATCCTCTGGTCTTGCAATTTCATCATCCAATCCAGAACCTGAGGTTCTCAGAGAGGGGACATCCTTCTTTTAAACTGAGGTTGATTCCCATACTTCCCCTGATACTGACTAGTAAATACACTTGAAAACATCTGCCAACCATATCCTTCACTTCCTGACATTAACAAGGCCTAAGATGAAAGGGAATTTTGAGGCTTGAGGAAGAAGCCTATGCAGCTTCGTTTCTAACTCCAGTTGTAACTCTTGGCATTACCAACAACTCCATTTCCTTGTTTCCAATGCCGGCCTCTTCCTTTTGCTTTCCATGGTCCCTTTATGACTAGGACCTGACCTTTGCCAACAGTTTCCCAGCTGGCCTTTCTGCCTTAGTCTTCCCTCCCCCACTCCAATCCAAGCACTCCTTGGCCTGCTGAACCAGACTGATCTTCAACTTCAAAAACATTTCCTGAATGTTTTGCTTCTGCTGCTAACCAACCCCCAACACCTTCCCTTTGCCAAGAAGTGAATGAACCCCTGGGCCAAGCCTAAAAGGATTTTTCTGCCTTTCCACCTTTAGCTCCTTCTGTCAACTAGTTTTGAACCCTGAGAATACCATGCATTCCAGCAAGAAATATCACCTTCCCGCCTGTAAGAACTTATTTCAAAGGACAGATTTCTCTGAGAAGTCTCCCCCTGCATAGAACACCACCCATGAATAAATGAAGTAACATCCCACCAGTTGTTAATGCCTGAAACAGACTTGAGCATTCATTGGGCATCAGTTATCTCCTTTCTCATATAGACATCATAGCTTCTAGAAGGCAGAGGAGAAGTCTGATGTCTTTTTTTTTGGGGGGGGGACATTTGCAACATATTTATTATGGTACCTTGAATATAGTGGGTGTTTAATACGTGTTCTTGGATTGATCAACCCTTTAAAAGCCCTAGGCTTGGGACCAAAAAAGTCTACAGCAACCCTAATATTGTATACAACTAAAATGAGCTAATAAAAATAAAGAAATAAATAAGATTTTTTAATGGGGGGGGAAAAGGCTACAGCTGTAGCTACTGAAAAAGGGCTTCTTACAATTGTTTTCAGTGAGCCCTGCCATGTTGGAGTCCACAATAGTAAGAGGATAAATTATCCCTTGATGCAGATGCTTTAGAGAAAATCAGAAGCTGTGGCTATTCAGAGAAAATAATACTAAACAAAATTAATCTTTCTAAGCTTCAAAAAAATTGTTCACTATTTAGTTTAATCCTGGCATTTGATAGAAAGTTCAAGTCATGTTCTTCTTCATCTGGATGAATTTACATCTGAAAACACTTCCTTTTGACTATCCCCACAGCTACTCCTGATTTCTCTAGAACAGGGATGCAAACTGGAATTCCAAAGGCTTCTCAGTTAATGTCCTCTCTAATTAATGTCCTCTCCAAAGAACCTAAAATAGGCCTTTCTCAGTATTCCAGGAGGGTGGATGGGAGCAAGTATGGGCCCATTTACTTTCCTTTATCACAGCTCCTCCCTATTATTAATTTTCTCAGGAATATTATTTAGTTACTAATTTGGGGATAGTTTCTTCACCCTCTTATGCCCAGCTAAGAAACCAGCTTGATTATAACCTTATGAGCTGGTTCTTCAAATCTTCCTCGTTAAGACTTGGAATTTCGAGTTACAGTAGATGAGGTAGAGAGAGATGATGGGAGGGGAGGGGAGGGGGGGATAGGAAGGGTATAGGAAGGGCAGCAGAATACAACAGATACTAGTATGGCAGAATGTATAAACATGATTGTATAACTAATGTGATCCTGCAACCTGTACACGTGGGAAAAAATAAAAATTCATACCCCATTTGAATCAAATGTATGATATATGTCAAGATCATTGCAATGTTTTGAGCAACTAATAAAAAAAAAAAGACTTGGAATTTCTTTTTCCAAACCTAAGTGTTCTTCTGACATCACCATAGTCCAATAGATGTTATCCCAGTGACTAAAGTGGACTTTTAAACCTTGAAGTCCATTTCCTAGAATACCACCCAAACTTTCAATCTTCTGCCTGCAGACTATGAAGAACTACATCTATGATTAAAGAAATGTTTTAATTTGTTCTTTCTTCTTACTGCAGAATTAGGGGAAGGGTTTGATGTGTTAGGGAGCAAGTAGAGAAATTAATGAAATTCAGACAACAAATCGACAGAGATTCAGTTGCCCCAGAATCATCCCCCCATCAGGATTCTGGGCCAGAGTAACCTGAAGGTTGGTATATGCTCAATAATCCAAAGAAATGTTTCTCAGGAATCCAGCACCCTAATCTCCTTTCTCCATCCCTTTTGAGGTCACACATTCTAATCAAAGAATGTCAACTACCCAAGGAAGAAGAAAGTAGACCTATTTCCAACATTTTAATCTGTGTGACTTTGAGAAAGCTAACTAGGCTCACTGAGCTTCTGCATCTGGGTATCACTTACTCTTCACAAAACTTAGTATGGAATCAAAATCCCTATTGAGCAGATGAGAAAAAGACTCAGAGAGGTTAACAGTTTGCTCATGCTGACCAAATCATACAGCTGCAGTCCTATGTACTAGCCTTAAAAATATTTAGATATAATGTCAATGTCAGTTCACAGAAAGGGGCACAGCAAAGAAAAGAGTTATGACCTTCATTGTCTTACCTTTACATCTCTCAATGCAGAGTATCCCAACCATCAGAGGCCCAAATATAAAATCTCTTTTTCTTATGGTTAAGACAAAATAAATAAATATACCTACCATTAATTCAGTCAATCATGTTTCTTTCTGATTGCTGCAGTGTCTAAGGAAGCTCTGAGGCCAAATGCTGAAGAGAAGGGAGAATATTTATCTCTCAGCAGAGCCTTAACCCCATGGCACCCTCAGGCCACCTCCTGAATTTGCCCAGGGCTGACATCAAAAGAGTATACTCTGCCACAGAAAGTAACCACCTCCATCATTTCTGAACTTGATAGAGATAGGCTAGGGAGTCTTTTAATGCCAGGTCATGAATCTAGGCCACAGGGAAACTTTCTTACCTGGGTGCCACTGCTTTTAACTGGCCTAACAGCTGTTTCTCTAAATGAGGCTCCTGGAGTAAAGAACAGGCAGCCCACCACCCAGGCCACCCCCTCTCCACTCACACCTAGACCCTCATACATAGTCAAGTCCACACAACCTAAAAGAATGTTGAAGAATTTCTTAAGCTATTATGTTAATTTTTCATAGCATTAAATATTCAGGAAATTAATTGATTAACTAATTTAAAACTTTCCCAAGCCACATCATGGTTCAAACCTTGGAAGATTAAATTGGAGGGAGAATTAATACCACTGTCTAGCTTTGCCTAAGAAACCCAGACCTGGAAATTAATGACTATGCATGTATATGTCCTCTCCTGATGACTCTAACCACCATATTTTGCAGTCAAGTCCAGTATTAAACCTTTCCCTGTGTGATCATAACTTACTGTCATAACACCATAGGAAATGATTCTTATCATTTGCATTTTATTGATGAATAAAATAAAGATCTGACAAATTAATTAGCCAAGCTCACCTTTCTGGCAGATGCTGACTCTAGATTCAAATCCACCTCTGATATTCCTTCTCACTATTTTAGTCTACTTCTATTCCCCAAAATGCCTGGTTCTTAATAAATACTCCATTAGTAATGAATTAAAATAAAGAAGAGAGCAAGCCTTGGGATTTCTCTAACCATGGAATCTTCCTTATTACACCCTCTCTAGGGACTATATGACAATGGGTTTGGGTCTCTGGGAAGGGCCATTTTCACCCACACTGACTTTAGCACACAGGTGAGTCTTGGGCACCCCGCCCCTCCCACCCCTCTTTGCCCCAAAACCCCAGGGCATGAGGCAATTAACCTAACAGAGTCCACTGCCTGAGAAGTGGGGTGGAAGTGGAAAGGGATAAGAACAGCTTGTGCCTGCGGGAATCTGCTCCCTGAGGTCTCTACAGTGATTTCGTTTGTGTCTGGCTTCCTATAAACAAAAGCAGAACAATGAGAGGAAGGAATACCAGGAGGCACCAGGCAAGCCTTGAGGAGAGGAAGTTTGCAGTGCATGCCGGCAGGGCGGTTCCCGGTCACCCTGCCACCAGGTCTGCTACAGCCTAGTGGGCATGCTGCCGGCACACACACACAGATTTCCAAGGAGAAAAGTTAGGTTAGTGGAGTTTGGGGATTCCCCCCTCCTTTTGCTAAGGGCAGAAAGATGACTGGCTCAAAAAGAAAGCATTACTGCCCGACACTTGGGTACCCTTTCAAAACCTTGACCCCTCCATATGAGTCCTTTGCTGCCTCCCTCTCCTTTACACGCTGGATAAAATTAAAATCAAACTAGGGATGAACTGGGGAAGGGGGTAAGGCAACTCCAGGTGACGTTAGTCAAAGTGGAGGTGAGAGCACAAAAGCTAGGAGTCTACTTGAAGGCAGAACTTAAGATCCTCTGCACCCGGTAACACACACGCAGGCTCCAAGGGTGGCGCCCGCGTCTTCTCTCTGGACACCCCCACCCCCCACCCCTTCTCTCGGCAGTGGTGCCCTTTCATCGCCCTCTGCTCAGCAGAGAGCTGGTGGCGTCAGGGCAGCCATATCCCTGACCCCCGAAGTCTTAGCTGCCCTGATCTTTCTCCTTTGCTCTCCTTTCCCCCTGATTGGCTATAACCCGGCTCCCCAAAGCACTGACTTTACAGGGTCCTTTGGAAATTAAAGGTTTTGCGTGCCCATCAGGTCCCCCCCGCCCCGATTTTCAGCATTCGAGGCGCCTTCTCCACTGGCTCCGAAGGACCCTAGAGAGCTCGACGCTGGCGCGCCCCATATGGAGAAAACAAGGCAAGCAAAAGCCTCCAAAGTTTGAAAAACTTTCCTAAGGGCTGAGGATGAGGGTGAGGGGTGCTGACTGGGAGAAAGGGGAGAATCGCCTGTTGAAGGAGCGAGGGAAAGTTTGCCTTCCCCCCCTCCCCAGTGCACCCCGCTCCCCGTTTGACCCTGCGCTCACCTTGAGGCCGCGGATTTCTCCGAGATGCAGCTGCAGGCGACGGTTCACCTCACGGATGAGGTTGCTGTGGTCCAGCATCGCGCTCACCTTCTCTGCCTCGGCGCGCCGCAAGCTGCGGATCAGCTCCTCCTTGCTCCACTGCAGCAGCTCTTCGTCTGATACTTTGGACAGATCCTCCACCGCGGCGGCGGGGGACGAACCAGCCGGGGCTGGGGGACAACTTTCTGTCGCCGCCCCAGTACCTCCAGCAGCCTTCGACATGGTCTGGCGCGGTGGCAGGTGCGAGTAGGTGGAAGAGGCAAAGCGACTCGCGAAGACGCGGGCGAAGCGGGGCCGCCTCCGCCCACACGCCTGTGCGCTCTGGAGAGTCAGCGGCACCGCCCGGGGACCGCTGCGTTGGGGCGGCGGTGGTTGCGCTGGACGTCCATCCTACCTTGCCATCCCCTTGCGCGCACCCGCGATGCCCCAGGGCTGGGCAGTCAACTGCGGGTGGGTGCTTTGGCCGGTTTCAACTCCGCGCAAGTCCATGGTGAGCGACGTCAGGAAGCCGGCTCCCACGCGGGAAAACCTTGAGTACCGGCTGGGGCATCCAGGGGGCTGCGCCCTCGAATCCCCTGCCCTCTCCTCCGCCCTACACACCTCTCTCTCTCTCTCTCTCTCTCTCTCTCTCTCTCTCTCTCTCTCTCTCTCACACACACACACACACACACACACACACACACACACACACACACGCACGCACTTGCCTCCCCCTTTCCCGGCTGCAGCCCCTGGGGTCCTCTTCTTTCCTAGCTGTGCAGGGTGCGCCGGGCTCCGCGGCGCCTCCCGGACTGCTTTAGCATGCTGTCGCCGCTGCCCGAAGGCTCGGCGCGGCTGGCCGGCTGTGCTCCTCCTGCTGCCTGCGCTGCGCCTACCGCTGCTCCAAGGCTGCTCCGGGAAGCCTTGCAAAGCAGAGCTGAGATGGGGAGGGTGGGGGGCCGGCAGGAGGAGGAGCCTAGAGCCCGGGACCTCCGCAGCCCGCAGCAGCTCTCCCGCGGGCCAGAAGCTACTGACGCCCGACTGTCACCCAGGTCCCAGAGAAGCGCTCCTCGCTATCCCACCCGGGAAGGCTGGGGGCGCGCCTCCTGGAGCGCTGGGGTGCGGGTGGGGTTGATATAAAAGAGCAGGTGCGGAGCTGTGGTCGCCTGGGCTTTGAGAGGCTCGCGCGCGCCACCCTGTGACCAAAGGCGCTCCCTCCTCAGCCCCCAGCAGGACAGGCTTGTCACCAGGCAGGGAAACAGCTGCCAATCAAAGGAGAGGTGCTTGATATTTGAAGGGACTGGGGATCAGGAAAAATGGGGTAGCAGGATCTGAGGAATAACCGACCATGTGCACTTTGGAGAATAGGATAAAAAGTAAGAAAAAAAAGGAGGGAGAGGTAAGAAAACCCTCATGCTCTGGAAAGGGGAAAAAGAGGCTTCCAGGTACTGCTCTTTAGGGACCACTCACCCCCAGGCCTTTGTCTTTTCTAAAATCCACTACTTTGTGAAGAGGCTTCAGGGGAAAGTACTGGATCTTTTAAATTTTTACTTGAAAAACATCAAAGCCTTTAGGAGACAATAAAATACCTTTATCCTATGCCTCCTGAAGCCTGGATTTTAAGGTCAGCGGTCACCTGCCCTCAGAGCAAAGCAAGGTCCCCTTAGGCAATCTGAAATGCCAGCCAAGGAGATTTCCGTTTTCTTCTGCCGCAGGGTTAAGGAGGACGGCTTTTTAGAAGGAAACTCTGCATCTCTGGGTTCTGTCTTTGGATTACCCAATGGCACAGTGGGGTGAAACCAACTTTGAGCTAGAAATATGATTTTTGCCTAAAGAAGCAGATGCAGTTGGCCCTGAGAATGTCATTTCTGGGATGGAGATAGGGTCAGAAAACTGTAGGGGTCTTTCTCTCCAACCTCGCCCCACCCCCCTTTCATGCACATGTGGACACACACACACACACACACACACACACACACACACACAGTTAACCTGGGTGCAGAGGGAACCATCTCTATCTGGTAGGTTGAGGATCTAAATCAGAGTTCTTCCACAGGCTGGTTAACATCCATCCCTGATAAAGCTGCTACCTGTTAAAGGTGATCAGTTGGGGGCTGAGACCTGAGACCTGGCTTTCTGGAGAACAAGGAAAGGTGATATTTGCTGCCCTCTCACCTTCACATTCCCCTCAGCTTGACTAGACACAGATCTCTTCCTAACTATAGGCTCTTGACCTCCTTTTTCTCAGAGCCATTTACTTTAGTGGATTTTTTAATTATAAATCCTCTCTCTGACCCATTGCAATCTAACTCTTTTCCCCACTTCTCGTTGATTTTGGTTTTACAACCCCCTAACATCCTTCTCAATGATTTCAAGACAAGCATTGGAAGGCACTTATCATGACAGATCCTGTCTCCCAGGGTCTGTGGAGGGCAGGAGCCTAATTGCAACCAGCTCTGGTTGGCAATTGCAGGTGGCCTCCTCACATTGACCAACCTCCCACCCCAATGTTCTCTCGTACTTTTCCACTAGCTCACCTTAGTGCTTAACAACCCCCACCCTTTTGTCTCAGTAGAGTTTATTCAGTCTGTCTTTCAGTCCTCTTGAATAAAGTCTTCCTTGCCTATTTAACCATGTCTGATGCAATCTTTCTTTGACACTTCCCTTTCTCTCATGCCCACAGAAGGTTCTCCTCACATAGTTTCCAACACCAGTTTTGGCACAAGAAGGGAAATTCAAGTCAGAAAAAATATGAGTCCTGTCTCTGTTAACTTGTTAGTTTTTGCCCATGAACAAATCATCCAACCTTGCTGGGCTTCAGGCTGCTAATAAGATGAAATCTGTGAAGTTCTTTATGGAGATAACTCTACAGAAATGCAGCCTTATTGTTGCTCATGTTATAGCTGGGCAGTCCTCTGTTTGGAAATGGGAACCATCACTTATATTTATTCCTCCATCCTCCATTTGTTCTTCAGGAGTCCTATTCTAAATTGAAACAGCCAGGGCTATTATGGTTTAGATATGGGGTGTTCCCCAAAAGCTCCTGTGAAAGATAAGGCAAGAATGTTCAAAGGTGAAACAATTAGATTCTGAAAGCTTTGACCTAATCAGTGGATTAACAAGTGTCCATTAACTGGGTAGTAACTGTAGGCAGGTAGGTTATGGCTGGAGGAAGTTGATCACTAGAGTGTCTTTGGGTTTTATATTTTACCCTGGGGAGCAGAACTAGTTCTCTCTCTCTCTCTCTCTCTCTCTCTCTCTCTCTCTCTCTCTCTCTCTCTCTCTCCTTCCTGACTATCATGTCCTGAGCTGCTTTCCTCTTTCATGCCTTTCCTCCATGATTCTCTGCCTCACCTTGGGTACAGAGCAATGGAGTTGGCCAACCAAGACACTGTTCTTGTCAGGTCTTTTGATCACACAGACAAAAAGCTGACTAAAACAAGTGCTTTCTCTGCTAACTCCTTCAAATCACTTAACATCTAAGAAGACATTAGAAGGCAAATAGATGGCTTGAAGGAGAATTTGGACTTGTGTTGGGAGGATAGGGAAGAAGAAAACCAAAGAAAAACTTCTCCACAAATTTCCAAACACTTTTGAGGTAGAGTATCTTAGTGAAGTTTTAATGTTTCCAATTTTGTCATTGATTAGGGACTATTATTTAATGAATACTATTGCTTTAAGTTTCTAAGTCACTATGTGGTATCAGGGTATAGAAACTCAAAGCAGTCACCTAAAGAAGGTCTGAGTTTTCACTCATATGCTGGTATTTTAAAGATTGGCAGTTGAGGGCTAGCATGGGGTCATTCAGAATGTCATCAAAGGTAGAATCCTTCTCTCTGCTCAGCCATCTTTGGCCTAGTTACCTTGAAATGGCTGCTAGAGCTCCAGCAAGCCATCTTTATTTGAGACAGGAAGGTGGAAGCACGTGAACAAAGGGCACATTACCCTTTTAAAAGTCCTGGTAGTATGACCCATTGAAACGCATTCATATCTATTTATATCCTGACAACCAGAGCTTGCCAAGAATCTATGACTATTTTATTAATTTGGACATATTAATATCACAAGTAAAATCAGAGAAGAAAATAATACTAGGTAGGCAACAACTGTTGCTCATGCCAACCTGGACTCTCCAAGTTCAATGGAGGTATCTGAAAAACAGTCGTAAGTCAGCCTGGGTCATTATTCCTAATAGTTTTATCACATATAGTGTTTTAAATCAACCCAACTTTATCCCACCTCACTATTGCCCAGTCCAGGTTTTCATGAGATTTTATGTGATCTTCTTCGCTGGTCCTTTCAACTCCAGCATCACCTTTCTCAGCTCTGCTTTCCATATGACTGCCCAAGTGAACTATCTGAAAAAGTCAAGTCTACCTGCCTCATCCCCAAGACAGACTAAATTATCACTCATGATCCTTCACAACCTCCCTATATTGTACCACTACTCTCCACCTGACTTTGTGGCACCTCCCACTCAAGGAGGAGAGTTGACCTTGCTTCCTCCCATGGTATGGTGCTAGGCCATGTGACGTGCTTTAGCAATGGAATGTGGCTGCCTATGGTTATTAGGATATTAGGTGATGCTGGAGTCATACGTAACTTCCTGGCCAGGTTTGGTCTTTAGGATATGAATAGATGCTAGGAGCCACAACCAAATAATATGATGCATGGCACTTTTGGTTGTAAGGTGACGCCAGCTAGCCATTGAATGATATGATTATGTTAAGATTTACATTCATATGGAAATTGGACTCCTGCTGTTCACCTTGGCCTGCTACGGGACTCATGTTACGGGACTCCTGGAGAGTTCCCATTGGTTGGGGAAGGATAGTAGGAGGGAATTCAGGGGGAGGTCCTGGGCTCCGGTTCTGGAAGACGCGACCCCGTGGGTGGACCGGCTTGCTTGCCGGACTTGTACGTGGTATTGGCGGCATTTTCAAAAATAAAGTTTTGTTCCTGCTTGAGTGGCTCCTGATTCTGTGCCCAGCCAAGACTGCGGCAAATAGATATGAATGAGATTCACTGGATCATATTACCAGGACTTCTAAAAGAGGAATGTGCCCTTTTTTCATGTGTTTCTACCTTCTTCCTGTATCAAATGAAGATGGGTGGCTGGAGCTCCAGCAGTCATTTTATGATGGTATGACTATTCTCTGAAGTCTCAAGAGGCATTTGTCTGTCTACTCACCCACCTGTACTTTCACACTTCAATGAGAGAAGAGCTAATGTTGGGTAGTTGCTCTTCCTTTGGTCTGGGACCCAGACTCAGCCACATCTTCTGCTAACCTGAGAACTGCAGCCTGGATCAGAGCCATGCCCACAGACTCATAGGTCTGTGTGCAAGAATACATGATTACTGTTTATTAATTCTTGTTGGGGAGGTTCATTTCGTGGCATTATTAATGTGGTAGTTAGCAGATACAACCCCTGCCTAAGACCTCCTGCTGTCATCTCAGCACCTCTCCTTAGAGTGAAGTCACATTTCTTAGCAGAGCACATGAGATGGGCATGTGACTTTTCCTGCTTCTTTAGCTCCACCTCCCACCTCATGCCTTGTCTCATCTTTCATATTTTTCCAGTTTTCATATTCTCCACTGATGGGATTCTCTCATGTATGGAAAGCCTTCCCTGCCTTTTTTTTTAAACAACTCCCATTGGACCTCTCCACTGTCAGTACCTCATTCAGATCCCTAGCACTGGCCCATCCTTATCTCCACTCCCACAATCTCCAGCCCACACCTCTAGCGGAGAACTTAAACAATTAAATTGCAGGTGGTCTCCAACTTAACAATAATTGGATTTGCAAGTTTTCAAGTTTGTGACAAAGCAAAAGCAATGGAAATTTAGTGGAAATCGTACTTTGATTTTTTTTTTTTTTTTTGTACCAGGGATTGAACCCAGAGGGATTTAACCACCAAGCCACATCCTCAGCTCTTTTTTATATTACATTAGAGACAGGGTCTCACTGAGTTGCTTAGGGCCTCGCTAAATTGCTGAGGCTAGGTTTGAACTCACAATCCTCCTGCCTCAACCTCCCAAGTTGCTGGGATTACAAGCATGTGCCACCATGCCTGGCTGTACTTTGAATTTTGATCTTTTCCTGAGCTACTGATATGCAGTGGGATACTATGAGAGCCAAAGCATCCAGTCAGCACAGTTACAGAGAGAATCCACTGAAGCACTGCAGGGAACTGTGTGGCTAAATTCTGATATTTAGCACTTTAATTGTATCAAATATATTTTTTTACTTACTTGTTTTTAACTTATGGTGGGTTTGTTGAGGTGTAACCTCATCATAAGTTGAGAAGCACCCATATAGAAAATTATATGCTGAGGCTCAGACTAATCCTGTCCAACAAAAGAGTTTCATTCCAGCTCTGACTTAATAGTCTCTCTCTCTCTGTTTTCTCTACACCATACAGATTTTTGTCAAGCCCTACAGAACTCTGTGGTGCAACTGGGAATACTTTTGAGGACACCACTTTTATTGCAGCCCCTGATGGCCCACTTTCCATCATTGAATAGGACTTAAGAGTATAATTTTTTGACTAACCTAGCGTCTATCTTATCTTACTTTCATATTTCCCCTCCCCATTTCTTCTTTTTTTTTCATTTGTCCTCTATGTATCTTCATATGCTCTCTCTGATTTGATTTGACTTGAATTTGATATATTCATTGATTTATTTATTTTTATTTCATAAAGGAATGAAGGAAAAGGCAAAGGAGAAGGGAGTTCTTCTCTTCTTCAAAGAAACATGATGCTTTTTGTCTCTCTCACTTTGATGTCTGCTATGTTTTGGATGTAAGTGCCCCCTCCAAAATTCATATTTTGGAACTTTAATCCCAAAATGTCAGTAGTAAAAGATGAGGCTTTGGAAAGTCACTGGGCTGTGAGGGCTCCACCCTCCTGGATGGGTTAACTCTTATAAAAGGGCTGCAGGGAACAGGTTCATCCCTTCCTTCTCTTCTGCCATGTGTTGGACCTTCTTTGCCCCTCTCACCCCTCCACCATGTGAGGATGCAGCAAAAGTGCCATTTATGCAGCAGAGACCAAGCCTTCACCAAACATCAAATTCTAGCCATATATATATATATATATATATATATATATATATATATATATATATATAAAACTTTTGGAGGGCAAGGATCCGTCTTAGTCAATAGTGAACCCTCTGCTACATCTGGCACGTAAAGTGCTTGTTGTAGAAGCTCAGTTAATGTTGTTCAAATATATCTGAAGCCCCATACCTGGGGTGCTATATTCTGATGTGCATGCAGGAAAAGTACAAAAGGAAGTGGCTTCCTGAAGAGGTCTTCATATGGGAAAGCCACCCTAACCCTAACCCTAATCCTGATCACCTGAAGTATTTTGGAGAAGCCATATCCCCAGGATAGAGGAAAGGAAAAAAAGTGCTAAAAGCGTAGACTGCCCAACAAAACTAACCTGCAAGGTGAACTCTCAGCAGAACTGGCCAACTCCCATGTCTCTCTGTGCAAACCTGCCCCATAGGATCTGGAAGATTCCAGTCCCTTTGTTAAGATGCCTGAAATAGACATGACGAAGAGCCTTCTACATGAAAATACCTCTTCACACATTTGTTCAATAGATTGATTTTCTAACACGGAAATCAGTTTCCCTGAGAGTATGCAAGTTTGATTAGGAAGTTCGCTCTTAGGCAGGTCAGGAAGTCTGCTCTGGACTACTCCTCAAGACCGTGGACCCTGACAGCATTGGTGTCACCTGGGAATCTCTTCAAGTGCCCTAATATAATCAAAAGTTATAAATGGGGGGAGGGGGAACAGGACAAATTCAGGATCACTGTGATTCAGGAAAGAAACTTCCAGGGTGCCACAGCCACACTGTGACTGTACAAGACCTCTCATTGCTGAGGCACATGATATCGAATCATCTATGTGGCAAATGTTCCATTTCACAGAAAAGGGATCCAAAGCTCAGGCCAGACTCCTGCAGTTAATCAACATGAGTAGAGCAGCTTCCAGAAGATCACCTTCACCAGAGGAAGCAGGAATGGTTTGAGATCTAGGAGGGTGGCTGTTGCGCCCCTGACTTTCCACAGCAGTCTCCAAGGAGCAGCATATGAGATCTTTAATGGCATGTTCAATGGAATCCAGGATTTGGGCATTAGCAGCACAGCAAGTAAAAAATGAAAACAATCTCTGAAGGGAGCAGAAAGGGAATCCTAATGCTTTAGCCATAAGTGAAAGGAGTCCAAATTGCAAACTAATTTGCCAGGAAGGAAATCATAACTTGTCTCTTATTTCTCTGGTAGCATCTGCAGAAGTTCCTAGATCAATCACACTCTTTACCACTCAGGGATATTGGCATATGTTGCTTCCCACGTAAGAACACTATGCTGCTTGCTGGCTGAATCATCCACCATCAAGCCTCAGGTTGCTAGCACTGCTGAGAGACACCATGGCTGACCAGAGCCTCCTTTGTCTTGAGTTCATCAATTTTTTTTTTCCTTTATAACATATATCATTGGCAGTTATTCTTCATCTTGCTGTTACAGTTTCCACTTTAAGGTAAGTTCTTCCATGAAGGGGAGGAGCTTTCTGTGTTGTGCTTGACCTTGGAGGTCTTCAGTAACCTGTACCAAATAAATGAATGACATGTGTTTAACATCTGCTGATCCGCACAGCAAGCCCCTAACCAAGCTGTGCTTTATAACAATTCAAATTCTCTCCAGGAACATTGATTCTATCGGTCAGAAATAAACCCTTATAAATGTGTATTTGAAGGCTGCTTCTGATGCAGTCAGTAGAACAGTATGTGGGACCCTTGTGCCTGCCTCCCTCTCATGATTTCTACTTGTTCTTTTGCAGTGAGAGTCATGGCAACAGCCTCTTTTACACACTCCACTCGTTTCTGGGTCTTGGGATGTCTAATAGTATCCTAAGAATCCTATTTGCATTTGTACCATTTACCTACCCATCAGAGGCCATGAATAAGACTGGAGGGGTAATGTTACCTCCTCAACACAATCAGTTGACACTTCCAAGCAAAAAGGAGAGAGAAAGGCCACCAAAGTCTTTGGAGGGATATTCAGGACAGTTAAGGGATTCTGCATTCTAGAAAACTTGATCTAAGTTTGTTAGCAATGAAAAGCAATGCACATATAGGGGCTTAAAAAAGAAATATAATTCTCTGAGAAGCTAGACCCCCCAGACTGGCCAAATGATCTCTAAGCAGGCTTGAGTGAGGAGAAACCAGCCTTAAATGCTCTTTTGGCAATAATAGATGAGGAGTGGAACTAGAAATGACAGAAATAGGGAGGGAATAAGAGGTCCCAGCCACGCAGAAATGGTGTCAAAAGAAAGAACAGGAAAAGAATAGAGTTCCTGAGAGGTGAATTTCACTCTGGGCCTTTACTAGTTATCCTATGATCAGTGAACCAGCAGCATCTGCATCCCAAATAAACCTGTTAGAAATCCAAATTCTCCATCCCCACCCCAGAACTACTAAATCTACTTTTGGACAATATCTGCAGGTGACTTATAAGGACATGGTTTATAAGTTTGAGAAGCACTATCATAAACTAATGGCAAGTAGAGGTTTAATGAACTAGAAGAAATTGCTTAGAATTTAGGGAATTCTTTGACTTAAAGGAAATCCCACTGTGGACTTAGTCCAGCCTCCATCATATTGAAGAGTAGTGAAAATAAGTAGGAAAATAAGACTCACCCCACTTTTGCTACTGGTTGTCTCATCTCTTCAAGGAGAGTGTCAACTCACTGGGGCCAAAAATGTTCATTTACCTTCTTCCTGTTCCTCACAGGGTACAACCTTGGGACCTGCAATTGGATTTCTGCTAACCAGTGACCAACCAAATGAAGATCATTCTGGAAAGTTGACTGAGATCAGCTTCTTCCATTTCCTCTTACGCATTCCTTGCTTTTAACTTTAGCCAATGCTCCCAGGATGATATGTGAAGATCACAAGTATTAAGAAAAGGGTTCAGGAATCCATTACTAATGTTCATAAATATAATGTGCCATTGCTCCAAGGTGGTATTTCTAGAGCTGGAAGTGTAGCTGACTATGCACTAAATGCCCCAGAGGGAAGGTTACATAAAAGTGCAAGAACTCATGAAACCAATTTGGGTAGAAATCAAAAACCAAAGTAAAACATTGGTTCTCTGGTTCATTGATTTCCATCTTCTCCCTAGGGTACAAAGAATTCTCAACTGCATCCTAAAGATGCTGCTCCTCTTTTGGTGGATGAACACCAACAATAATTCTTATTTTAGGAGCAATATGTCAGGTATTGCAAACATGACCTCTCAGTTAGCCTCTACTGCAGGGATCTTTGTGATATCACACTGCCCTGAGCACATGCCGGTTTGAGTTCTTTTTTTAGAAAACTGCTGAACAAAGAGATATATGCATCTGTATCCATAGATATATGTGTATATCATCTTTACAGCAAATAGAATAGAAGAAGCCTTGGACAGCAAGAATAGAAAATGAGTTTAAAATATATAATTATATGCCCATTTTCTTGGGGAAAAAATTGAATCTACACCAGCCTGATTTCTAGTGTTTGTTCTTTAAGAAAAATATCCCCCTAAACACACCATTCTATTTTTCCTAAGAAATGAACTGTTTAGAAAGAGCACTATAATGATCTAAAAATTCTTCTGGGCCCCATTGGTATAGGTGGAAAGCTCCCAGGAGCCTGGACTGCAGCTCAACCAGGGAAGAGAGTTGACCTCTAACCACCAGGCCATGGTCACCCTGTAGCCTCTACAGCTATTTCCACACCTTTAAAATGATAATAAGTATCAGATTTATTTCTGTCATAACAGTCAAAGGAACATGTTTTGAAAAGTATAAATTGTGACACCGAAGTGCAAAAGTTAGAGTATCTCTATTTAGCTATATCTTTCTCCTAACAGAAAAGGTATTGTAAAGATTCACCACTCATCTAGCAGAGGAACTACAGCTTTCAATTGCTTCTGTCCCTCTAGAATTGCACGAATGACCCATATTACGTAACTTGCGAAGAAAACAGGAATTTCAAATCACAGCCAATCTCTAAGTCACATGGTAATGAAGGGGGCCATAAGTTCTCAAGATATATTCCTTGACCCCTTCACACCCACCTCTCCAGTCACTGCCAGACCCTTGAATAATCCAGAGGGAAACTATGTATGAATTAGCAAAAAAAAAAAAAAGTCATCCTTCCTGGGGTGGGGTTTCAAATACTATATTAGTCTGGGTTCTCCTGAACAAAGGCAGTCAGACAGATGGACAGATAGATGGATGCATGAACAAATGCGCACACACACACATATATTTGTTAGAAGGAGTTGACTCATGCAGTCACAGAAGCTAAGACCCAAGAACTGTAGCTGGTAAGCTGGAGACCCAGGAGAGCTAATGGTACAGCTCTAGTGAGAATATGAAGGCCTAATAACCAAGAGAGTCAAAGGTGACAGCTGCAGTCCAAGTCCAAGTATGAAGGCAGAGGACCAATGTCCCAGTCAGAAGACACTGAATTCTCCCTCAGTCCACCTTGGTGTTTTTGTCAGGCCTTCAATGGATTGGATGAAACCCACTCACTATAGGGAGAACAATCTGCTCTACTTAGTCAATCATTCAAATGCCAATCTCATCCAGAACACTCTCACAGAAATACCCAGGATAATATTTGGACGTGCGATGGCCCATTCAAATTAACACACAAAATTAACCATCACACATGTGTGTATGGTGGGACCACAAGCTGCACTCCAGCCCCTGTCTGTCCCTCGCCTAGGCACCCTGGTGGAGACTTCAATCTACACAATCATACAGAGATCCTGCCTGCTACTTACATTTGATATTCTCTAAGAAATGGCCCCTATTCGCTAGATGGGCACCCTTAGAGTTCTGCCTTTGTGGCCCACTCCACCCATTATACTCTCCCTGAATCCTATCAAAGCTTCTGGACTGATAATGTCTTTGGCTCCATATAATGCCTCAACACAGTGTATTGCACTTTACAAGTTGATAGAATGCAGCTACCTTTAAATTTACAAGCTGATAGAATGCAGTTACCTTTAAATATTATAACTGAAGATTCCCCAGAAAAGCATCTGAGTTAAGTGGCATATGTAGGTATGGAACCCTTCCTTTTAGTGGAAAAAGCACAGATCTCCTTGGACTGCTAGGCCTGTGCAAAACAGTCAATGCACACTGAGTATTAAAAAAGAGAACAAAGAAAAGGAAAAAAAATAAAAACAACAGGAAGAACACAAGAAAAAAGAAAAAGAAGAAGAAGGAGTAGTCATCAACCACAAGACAAAAAATGATGTAAACATTAGGGAAAATAAACAGAAATAACAAATGACTAAGCATTCAATGAGTACTGAGTCCCAGAAATGACACTTGTGCAGAACTGTAACATAAGGAATGAATCACTGTTTACCACCCATGGACAGGGTGCTGTCAAGTTCAACATGTGTGCAGCAATTAGGAGCGGAACATGCAGAGCCTGCAGAACGGTGATGTAGAGCTGGCATCTGAAAACAAACAAACCTTATTCTTATCATTTCTCCAAAAAGGGAGGGGGTACCCCCAATTCCAATTTACAACATACAAATGTTTCACAAAGAAAAGGCTTGAAGTAAATGGAAGTTCCAAGTGGTAAGAAAAAAATGGTTCAGATATTGTGGGCTAAGAAATGTAAACAATGCAACTAGGGAAAGCTAGAGAACAGAGTTCTAACTATGGTAACAGGTTTAGAAACCAAACATGACTCTGTAGGAGAAGTGAAAATTTTTATGCTTAAAGAGTAAGCATGAATATGGGGGGCGTGTGATCAAAATATGTTATATGCATGTATGAATATGCCACAATAAAACCCTTTGTTCTGCATATTAATTTGAACTTTTTTATTAAAAATTTTAATTTAAAAAATATACACATACACGTAGGGCTAGAGTTGTGGCTCAGTGGTAGAGCGTTTGAGGCACTGGTTTCAATTCTCAGCACTGCATGTAAATAAATGAATAAAATAAAACTAATAAAATAAAATAAAACTAAATGAAAAAAATAAAACTAAAAAATATATTTTAAAAAATATACATATTTTTTTCAATGCTTATCTCTAACATCTGAAAACCTGGAAATGAATCCAACATGCAAGAAGGCAGAGGAGCTTTGAGGTTGATGATTGTAGGTCATTTTTCACACAAAGAGTGGGAAATTCTGGCCTTTTGATTGCCTATGGGATAGGACAGCTTTTGTGTATATTTGCTGATAAATCATCAGCTAATCTTAAAAGAAACGCAGCTTCAACACAGTGATTGGGAAATTCAGTTCTAGGCCAGTCTGTCTAACAGAAATCATGGACTAGACTCCCAAATGCCATTCATATTTGATTCTCCCCTTGAAGAAACTGGACCTCAGTCTCCAAATAAGTTGTTTCATTAATCTGGTCATTATTACCAGTCCACGTGAGGTTGCCAGCATAACCTAGTCTGATGCCCTTCACATCACATACATATCCAATGGGCATCTCCAATCTAAACTGTCCAAACCCAAGCTCCAAACTTGTTCTCCCTATACTATTCCCCATGTCAGGAAACAGCAACTCCATTTTCCAGTTGCACAGACCATACATCATGGAGTCATTCTCTACCTCTTCTCTCATATCCCTCATCTAGTCCCCTGTAATTCTAGTGGTTCTACCTTCAAAATATGTCCATAATCTTACAGCTTCACACCATGGCTACTATCATCACTAATCCAAACCACCACCATCTTTTACCTGGGTTGTAGTTGGAGCCTCCTAACTGCACATCCTGCTATTTCCCTTTGCCACCTTCAGTCTGTTCTCATATACATTAAACATTGGTTAGATCATGTCACTCCTATATGCAGAATTCTCCAATGCCTCCCACCTCAAAGTGAAAGCCAAAGTCCTTACAGTGATCTAAAAGGCCTTGTATAATCTTTGTCCCATACCAGTTACTTTCCTGACCTTATTACTTTCCCTCTTGTTCACTCTGCTTCAGACACACTGATTTTGCTCTTTTTCCTTTAACCCAGTAAATTCAGTTCTGACTCAGGGCCTTTGTATTTGTTGCTCCCTCTTCTCAGGACACTGTTCCAGGTGACTTACCCCTTCATTTCCTTTAGATTTTAAGATCTCAACTAAAATATCTCCAGAAGGGATTACTTAAAAAAAATAACCCTCTCTTCAAGATTTTCAAATCTCCCAATGCAGATTGGGAAAATGAGAGAAAAGCAACTGCATCACACACACAGTCTCAGGGGCCAAGGTTCTGCCATCTGAAAGACACACAATCTAGAATAGGCAATCCCCTGGAGAAGGAGAAGAGAGCTTCCAGTGGAATGCTAAATACCTGGACTTGGAAATAGGACCTATCAATTGCTTGTATATTTCATTGGCTTCAATTTCTCAGTTTTATCTAATTGCAAAAGAGCTAAGAAGTACAGTATTCCTAGTACTGCGGAAGGAAGGAGAACCAGCCCTATAATCTATACTATCAAATACTGCAAGCTGTATCCTTGAAAATTCTTCAGTGCTTGAGCAATTGAAGTCCCTGCCACTCTATGTTATCACCCTAAAATTAATTCTAGATTGACTCTTTTCTTTCATCTACTCAACAATTATTTAAGAAGCAGGATCTCACAATGTTGCCCAGGTAGCTGGGACTACAGGTGCACACCACAGCACCTGGCTAACAGATATTTTTTGTGTGCTTCCTTTTACATGCCATACACTGTGCAAGGTGCCAAAGATAACAGCAGATACTCCCCCATGGGGGTTTCACATTCCATGGTTTCAGTAACTATCCATCAACTGCATCTGACAATATTAAATGGGAAATTCCAGAAGTAAGCAATTGATAAATTTTAAATAGCACACTGCTCTGAGTAGTGTGATGGAATCTCACCCATCCATACCATCCCGTCTGGCACATGATCACCCCTCTGTCCAGCTTAACCACACTGCAAATATCCCCACCCAAAAGTCACTTAAAGCCAATGTGGTTATCAGATCAGCTACCAAAGCACAAGTTTAGCGATGCTAACATTTTTTATTACTGTGTGCAGTCAGGATTTTTCTATTTTATCATTGGTTATTGTTGTTAATCTTGTCTTGTGCTTAATTTATAAATTAAACTCTATGACACATGTATGTATAAGAAAAAACATAGTATATACATAAGTTGGTTAATATCTGCTTCAGGCATCCACTGGGGGTCTCGGGTCATATCCCCCACAGATAAGGGGGAACTGATGTTCTGCTTCTAGTGGCTGTGATGTATCTCTGGCAGAATAATCCACATCAGGGTGGGAGAGGCATGCTGCTGCAATCTGTGGTGCCAATGCTGTCCCCCAGAGTCAAGGGTGTGCAAAACATGCTTCCCACCCCACAGAGATGTGCAGAGGAGAAAGAACAGTCTCACCTCTCCCAGTGTTGCTATCATGCTACCAAATTAAGCTTCTCTGAGTGTCATTGCTGTTCTCCCAGAATCTGGTAGATCCACTATAGGCATGTGTAACCATATAACTTCATGATGTCCTTTCTTCAAGAAATAGCAACATAAAAGTGTTCATTGGATCACCCCAGAATGATGAATTGAAAACAAATATTGTCCTTCTTTGGACCTCAGGGAGATATAATCAAATTTTTTTGCAGCAATTAGAAGCAAAATTCTCAATGTGCTCATAACAATAAGGGTAGATTTGAATTTTTTTAAATGTAACATTTAGGGTAATGATGAATGGTGTGAATATACTTTGCATACAACCAGAGATATGAAAAATTGTGCTCCATATGTGCAATATGAATTGTAATGCATTCTACTGTCATATATAACAAATTGGAATAAAAAATAAATTAATTAATTTTAAAAATGTAACATTTCGTAGTAAAAATGTAAGCTAAAATAAAGTGTATGAACAATACATATAAGATAAAAACACATATTTGCTCAAAAATAGAAACCACTGGGGAAGCATACATGTCCAACACACAAGAATGGCTGCTGATGAGAAGAAAAGGGAAAAGGAGGTGGTACCAGAATGAAAAGAGGGAAAATAATAGAAGAGGAGAGTGTCCTTACATATACCATGGTATTAATGTGTCATCAACTGAAGAATATTACTAACTTGCCAAATATAAAATTTTACTTTCTAATGTCTTTTCTGCTTTTGTGGAGACACTCAAAATAACATTTGTCAAATGGATGAATGAAAAGGCACCAATCTAAAAATAGTCTTTAGAGCAATAAGACAGGCTGACAAGGCTTCCTTCTGTACTATCTGCAGCCTCAGGATCTTCAGGGAATTGGCTGCAGGACCCCCACAGATACTAAAATCAATGGATGCTCAAGTCCCTTATGTAAAATGATTTCGTATTTGCATTCAACCTGTGCAGATCCTCCTATACAATTTAAATCATCTCTATATTACTTATAATACCTCATACAATGTAAATGCTATGTAAGCAATTATTATAGTGTATTATTTAGAGGATAATAAAAGGAAAAAAGTCTGCATGTTCAGTATAGACACTATTATTTTTCTAAATAGTTTTGTCCTGAAAATATTCTTGGCTGATTCTACAAATGTAAAACCTGCAAATGTAGAGAGCCAAATGTACTAGGTTTTAGACTCAGAGCTAAATCTGAGTTGTCCATGATTACATATCATAATATTTGCTTAGGAAATGATAAGCACAAAAATTTGTAACACTGTTTTAGCAAAGATACGAAGGGGCATTTTCAAATGTAAAATGTACATTTAGAAATGTAAAATGTACATCTTCTGAAAAGAAATACTTATTGAGAGCCAAAAAATAATACCCTATAACTCAAGACTTCCACTTTTAATAATTTATTACAGAAAATTAATTTGTGTACAATCAGATTTATTGTGTTCATTGGATCAAATGATGTTTCAGATAATATTACTTGAAATAGGAAATTTCAAATAACATAAATATTTCAAATAGCATAAATGGGAATTTATTAAATAAATGTTGTCACACATATGAGGATCAATTTAATTAAATGAAATTATATAAGAAAATGCTTATCATATGTTGTTAAGCAAATGTAGCATTTTAAAATGTGCCACATAATCCTAATTTTGAAGAAAGGAAGGATATATGCTAAAATATTAATGGTAATTATCTCTGACCTAATGTACTAATTCAGTTAAAACTTATAATTTCTGATTTATAGTTGACACATGTATTTTAACTTGAAAAGTACTAAAACAAAAATATCAGTGAATAACCCAATATTATATTTTATCTGTTATCCTATATCATGTCTCAAAGGCATGAAAAGAAGAGTATTTCTGAGATGGATTTTAAAATAAGTGCTTCCGTATTCACAGAATTCTCAATTCTTTTTTATGTGTACATTTCAACCATCATTCAGTCACACTTACCATGTCACCTTGAGCCACACTTTACTGTGTCCTCCTCAAGCCATGTTAATAATTAAAGAGAAAGTCATTTCGAGATAAGAATGTGGATAAACAAATATTCCCTATAATTTTCGAAACCTTAGCTGAAAATTCATTAAATATCTTATTAAGGTTCTGTTTGTTATCAAAATCAAGGGAATCCATTCTGTCATCCATGTGGGCGTTGCAGAGTTCAGTCAAGTCAGGATAAAAGAGAAATGACAGGACATGAGAACCCATTTCAAGCAAAGAGTTATATTAAAACCCAGGTCAGCTTTTACTTTAATAATAAAAAATAAATGCTATTTATTTACTTTTTTACTCTGAAGTTTAAAACTCTAGAGGGCTGAAGAGATAAGCAAGAGCAGGAAAAGGTCAAAATCTAAGCACTGATATGTTTTCTCTGGGTAATAGCTGGTTCTAGTATCTTATCATTTTTAAAAAAATGGATCTTCTTGGGAGAAAATTCAAAAGCGTAATACAAAAAAGTTGCCTGGATCGAGATTTAAATTTCACTGTGAGTAAATGCTATCTGAAGAAATCTACTATAATTCTACTGTAATAGATGTAACCATAAAAAACATGTATGATAAAGTACATGTCAATTAAAAAGTAAGGCATGGGACTGGGGTTGTGGCTCAGTGGTAGAGTGCTTGTCTAGCACGTGTGAGGCACTGGGTTCGATTCGCAGTATCACAAAAAAATAAATAAATAAATAATAAAGGTATTATGTCTATAAAACAAAAAAAAGTAAGACATGTCAGTAGTTAGAGGAAAGGTAGCTTATTCTTCCACCAGTATTGTTAAGACAAAAACTCCAAGGCAAAATGCTTTTAGTTAATATCATTTGGAAAATGATATTTTTAAGTGTTTAATTATAATTTTAATGTGTCATTGATTTTTTGTTAAATATTCATTTTCAAACTCATCTACCATTCATTACTTTGAACTATTGGCTTCTTTGATGTAATTTTTTCAATTCCATTGTGCAAACTACTTGAGTTATAAGAAGCAATCTGTAAAATCACGTGTGCTTAAAACTCAAACTAAAGAATAGATTCTGATGTCTTTCTTTTTTATTAAATGATAATTACATCTAGACCTATAACTTCCATAGCATCCCTTTCTTTAGATAGGAGACACTAACCTGTCCTTTATATAAGACATTATTATGAAATAAATATTTATGTCTCCCAAAATGCGTATGTTGAAGTTCTAATCAATGTGGCTATATTTGGAAATGGGCCCTTTAACAAATTAAGGTTAAATGAGGTGATAAGGGTGAGGCTCTGATCAGTTAATATTTACTATTGTTATGAGATAAGAGAACTCACTAGTTCTCTCTCCACATGTATAAGTAAAAGAGGACCTAGCAAGCATGTAGCAAGATGGCAGCCACAGACAAGCCAGGAAGAGAGCCCTCACCAGAAATTGAATAGCTAGGACCTTGATCTTGGACTTCTAGCCTAGAGAGCTTTGAGAAATTAAATTTCCATTATCTAAACCATCCAGTCTATGGTATTTTGTGATGACAACCCAAATGTATGAGTCTGTGTGTGTGTGTGTGTGTGTGTGTGTGTGTGTGTAATTTCATCATTCACATATTTATTTGGCACTTACTTTGTACCAAATGTAGTTAAGTTATTGATTGATTGCATTCTACCAAAAAATAAGCTTCGTTGACAATCTAGACTTTGAATGCATCTCTACATTGGGGATTGCAGACATGTGGCACTCATACTACCCTTCTCCTAAGTACATGATAGAGATTAATAGTTCATCACAACACTTTTTCTTACTGAATGTAGACCAGAACTCATAACCCTTTTTAGCATTCCAAGCAACCACTAGTAATGTATAAAAATAAACATTTAAGTTGAAATCTGTTCCCCATTCCCATGTTAGACTGAAATTTCACCGACTGCTTATATATTATCTTTTTTAAATTTTAATTTTTTAAATAATCTTATTGCTTTTCATAGCCTATAGCCCTTCACCTGGTAGGAGCTCTGAGTATAAACCTTCTATATAAGAGTTTTAGGCCAAGAATCAAGATAAGCTTGTCTTGGCTCTACACAAATGAAACCATTACATATATTTTTAACTTTGATTGAATTCTCATCAAGTATGAATAATGAGCCAAAATAATGATTAGATTAATAATTCATAATAATAGTTCATAATCAATAATCCATAATAATGAATGGTGCATTATTATTAAGCTCAAAGCTAGAAGATTCAAGGACACAAAGGAGTGAAAAGCCCAGCCTCTGGCCTCTAATATCTAATTGTGATATCAGATATCACAATATAAGCAGAATGTGACAAGTGGCACTATCACATGAATGGTTTTGACAATAGAAACATAAGATGTTGGGAGGAAGGAAGGGAAGACATCTTCAAAGCTAAAAGGAAATTCAGTAGATGAACCAGTGCCTCTATTTCCTCCTAAACTCCCCTGTGGTCTTCAGCTGATCTAGTGATTAGCTGTCAGGATAGTCATTGTCTATACTCCAAATAGGTGTATTCTCTCTACACTGATCTGCCCCATCATATGCAAAGCAGATAAAGAAGAATGATTTTTCTAAATCCTTGAGCCACTGAGGAGATGCCACATGCTGTCTTTCTTTTAGTGACTGAGTTTCCTGGGGTCAAAGTCTTGCCATTCCGACCTAAAATGTTCTTATCCTTAATGGCAACACAGAGCAACAGAAAAGATAAGAGAAAAAAATAAAAAATAAAAGGTTTGAGACTCCAAACCCAACTTTGAGGTTAAAAAAATTTTTTATAGAAATTGGTTGGTTTTATGCCCTCAGATAGGCATCTCTTATGCAATACTTACTTTACTGAATCATATAAGGAGAGTGGAAATTAAACTTTTAACTGAGAAAGAATTTGGCCTTGATGGACTGATAATCATGGATTAGACTTCTTTTTCCCCAAATCTAGCAACTCACACATCTATCTCCAATAGACTCCTATCCAACATGCTTAAAAACTTGTTTCTTATTCTCAAAGTTGGCAATCATATTTACTTGTGTAATGCAATTTCCCCAGAATAAGTACAGAGCTAACTGAGGAACTTAATGATTAATTTCTTGAGCCAAAAAAGATGTTCATATAATCTTTAACATTCAGATTTTTAACTAGATTATCTGTTTGGCCTAGGAAGATAATAATCACACCTTATACCCAATAAAATTAAAAATCAATGTGTAGTAGAAAAGTTAATTAAGATTATGAAATATTAATTACCCTTTTTGATCTTTTCATTTAAAAAACCATTCTCCCTTCATTTTCTTGATATTCAAAGCCAAACTGGAGATGATGCATCTCTGAATTTACAGGGCTATAACCACTGATATTTACATGATAAATCTTCATACCACACACTGAATATTCAATGAGAAAAAACACACTGCCCAGTAGCTCCTCCATTATTGATACCCTGAGTGTCTGGAGAGACTGTAAATCTTTGCATATAGATCAAATTAAGTTTGCAATTAAATACAAGGTTAAAAAAAATCCTTCCATTTAAAGCCTTGGGAAGTAGTGAAAATATTGCCACCACAGAGCTTTCTGAAAGGGTCCATTTTACACAAAGCCAAATGCTTTTCCTATGAAGGAAACCGAACTTATCTCAAGAGTAGGTCCCACATCTCTAAAATCCACCTGGCTACATTTGGGAACAGATTCCACGGTCCACATTTTTTGTTTTTTATTTGGTGCACATATATTCTATTCACCTTTATCAACCTAATACAGTTCATGCCTGCTGAAACCAGAGGAAGCAAGAAATTATGAAACTGTGGGTATTTAAAATCTAAAATTTTAAGATATATGCACATCCCCAATCCCTTTCTTTTATACAGAGTGAAAGCTACTGTTAGAACCTGTGGAGGAAGTGATCTCCATTTCGCTTTTATTGTGATTTTCAGATTACATAAAGGTTTTATTTGATATCCTTCATACATGAGATGGCCAGTATACAGCTAAACAGAGTTGAAATGGGGAAGCTAACCAGTAAGAATACCCCTTCCCTGGATTTTACAATTGTAGTGGATTTCACTTATATTTATAGGAAATCTCTGGGAGTACTATCTGAGAAGGGGAGATGTGAGCATCCTAGAACCAACGAAGGCAGGTAGGTTTATAAAAGAATACAAGAGTGGCCCATTGCCCAGGACCTTGGAAAAGCAATTCCACTCCCCCACTCACCTCCACACCTCAGAGATCCTTACTCCAGTTGGTGACAGTTCACCTCAGGGCAAATGGGAGTGCTGGAGATTTCATATTTGCCAAAGAAGCCTTCAACCACAGAGAGATGGAGCTTTCATAAATAGATACCCAAAAAGGGCAATTCATGGAATCAATGAAAGAGGTTAATTCCTTTGCCTCTCAGTTGGGATAATACTGAACCATGTTTCACACTGTGTGCTAGATTTCCCAGCTAACCGGTGGTAACTGGTTTGATTCATTATCCTTCACTGGCCTCCTTGACTTTCCTATTTGACATCTTAACCTCTTTACTGATATTTACTAGGATCATCTCCCCCAAATAAATTACAGTCAAACCTTTGTGTGAGGGTCTATTTCTGGAGAAATCCAAACAAAAACAGATCCTGTGTGCTTTGGGGGGTTCAAATGGAAAAGCCATCTGTCTGTTCTTTATAGGTACCTAGAGAGAGCAGCAGGGCAGTGAACAGGTCATGTAATTGATAGAATTCCAGAAACAACAAAATTGCAGAATTACTACAAGGAAGTTCAGAAATTACATAGGCCAACTTCCTGTGCATGAAAATGACTATACCTCTAACTACTGGGAAAAGTAATGCATAAAGTACTAAGGGAACTATAAAAAACCTATTGTAATTAGAAAGGCAGAAATTAATGTTAGCTGGGGCCAATAAAGGTAGCCTTCATGGAAGAGATGGCATCTTTGATGAGCCTTGAAGTATAGATAATCTTTCAACAGCATTTCCATAGAGGGGATAAGGAACACAAATAGCATAAGCCAAAAAGGGCAATTCATGGATTCAAAGAAAGAGGTTAATTAGCCATGAGCAGGAGAGGGAGCACAGCACTAAAGCCTTCAGAGGAAACAGGAAGGAGTTGTCAGGCTACCTCTGGATTCATCAATGTGGCCAGGAAACTAGGGGCATGTAAATGGATGACAGTCCTCATTTAGATCATATGACAAGGAAGGAGAATAATGGTTTTCCCCAAAACAACTGAGTAAGAAGGGAAAGATGGAACTAGTTCTAACATGACCAGTGGGAAAAATCATGGTGGTCAGCCACTTTTAATAACAGGATTATAGGTACCCAGAGCACTAAGAACAGACTTTCAAGGTAAAGAGGAGATAACCCAGTCACATAACCCCGAGGCTTCAGTGAAGAGCAGAGGACAATTACCTCCAATTTGTCAACCCCACCCATAAAATCCAAAGCCCAGAACTCTTCTGCAAGAACTATGCTGCCACCCAAAGCAAAGGCAAATCCTAATTCTTCTCTTTTATTTTATCTTGAGGAGAATTTTCAGGCATATTCTGTATCTTTCATTAAACAGACAAGTTTTCTAGGATTTTATGAATATAATAAAAGAGCAAAATGTATTAATGTGATGGATGAAATTATATTTTAAGACACACATATCATAAAACTAAAGGTGTCCTAAAAATGGGAAACCCATTCCAAGAGGCAGCACTCTTGGCCGGATACCAGTATCTGAATCATGTGTGGTGTCTGGTGATATCTGTTCACTGCACAGAATTGAAGACATCGCTGACCTTGATGTGACATCCTCAATGGTTTACCACATTCTCTCACAAAGAGATGCATCCTTGCAGAGAAAATAAAACTTTCAAAGTCCTTTGGGAAAAAAAGAGACTTCTTCAGCTGAAGCTGCACCTTCATTCACAAAGAAAAGAAAGATTCATCTAGCAATCATCTTGTAGGACAAATCCATGCTGCCTTCAAACACAGACAGGAGGTCCCATCTACAGATCATTTGCAGCTTGTGTAATTTTTGAATGCCACTACTAACTAGTGGCCTTACAGACATTTTCAAGTATAATTGAAAATCCAGTGTAACCTTAGAAACTAGAAGTGAATGTAATATTTGTTTCAAAAATCAGTTTCTCTTCCTCACTTCCATATAGATCTCAAAAAAAAAGAAAGAAAAAAAAGAAAAGAAAAAATGTCCCACTAGTCTCCCTGTCTCCCCAGTGTCAAGTCCTATCTGCTGATGTCTTCTTTGTCAGCCCCTGTCATAGCCACAAAGCCTGGCAGTTCTTGATCCTAGGATTTTTCCTAGCCATTCTTTTTTTTTTTCTCATACCCATGAACACATCTTTAACACCAGAGATTAAGGACTAGTGAAGTGTGACTGTCATGCTAGGCAAGGGTTCCATCACTAAACTACATCCTCAGCCTGAAACCCTCAATTCTTTTACTATCTAGTCCATTATAGAAAATACTCACCTATTCTTATTTTCTGCTCAAATTTCTTTCCAGTAATCCCTACTTTAAAATATCCAGCACTCAAAACCCTCTATTGTATTACCCAATGGATCTTCTCTCTCTCTCCTCCCCTATCTCCTCCCCATCCATCACACACACACACACACACACACACACACACACACACACACACACACACACACTGATCCTCAGCACCACATAAAATAAATTCCCAATAGTATGATTTTCCATGATTGGGCGTGGCTTATCTCTGCAACCTCTTGTCTCCTTTTACTTGCCATACTTCACCCTCACTGGTCCTTCTTATTTTCCTTCAAGTACAAATCCTTCCCAACCCAGGGCCCTTGCAACTGCTGCTCCCTTTTCATGCAATACTCTTCCCCACTCATCATTTGGGAAATGAGGGTAGCTGTCCTTTATTTGGACAACACCTGTCATCTTTCAAGTCTCTGCTTCAACATCACCTCCTCAGAGATGAGTCCATCCTTTCTTAAGAAGGTTTCTTTCACTCTGTTCTTTCCTGGCTCCTTATTCTCTTACAGAGAAAATAAAGCATTTATTTGTTTATTAGACTGTTGTCTTATTGACATAGGAAGTCATGTATTGTATCCTAACTTTCCTAACCATAGGAAGCCAAGTATTGTGTCCATTTTACTTATCAGTCAACATTCAGCTACTGCTAAAACAGTAACCACTCAAAGCACACATGCGAATGAATGGTCTTCCATTTATTCCCTCCAAAATATTCATTTGTTGGCAGGACACAATTAGCTCTATCTGATTTTCCAGCCCTAGTTGCATGCCTCACTCCAAGTAAACTAAGATAATCTTCATCTCCCAAGTATAAATCCAACTTTTTCACTTCTGAACCTCCCCAAAACCACCACCTCTTCCACTTTTGCTCAGGAAAATCTTTCTCTTCCAGTCTTAATTCAAACAATTAGTCTATGAAACTGTGTCATAATAAAAATAATGCAACCAGTGTAAAATCAAAACTATGTTTCCTAAGAATGCTTCCTAGAACAGTCTTTAATATACTTTGATACCCTCATGCCAAAACACAATTCAATGTAAGCAATTCTACGGGGCCCATGTGATGATGCATTCCATTTAGTCTCTGGTTAGCTTAATTCATGGACAAATTTTAGAATATCAATGGATGGATTATATTCAGGTTGTTTGCAATTGATATTTTCACAGCTATAGTTTTGAAAGTAGTTAGTATCAATAAAGTTTCATAGATATGCCTATTCTGTTTCAGTTAACTGAGCTTAGAATGACTCAAGCCCATAAAGAAGTTCAACACACTTCCTTTAAGTGAGGAGAGTATATTCTAATATCAGTCATGATGAGGCACCATACCCAGAGTAAAACAACCTGCTGACTAAGAGCATTTTCAGTTGACAATAATAAAACCTTATCATTTGAACAAAAGCAATATTTCAGTGTCTACTGCCTATCCAAATTACCTGAAGAGATAGCAACATATTCTAAAAACAGTTAAACAGGAGTGAGAACATAATACACCTCTGTAATGTGTGGACCTATCCCTACCTTTGTTTTATACATAATATATGAAGCTAATGTAGGCCCAACTCTCCAATATGTCAGCTTAGGAAGTGACTTCCTCAACAAGACTCCTAAAACACAAGAAGTATAATCAAAAATCAATAGATGGGATAGTATCAAATTTAAAAGCTTCTTCATAGCAAAGGAAATAAGAATGTGAAGAGAGAGCCTACAGAATGGGAAAAAAAATTTTGCCACCTGTACCTCAGATAGAGCATTAATTTCCAGGATATATAAAGAACTCAAAAACTTAACACCAAAAAAGCAAAGAACTCAATAAATAAATGGGCAAAAGAATGGAACAGATACTTTACAGAAGAAGAAATACAAATGGTCAACAAATATATGAAAAAATATTTAACATCTATAGCAATTAGAGAAATGCAAATCAAATCTACCCTGAAATATCATCTCACTTCAGTCAGAACAGCAACAATCAAGAATGCAAATAAAAATAGATGTTGGTGAGAATGTGGGGGAAAGGGTACACTTACTGGTGGAACTACAAATTGGTGAACCACTTTGGAAAACAGTATGGAGATTCCTCAGAAAACTAGGAATAGAACCACCATTTGACCCAGTTATCCCATTCCTCAATTTATAGCCAAAGGACTTAAAATCCAAATACTACAGGGACACAGCCACATCAATGTTTATAGCAGCTCAATTCACAATAGCTAAACTATGGAACCAACCTAGATGCCCTTTAGTAGATGGATGGATAAAGACACTGTGGTATATACACACAATGGAATATTACTCAGCCTTACAGAGAATGAAATTATGACATTTGCAGGTAAGTGGATGAAACTAGAGAATATGATGCTAAGTGAAATGAGCCAACCCTAAAGAACAAAAGGCTAAATGTTTTTTTCTCTGATATGCAGATGCTAATTCACAATGAGGGGCATGGAGAAGAATAGTGGTATTTTAGACTAGACAGAGAGGAGTCAAGGGAGAGGAGGAGATGTGGGGGTAGGAATGATAGTAGAATGAATAAGACATTATTACCCTATGTGCATATATGATTACATGGCCAGTGTAACTCTACATCATGTACAACAAGACAAATGAGAAGTATTCTCCACTTATGTATGATGTGTCAAAATGCATTCTACTGTCACATATAACTAATTAGAACAAATTTTTAAAAAGAAAAAATATAAGTAAAGCTTTCTGATAATAAAACTGCATCTGAATTGTTTACCCATAATGAGTTTATTACTGACAATTACTTTATAATTTTTTATGTTGCTACTAAATCACATCTTTCCATTACTAACTTAAGCAATTACTATTATAAGACCCAAGCGTAGGAACATGTACATGCATACCCAAATTTTGTGCTCCCTTATAACTTTATGTCAAGGGTGAATTTTGCAAGTATAGACTCCATGACCTAATTCAAGCCATTTATAACTGCTAAACCCCAAAAGATAGTTTCCATATACCTCCGGCTCTTCCAGTTGATATTCATTATCCGTCAGTACTCTAAATAAGCTATTTGCCCTGAGTTCTTTGACATAAAACATTAAACAAACAACATTGAGCTCTTGCTATCTATCAGGCCACTTGTTAAGCATTAAGGTATTCTGCAATTAAATTTTTTTGTAACTTTATAAAGCTTATAGCGAAGCCATAAGGATATCCAATAAGTAGTAACATGAGTTAAATTAGGCACTGCTCCAACCATTTCCTCTGTATTGTGTCATTTAATCCTTAAAAACAAAACAAATAAACCAAAAACACTCTGAGGAAGGAAATGTTATTTACAAAATACAGGCAGAACTGAAATTTAAGGAGATGTATTAACTTACCCCAAGACACCTCTCTAGAAAATGAGAGAGACAATATTCAAACCCAGATAGTATGTCCCAAAACCTTTGTACTTAACCCTGCCTCTACTTAAGATCACCATGCTCAGCTGTGCAGGTTGTGCACTTCTCGACCCACATCAGGGGCAGGGTCAACTAAACCACACCTCACACTGTCTACATAGCAGCCCAAATCCAGACACATCACCATATTTCTCTGAGCTATGATTTTTCTACTCCTGTAGAAAGCAAACACAAAGATAGAGGGAAATCAAGTGAAAAATGATACTAGAAAGATGCAAACTGAGGAAACCAACTCAAAAAGAAATCTAAAAATCCGAATAGACTTTTTAAAGAGAGAGAGAGAGAGAGAGAGAGAGAGAGAGAGAATTAATCATTTCAAGACTGCTCACTAGAGCTCATTCAAACCCAGATGTCTTCATTGGTAAATTCTACAAAATATTCAAAGAATTAACACCAACATATCACATACTCTTTCAAAGAACAGGAGGGAACACTTTCCAACTCATTCCATGACACAGAATGCAAAAGAAACCAAATTAGAAATAAAATGGACATCTTTTTGTTATAAAAGATATCATCAAAAAAGTAAAAAAAAAAAAAACAATGCACAGAATATAAACTATGGACAATATAAACTATACAACTGATAGGGGACTAGTATGCATAATAGTTTTTTAAAACCTTATAACTCATTAACAACTAACCCAATTTAAATAGAATTTGAATAGATATATATCCAAAGAAGAAATACCAATGGACAAATGGCATATATCAATGGACAAATGGCATATAAAAAGATGTTTAGTATCATTATCTACCAGGAAAATGCAAATAAAAATTCAATGAGATATTATTTTATATCCTGTAGAAATGTCATGAAAAAATGACAAATAATTACAAATGTCAGTGAGGATTTGGAGTATCTGCAATTCTAGTCCTACGTCATGAGAAGTGAATGCATAAATCTACACAGAAACATACACAAATGTTTATAGCTATTAATAATACCCTAAAAGTGAAAACAACCCAAATATCTACTAATGGATGAATGAATAAATAAAATATGATATATCCAGACAATGGAATACTATTCACTAATAAAAAGAAATAAAATATTGATACATGCTACAAGGACAAACCTTGAAAACTTCATGCTAACTGAATAAAACCATCATAAAGGACCACATATTATATGACTACATTTATAGGAAACACCCAGATTAGGCAAACTCTGAGCCAGAAAGTGTGTGAATAATTGCCCAGTGCTAAAGGATTTGGGAGAAAAGAGACAGTGATTGATAATGGGAATGGGTTTCTCTTTGAGCTAACAAATATGTTCAAAAACTGATTGTGGTGATGGCTGCATAACTCTGAATATATATTATAAATGATTGAATTGTACATTGTAAATGTATAATTGGGTGTATTATATAACATGTGAGTTATATGCTTATTTATTAATTTTATAAATTTGTGGGGTTCTGTGTGATAACTCAATACATATATACAGTGTTCAAACATCAAATCAGGGTAGTTAATACTTTCATCTTTGTAAACATTTTTAAAATTATTTTGATTAACACATAATAATTGCACATATTTATCAGGTACAATGGGAGGCTTCAATACATATAAATAATATGCAATGACAGGCTGATTAATGTTTCTGTCTCCTTATCATTTCTGAACTACAATAAATTTCTTACTAAAAATTATGGAAGTGGGAGGGACAGAGAGTAAGGGATCATTTTCATTAAGTATGGAATATTAAACACTTATTAATCTCTCCTGAATTCCTAATATAATGATGATAAAAGATGAAAAAAAGGCATAATCTCACATAGACAAATAAAATGAGAGAAGAGAAACAGGAAAGGGGAGATGCCAACACAGTTTTGGAAGCTGTAAAGCAGATGCTGAGCACACTGACCTAAGTGATACCTGAAAGCTGGGGGCCAAGCCTGTGGGGAAGACAAGATGGAGGCCTATCTGTACTATGGACTCAGAAAGTATCAGTTACTTCTAAAGAATGGGATGTACAATGAGGCTGAAAATTGGAGTGTTGGTTGGAAAATCTACATGAGAAGGATTTAAATACCCTTCCTAAATCCATGGAGTTAGGCAATACACCCTACTCCCATTCTACTGATTCAGCCAGGGATGTGTAGTTTCCTTTCTGCAGAAGGTATGGGTCTAACTCTAGGCTCAGGGACCCAAGACACAGATTGTCAACTAAAAACAGAGGAATTAAGTCAAATGCTATATAGTGAAAGACAAAGTTTAGGAAATCCCACAGAAAGTAAAACAAAACAATAAAAGAGATAAAAATTTAAAAAGGACAAGAAAATTGTGTAATCAATTTAGATAGATGGTCAAGTCCAGACTGTGTTTACTATTCTGTATTTAAACACCAGGATACAAGGGGTTCCAGGAATAATGCCACAAATTAATAAATGAGATTATAAAACTTATAAAACTTTATAAAATTTCTTTCTGTGCAGCAAAGGAAACAATTAAAAGTGTGAAAGAAAAACCTACAGAATAGGAGAAAATCTTTTCTAGGTACTTTTCTGACAGAGGATTCATATCTAGAATATATCAAAAACTCAAAAAACTTTACATCAAAAATCAAATAACCCAATTAATAAATGGGCAAACAAATTAAACAGACCATTCTCAAAAGAAGAAATATAAATGGCCAAAAATTACATTAAAAACGTTGACATCATTAGCAATTAGGGACATGCAAACCAAAACTACACTAAGATTTCATCTCACGCCAGTCAGCAAGGCAGTCATCAAAAATACAAATAATCATATAAATTCTGGAGAGAATGTGGAGAAAAAGGAACACTTTTGCACTGCTAGTGGCATTGTAAATTAGTTCAACCACTATGGAGGTTCCTCAAAAGACTAGACATGGACCACCACATGACCCAGCTATACTACTCCTTAGAATTTATTCTGAAGAATCAAAGTCATCACGTTACAGTGATACATGCATACCCATGTTTATAACAGCACAATTCACAATTGCCAAACTATGGATCCAGTGTAGGTATCCATCAATGGATGAATGGATAAAGAAAACATACATAAACACACTAGAGTTTTATTAAGCCATAAAGAAAAATGAAATTATGTCATTTGCAGGAAAATGGATAGAACTAGAGATCATTTTGTTGAACAAAATAATTCAAACTCAGAAGGTCAGGGACATATATTTTCTCTCATATGCAGAAGCTACAGAAGAAAAAGGAAAAGAAAGGTTGGGGGTGGTAGTAGCAGGAATCTCATGGAAATCAAAGAGAGATCAGCAGAGGAAAGGGACCAAAAGGTGGGAGGAGGGGGAGAGGAGGAAAGTGATGGGGAGTGAAACTGGCCTAACTACATGTTATATTGTGCACATGTACAAATATGTAACAACAAATGTCATTATTATGTACAATTATTATACATCAATAAAACAATAGGAGAGTAAATAAATGCTAAAAAAAAAAGATGAAGATGGAGATTCCAGGGAAGGCAGGGGTGAAAAACAAGAACATGGAGAAAAGAACATTATAAAATAAATAATACAAGAAAATCTCAGAACTTACAGAATGTGCTTGCAAATGTAAAGGACCTACCAGGGTCCCACAAAATGTTCATCGTTATGAAATTTCTTAACACTGGGATTCTAGAAGATAGTCAGTTTCTTCATAACCCTAAGGGAAATTCTATCAAACACAGAATAATATACTTGTCAAAATCATTAGCCATGTTCAAGAGTAGAGTATAGACCAAGAAAGAGGAAGTTAAGAAACTGGGAGTCAATACAGGACAGATGCAAAAAAAAAAAAAAAAATCCCAGGATGACAGTGAGAAGCCTCTCGGTGACAGCTAGACTGCAGGCCCAAGGAAGAACCAGAAATAATGGGAACTCAGGAAAGAGAATTGTCAGGGCTGGGAGCAGGGAGGAGGTACAAGAGATCTCTTAAAGAGATGGTCTAAGGAGCTTTCAGCCTCTAGGAGTGTAGGGATGAATGCAGCAACCAAATAGAAGAAGCAACAGATTCTAGGGAGGAAGATGATAACCCCAGTAGTGCAAAATTACAATTGTTGTGTTTTTCTAAGAGACCTGGTAAGTCATTTTCCTTTTCTCCACCCAAGTTTTGAACAAAGTGATAAATAAAGCTAAGAAATTCAGATTAAGGACAAAATAATGTCATCTTCTCCTCCTTCTGTTCTTCCTCCTCCTCGTCTTCTTCTCCGTCTTCTTCTTTACAAAGGTTTATTTGGCTATAAGGTTAGAGTTAGAAGATTATTGTCTGGTAGGAAGTGGCCTCCACCAGACTCTATGTTTGCTGTGCCTTGATCTTGGATTTCTCAACCTCTAGAACTGTGAGAAGTGTATTTTTGTTGTTTTCAAAAAAAAAAAAAGATTTAACTTGGCTAATATAGTTTATTTAGAGAGCCAAATGGGCTTTGAACCCCAGAATTAGGCAGATTTTCCCACCCACCTAGGGTAGGGCTGGACCTCCCAGTCTAATTGGTACAGCAAAGAGAGTTTGCTCCTGGCTATCAATAGCATCCAGAGGAGTAAAAAGGAAAAAGGCTTATCTACATAGCACAGTTACTAAACCTCACTGGGGACTCAGATGGTCATTTACTTTTTTATAACAACAAATAGATTTAGGATTACATTATTTTAGAATTTTACCTAGTATCTAATCAAGCTATTTTTGATGCTTGCAGAATCTTATTCTTTCTTTTCTTTTCTTTTCTTTCTTTCTTTCTTTCTTTCTTTCTTTCTTTCTTTCTTTCTTTCTTTCTTTCTTTCTTTCTTTTTCTTTTGTAAGAAAAAAAAATTGCAAAAGGGAAACTCATGTTCCCATCCCTGGATTTCCAGTCTCTCACCATGGTCCATATCACCTACATGCAAATCCTCTCAGAAGACGGGCTGTTCTGTACTGGCTCCAGGAGATATGACCTCCCTATGGGGGTCTGGTGGCTAAGTAATTGAGCAGATCAGCTCTCAGGCTCCAGATCAGGCAGCCTGAATATAAATATGCTCCTTATTTCCTTCCCTTTATGACATAAAATTTAAACAAATAACCTCTCCTCATGCATGATTTTCCCTCCAAAGCCTACTTTTCTCTGAATTTGGGAGCCCTGGAGCTATGCCTCACCAGGTTTCTCCAGAAAGCCAGGGTCACTTCTCAAAATGCTCCTCCTTTTCATCACCCTCTTTTTCTTGCAATTAGACCTACAGGCAGAAATTCTGCTCATCCACTTTGTAAACAAGGAAGGACACAAAATCTTCTCAGAAAAACCTTGTTTGTATGAAGAGATCTAAGGAAATTTATAGTACACACAGAGAGGCACCAATTTCCACTCAAAGAAGCAAAGCTAATGACAAAACTAACCTTCTGTCCAGACATCAGGAGAGACGTCAAGTTGGCCCTGCGTAATTTTTTCCACATCTCTTAAATCATGTTTAACCAAATAGCCACTTGATCTAAGTGAGGACTATCTTGTGGTGAGGGAATCAAAGAGATCATAATGATCTTGCTGGACAACATTATGAGTCCCATGTCCTCTTTGAACCCCATTTCATCTGTAACATGGGAGTATTGATCTCAAAGGTCTTTGCCATTTGAAAGTTTAGGATTTTAAGTATAGACTGAGGTTTTTTTCCTGCTATCTGAAATCTGATTTGATGTTAAAATAAACATCAAAGAAGCATTAAACAGCTCAAATAAATTTTTTCAGTACTAATAAAAGTATGAATTTCCCATCTCTTTTTATGATTTCTTTTACTTCACATTCATCACATTCTTTTTCTACATATCCCCTACTTTGCAACAAGACCCCCCATTGTATTTTTAAAATCTTCTGTTCTTTTTCCCCAGTAGATGGCACCCTGTTACAACTTTCAATTGCTTTCTGCCTTATAAACTCATTTCACAGTCCAGAAAATAATTAGCCAGAAAAATAAATACAGAGTTGAGAATGTATAACATTTGTTTATTTTTAAAAAAGAAAGATAAATTTTATAATAAGCATGCTTCTAAAATATTCATTTTTTCCAAAATTTAAACAATTAGGTTCAACATATAAGGTATCATAAAGTAATTAGAATGTTTTTATACATACATGTCAGACTGAGTGTGTTAGAATTGAGTACTACACTTCCAACTGATGAACCTTTGAGATTACAGATGATCCAAATGATGCTGTCACAATGCTATTTTTAAAACACTTAGAAAGCCATTTTCTGGGAAATACTCCCAAGAACAGTGTCTGGCCTACATGAGAAAAACAGTCTCAATGTTTCATTTTTGACAATCCCTTCCCAGGAGCATCATCTTTCTCAATAATCTTTGAATTCAAGGAACAGCATTTTCCCCGTTGGAAAGACTATTTCCAAATATTCTATACTCAATGAAATTTGGCTGCCCACTTTTAAGTATCTTGGAAAGGACAGAACTCAATGACAATTTCTGTCCTCTGTCTCTCTGCTGACTGCTTTCACCATGGTGGGTAGAGCATGACCTATAGCATAGGAAAAATTATTCTTGTATGTTGACAAGTGAAGAAGCCAATAGCTTTAATGAGAGGGAACAAGACTCTAGCATTGGGCAACAGTCCCTAACAAATATGAATTTACCTACTAAGAAAAGTAAGAAGGTGAGCACATGTCCCACCCATCTCAAATCATGAAGAACCAGCCTCTGCTTCAAGCTTCACAGTGAGGTAAGAACCATAATCCCACCATATAGAGTCAGGATTGGTTTTACTCCCCTTAGTGCAGATGTAGAACTCCTCCTGGGACAGAAGAAACTACCCAATACCCTAGGAGGAAGAAAGAACCATCCTCCATCTTACCCCAAAGCATTCTTATTCCTCTCCTAGAAGGGAAGCCTTGCTCCAAACTATTTCAATATGGAATTTATTCCTGGTTCTCAAAATATGCCAGCCCACCCTTCAAAGTACTGAGGGGAAACACAGATTTGTAACACCCAGTCCAAACAATAGTTTCCACAGCAAATCTGAAGGGCCTCTTTTGGACATCTCCTCTTATGTCTTGTGTGGGATTCCATGACCCCTATACTCCAGTTTCTAAAATCTATCCCAAGCCCTGCTCATTATGACCTCTATACTCCATGACCTCTATACTCCAGTTTCTAAAATCTATCTCAAGCCTGCTTATTATGGTGACGCAGGTACCTGGGTGCAGCTACCTGGCTTTTCCAGGCAAGATAGAGGCCAGCACAGCCCCCCAACCCCACTCTTTTAAATTTCCTTCTTTCCCTCAGGGGAATGAATCAACAATTCCTTTCTCACAGCTGGGATCCTGATGGGTAGGGAACATCAGAAACTTTTGGATTATATTCTAAAACCATGGGCTGAACTAACTCTGAAGATCAGTTATTTCTAGTTACTTGAGCAATTAGGTTTCCCCATGGCTTCACCAGCAGGTGGGTTTTCAGTGACTTTCTTCTTCAGCTCCCTCTGGTGGTGGAAACCTCACCACAGGGCACCACACAAAGCTGTCTCTGAAGCAGGTTTCAACACAGCTTACTGGCTTCCTGAGGATACTAGGGAACATTTAGTTAAAAGGTTTAAGTTAAATGGCAGGGAAACCAGGCCATCGGACTCCCAGGTTATGTTTCCTGGGACAAATCTTCACTCATTTTGAATGACTTTCATTTTTACATCATATATGTTTTCTCCACAGCCGGAAAATCTTTTTGTCATGAGAAGATGAAAACTAGGATGAGAGTGAAGATCAACATGTATTCCTATAGCGCTATTTAAGCTTTTATTTTTCCTAATATTTATTATTTGCTGTGTGCTAGTCCCTGTTGGAAGTACTTTTCTTATTCACATATTTAATCCTTAAAACAACTCTACAGGGTTGGTGTGATTATTACTCTCATTTTGTAGAAGAAAATGTTGTCATACCTCATTTCATGGGCCACAGCCAGAGAGAAAGGCAAATATTCATCTCTCAGATTCATCTATACAAGTTAGTGAAACAAATGGGCCTGTTAGGTCTGCAACAAGGCAGCAAGCGGCCCAGGCAGATCCTTAGGAGCTTAAGAGCTCAAAGGAAGGTGTTTGGCCCCTGAGGAATGCTATCACCAAACTTAAATCAGAAATTTCAAAATTGAGCTTTTAGGAATTTAATCAGTAACACATGGCAAGGACCAACTTCCAAATAGGATAAGAGAGGAGAAAAAAAATCTAGGGATACTATATATCATATAATAACATATATCGTTGATGGACCAACATTGTTGTCTTCCTAAAGAATGACCAACTGTGACAATTTGCCTGGGATTGAGGGATTTCCCCACATATGGGACTTTCAGGGCTAACAACAGGAAAGTATCAGGAAAACTGGGATGAGCTAATTATTCTATCTTCTAAAGAAACTCAGTTCCTTTCTGATCTGTCAAGAGACCCCAGAGTTCTCCTGCTTCCCCTCAAGGCTCATCAGACTTTTGGTTTCATTGGCTTCCATCTACCCACAACACTGAAATGGGTGGGATGTACCTATTAAGGTCACCATCTGAGCTGCAGGTTCTAGTGCTAAGGAAAGAAAAATCTTCCTTTATACAATAGTAATAAAGTTATGGAATCTATAGCCATCAAAATCAGAACTGGAAGGAGTTATAATGCAAACCCATCTGTGGAGGATACATTCAAAGACCTTAAGGAGATGCCTGAACTGCAGAATATTGAACCCTATATAGATTATACTTTTCCCATACATTCATACCTATGATAAAGTTTAATTCATAAATTAGGTACAGTAAGAGATTAACAATAACTAATATAGATGTAGAACATTAATAGCAATACACTGTAATAAAATTACCAGCATCACTATTCCTGTACATTGGGGACATTATTAAGAAAAATAAAGTTACTTGAACACAAGTTCCGCAATGCCACCACACTTGATCCGATAACCAAGACAGTGCCTAGGTGACTAATGGGCAAGTAGTGTACACAGCCTGGATACACTGGACAAAGAGATGATTCACATGCCAGGACAAACAGAGCAGGATGGTTCCATTTCCAGTTTGCCACACTTGATTCCATCATCCATGAACTCTAGGCTCTTGGTTCTAAATGTTATATTGACTCCCTGCCTTCAGCCCAGACAGACACAGGGTTTAAACATTGTGTTTCATCATGAAGATGTTAGCTAGACTCTGTCTTTACTTGTCCTTTAGGTTTCTGGATCTATCGTAAACACTGATAGGAACTCAGCCCTAGCCTTTTCCCTACAAAACCTAAACTACTCCCCACTATCTTGACTGGGTAATATTTGTCTCTCTTCCAGGGAGCCAGGCCTGAGATTTAGGAGTTCTAGAATCTGGCACTGACACTTCAATGCCTTGGGCTTCTGTTTTTCTAGATTAAAATGGGGTAATCCCTGCCCTTGCCCACCTCATTTGGTCACCTCAAAACAACTTCAAAAACCCCAGTGACACCCTTTTTTATACAACATTGCCCTTGACCATGTTTAAAAACAGGGCACATGTTTCAAACTTCAACAACAATAACAACAACAACAGACATTTCTGGGGCTGGGGTTGTAACTCAGTGGTAGAGCACATACTCAGCACATATGCAGTTCTGGGTTCCATCCCAGCATGGGGGCATGATGGCAAACACACACACAACACTGACCCAGGCATGCAAAATACAAAGCAATTTAGAAGGACAAAAGAATTTGGTTAAACATGTTGAGTTTAACCTAAAAAATGAAAAGTAGTGTCTAAAATTGCTTTGCAGACTTGAATCTCATCTCCAGTCTAAAGTCTATCAGTGGCACTACATTAGGAAACTGCCAATAAACCCCATTTAGTATGATAAAATGATGATCATTATTACTTTAAGAGAGAAGACTTTAGAAGTGGAGAAATAACTTCTAGAAAATCATTAAGCAGGATTCATAGAAATGATCTCAGAAATTCAAATTTGCTAGTATCAATCTAGGGTCAATCTTGCCTCTTGCCCAGCATTTTCCCCAGAATCATTTGAGTGCATCCTTTGGTGCCCAGGTGGTCTGGCTTTGTTCTAGTGCTCAGACTCTAAAGTTCAGATATATGCTTCACAATAGGATGGGTCCTTGTCCAAGCAATGAGGCAAATTTTCTGACTAAATATTCTTTATATCCTCTGATACCTCTTTCATTTGCCCTGCCTCCCAGATTTTATTTATATCTCTTTGGAATAAAATTCGTTCAATCTTTTTAAAATAAAGCACATCTGCTTAACCCTGCCCCAAATAAACTTCCACTGCTCTATTTATTTAGTAGCCATGTGATCTACTAATGAGCACTGAACTGCAGAGATTAAACTGAGGAAATCTCTCCCCAGTCATGCTTTATCCATTAAACACGTGTGAATCTGTGATGATCTCGGCGTTCCTTGTGCCTGCTGACTAATTGAGTTTGAGACGGTGGCTGTCAAATGCTGGAAAGGCATGATTTATGCTAAGGGTATTTTTGGTCTCTGACATACCCAGTTTCAGAGGGAATAAAAGAAGTCATTACTATATCAGAACTGTGACAATAAGCAGTTGCTAACAATGGAATTGCCTTCCAGTTACCAGCCAGTCTGTTAACGGAAAGCTTTGAGTTTCCATCTTTGCTCTTACCCGCTGCTTCCGGGCAGGTGATCCTGCAGGTTTTCATTTGCATTTATTTCTGTGGCAACATTTATTCCATTCTCAGTTATCCTTCCCCAAGATCTTATTGACGCTACCACTGGGAACCATGGAAATAAGTGATAGTGTTTGTAAAGAACCAGCTGCCAGGCCTGAGCCACTGCTTGGATGATGAATGCTCCAGCTTGGCCCCTCTCTAAGACAACAATTCAGGAACATTCTGGTTGCCCATGAAGGAAATCTATTTCCAACCCACAACCTGATTGCTGCTGATCTCACTTGGAACTGCAAAATGACAGTAGGTGACTAGAAAGTTCAGGCTGATGTGTGTGAACTGGGTTTATAATTCTGCCCTTAAGAGGGGGAAAAAAGGACATAATAGTGGAGTGAGGCAAATTTGTAATTGTTTTAACAAACACAGGGTACAAACTACTTCATTCTGAAGGCTTAAAAAGAGCAATAACTTTTAAATGCTGAATTCTGGTGACTAGGTATTTTCCTAATTATTTAATCTTAAGATCTCCTCCCACCTTTGTTTTCCTTTTTCTTCTCTGCTATCTACATATGAGAGAAAACATATGACCCCTGACTTTCTAAGTTTGGAGTATTTCACTTACATAAACAGGGATGCTTTAATCAACCTGTCAGATCTGACACAGTGATAGGAACCATGATGCAGCCTTCTGACTCTGGCATTGCTTCCTTGGGTCCTCACCTTTCCCTGGGAGTTGTTGCTTATAGGTCCAGCAATATTACTACTGTTTTCCTGTTAGTGATTTCCAAACCCCATCACTGTCCTGCTATTAGCCCTGCCTCAGATAGCACAGACGGGGCACTCTCACCAGCTCACCCTCCAGCTCCTCAGATCAACTCTGAGAACATACTCACCCCTACTCTCCAACCTAGCAGCTGCACACAGATGCTGACTCCTTTTCTGATAATACTTTGTTAGAAGGTTTTCAATGGTATACATGGAAATGAAGGAAAAATAGCCCCTAGGCTTTAGATCCACGGGGGGCAAAGAATTCAAAGGATAGGTATTGGCATCTCAGGGCAACAATGAGAAATGGTTTTCATCTCACCTTTCTTTTCTTTCATGTTCTTATCTCTTCTGTCTCCAGCAGGTGTCCAACATCTTCAATCTGTATGCATAATTCTGCAGCCCCTTTAAGTGGTTTGCCTGTCTCTGAAGGGCCCTCTTCCCCAAAGAATTCAGCTCAGAATGTCCACCAGCAACAATTATGCAGAGATCAGGTAAGACACAGAAATTCATCTCAAACATCAAGTGAATCTACATAGGTGAGAGGTTCAAGGAACAAACTGACTCCAGGGATAGATGGATCCAGGAGTTTAGACAACATCTTCAGAAATCTGTCTCCATTTCTCAGGTTGCTTTTCAGTCTTGGCTCCATTTCAAGGAATAGAGTCTCCCTCTGTAATGGCAAAGAAGGCCACTAGCAGCTCCACATTTACCCATCCTTATACCTACTGGTTCCAGTGAGAAGAGAGCATCCATGTTTATAGCAGTACAATTTGTAACAGCAAATTACAAAACCAGCCTAGGTGTCCATCAACAGATGAATAGATAAAGAAAATGTGATATATACACAACGGAGTTTTATCAGCCATAAAGAAAAACTAAATAATGTCATTTGCAGGAAAATGGATGAAATTTGAAAACATTATGCTAGGTAAAATAAGTCAAACTTAGAAGGCTAACGGTTACATGTTTTCTCTCACATGAAAAAGTTAGGGAAAAGAAAAAGGAAGATGGGGGAAATTTTCAGGAAAGTCAAAGGGTAATCAATAGAGTAGAGGAAAGAGTCTAGGGAGCAAGGAGGAGAAGGAAAGGGGAAATACTGTGGATTGATGCTGGCCACATTACATGGTTACATTGTATGTATGTACAAATATGTAACAACAAATCCCCACCATTATGTACAAATATAATGCACCAATAAAACATGTGGAAAACAAACACTAAATAATAAAAAAAAAATCCCACAATGGGCTCTGATTGGCCTACTTTAATCATGTATCAACCTGAACCAGTACAGATGGATTATGTACCTTAATTAGGCTTGGGTCATATCTACCCTAAAACACTTGGGATAGGCTCCCTACTAGAAATAGGGCATCTATTACCAGAGGCAATCCGGGCAAACACTAATGAAGATATGTTAACAGTCCACTATGTTGATTACAATAGCTCAGCCTAGATAACAAGGTCCATAATGGAGAAATTTCCAGTACTCATAACAAGATAATAGGAATTGGGGCCTTTTAGAAACATTTAAATCATATATCCTATTCTGCCTATTTATTGTACCTCCCTCAAAATGTAATTATAATTCTAATGTATGGAGTATTCTACTGGAATGGACACTGCCCAAGTATCATTCTCTAAAACAATGGTATTCACCTATTTTAAGTATCAGGACTTTTCTTCAAATAAAATTGCATATATAAAAATAGATAAAAGGTGAGCTGCTCCATTTACAGCTGAGAGTTGGAGGCTATGAAGAGTAGGAGTCAGACACAAAAATGAGAGTTTAGCCTCTCCCCGACTTGGCGGCCTCAAGGAAGTTCATCCATCCAACACCTGGGCCTCCAAGGGAAGACAATTTGAAACCAACAGATCCAAATGCTCTGGGCACCAGGCTCTTAATTATACATATTAGTTAAACCTACCTAATTCAGTTTTCTTACTATAACCAAATGTGAAGGAGCTCATTCAAATTAATAATAGGTGTTCTAAGATACTACATTGAAACAACACTATCCCAAGAAGAAAACTACCCACATCCCAATCTGAAATCCAATCAATATTTTGATTTATTCACATGAGCCATATCTAGCCATTGTCCCTATAAATATTTAATTTTTAAATACTCATAATAGTAGTTACAATTTTATATTGTACACTTTACATTAATATGATGCTATGTTTATTTTCCCTCCTTATTATCTCTCTCTTCCTCTACCACTAAGTAATCGCTATTGGCATCCTGTTTTATATCATTCTATGCTTTTATGCTCATACAAATTTATTTTGACATATATATAAATCTATATGGAGCAGTGGTTTTTTTGGTTTATAAATATGAAATTATTTTACAGTATATATTTTTCTACATCTTACCTTTACCACTGAAGAATTATTTGTGGAAATCCCTCCTGCTAAACTACTATAGAACAACTTCATTTTTTAATATAGCTACATTATAATCCATGTTATAGACATACCAAAATTAATTTAACTATTTCCTAACAATAGATTAATTGCACATTATTTTTTTATTTTTTAATGTTTTTGTCTGTTTTGTTTTACTCTTATAAACAACACTGCAACAAATATTTTTGCACAAATATCCTTAGCTATTAGTTATTTTAGTCTCAGTTAGGAGATGGCTAAGTCAAAGGATATGCATGTTTTAAATTTTGATATTACTGGATTGATTTTTTCAAAAGTGTTATGATTCACATTTTCAGAAGCAATCATTAAGAGTTTTCCCTACATGTCCACTATTATAGAATATTCTCATTCTTTGTAAATTTACATTCACATAATGCTTTAGAGTATCTTTATGATGGACACAAATGGTTTTCCATTGTTACGTTTATTGGCATTTCCTTCATGGTTAGTAAAGTTGCATGTTCTTTCCTTGCAATGACAATTTTGAATTCTTTTTCTGTGAATTGCCAATTTAGTCTTGGCCCGTTCTTCTACTGTACCGTCTTTTTAATGAGAATTTTCTTAGGAACACTTTCATATTATAAATAATTTTTTCCTGTAGGGAATTATCTGTCTCAAAAATTTATTTAAACATCAAAAAGGATGTCTGAAAACCAACAGTATAAAATGAGGCATAGGGAGTTTATATTACTTATTAAATAATTAAAAACTCAAACATAGATACAGGATTAGGGTATGGACTAAATATTTGTGTCTTCTAGAATTCATACCCTGAGACCCCAGCCCAGTGTGATGATGTGGGAGGCAGGGCTTTTGGGAGATCTTTAGGTCATGGTGGGTCCCTTGTGAATGGGCTTAGTGCGCTTATAAAAAGATCCCAGAGAACCCCAAGCTAATTCTGCCATGTGAGGACACAGGGAAAACCCTTCTTACTATAACCCGAAGAAGGCCCTCACCAGAACATGACCAGGAGGGCACCCTGATCTTATACTTCCCAGATCCAGAACTTGGAGAAATAAGTTTCTTGTTTTTTTTTTTAATCAGACACCCAGTCTGAGGTGGCTCTTTATTTTGACAATCTGAATTAATTCCAACAATTAGTGTAATATTTAGATGCCACTACGGTGGACTTAACTATCAGCTTTTCAAATAGGATGGGTTCTAATAAATCCTTAGCCAAAAGCACCCCAGCTGATGGTTAGGTCATTGTCTCAGCACCAGATCATGGAGAACAGTATTCACTCTGTGACTCTGGCTCAGACACATTCATCTTGCCCTCAGAAATCAGAGATATGTATAAGAAAGAGCTCAGAGAATCTGTGACCCAATGGTCCAGCAATCTCTAAATTTATTCAGAGGCAGTTGGGTGACGGCTGGAGTGTGGCAAAAAAGAACATTTAACAAATGTGTCCATCACACCAAAAGCACATGCTCTAGCATGGTATCCTTCTTCCCAGGGGAAATTCAAGATATTTTCCAGATATGCAGCAGAAATATGCTCTCTGGAAGCTCAGAAATTTTTCTCTATTTTTTAATTCTGATGATAAAAGAATCAACTATTATTCAGTTCGATAACCTTCTATTTGCCAGACCCGGCCTACATCTTTAACTTTTCATTTCATTTGTTCTCCTAATAGCATTGTAAGGTATAACTCCAACTCAGTTAAGAAACTGAGATTCAAAAGGGTTAAGTAGCCTTCCCAAAGTCACACAGCTGGGTATATAAATGGAAAAGCTAAATTCTAACCGAGGCCATCCTAGTCTGTTAAACCAATCCTCTTATCACCACCCCATGATAAACTCAGCACTAGAATAGCATACTCATTGAAAACAGAAGGACACAAAATTACCTACATCTAATATAATCCTATTTTTAAAAACAAATACATGATTAAAAATTGAAAGGGATATACTATAGCATTAATAGATCTATGTTGGTGAGATTATAATAGCAATGATAATAATAGCTAAAATCTAAGTATTTACTATATTTCAGGCACTTTGCTAAGAATATTACATGAACTGTCTGATTAAATTCTCCTGACAACCACTCAGGGTAGAAACAATTATTTTTCTCCATTTTACAGAGGAGGAAATGGTAAGTGACTTGCCCAAAGTGACATGGCTCATGAGCTCTGAACTCAAACTCAATCTCAATCTCCAAAAACTTTGCCCTAACACTACATTCTATTATTTTTCATGAACATATGGTTATGCACTTGTACTTTAACCAAACAAAAAAATTAAAGATTAAAAATGAAATGATCCAGAAACTGAATATTCTCCAACATGTGGTTACCCAGCAAGATGTAGGAGCCTCCTGGGTTTGGCCCACCATCAGTCATAAAGTTTAACCTGTTCTATAAGGTCTCACATTCTCACCCAGGCCATGTGCCTGTGAAGACATACCCCACACTCACCTTTCCCAGCCATCAGAAGCCCCCTCCTCCATGGCAGGTCAGCTATGCCTACCTGGTGATGTGCTTCAGAACCAGGTCTATAAGCAAGGGATCTGGTCTGCTTTAGGAGCTTCCTAAAAAGATGAAGGGGGAAGAGGCACTCTTGGAGCCACTTTAGCTTTACTTTTAGCTGATTTATATATAATAAAGTTTCCTCATAAGAGATCCTTTAAAGAAATTCCTTTTGAATGTGAAGGGGGTGGCAACAGAATGGAAGAGGAGAAGGAGAATGTGAAGATGCATAGCTCTGTCTGGTACCTCCTGCGTCCTTGTACCTCTCTGTCTGTCATGAGTTAGCAATCACCCACCTCACCCTCTCTGCCATGCAAAGGCTGGATGTGACATTGTCTAGCAACCCAACACCACCACCAAACCAGTATTTCATGAATGAACTACCTAAGTGATTTTTTAAATGCTGATTTCCAGGCACCACCTCAGACCTATTAAATCAGAATTGATGGTGAGGGAACCTGAGGATCTGCTTTTTAACAAAGACCCCGGGTGATTATTAGATTCTCTGAAGATTGAGATGCACTGCCTGGATCTTGGGAGCTGGGAGATTTCTACCACACTAGGCATTTGACCCCCTCCCTCTTCTGGTAAGGGTCACTCCTCTGGATAACTGGAACTATCTTCTCTCCCACAGACGTGGTACACAGCTCAAGACAAATCTCTTAGACAGGCTTGAGGACACTTTTAGCAACTTGCTTTGACTGGGGATTGATGTATTACTAACATATGTTTTCACAAGCAAAACAATTCTGTTAGAGAGATGGTAGGAAGGAGGCAGACACAGGTATCTCTCAGAGTTTCTAGGATTAGAAAAAAAATGCTTTCCTCTTTCACTTCTTCTTTCAAATGCAAGCGATAGCTTAGGTTACTAAGAAAATACTAGCAGTCTTTTGGGGAAGGTTTCTACCTCACCCCCAAGCTTCTTGGTAGGCTCATGAGGAATCCCCAGAACACCCCACAGGGACACTAAGACTTGCCATCTGCCTTGTGAGTCAGCATAGCTAACTCTCCCCTACCTCTGTGAGTGCTCCAAGTCTCCTCCCAAAGCATTTATCTACTTTCTTTGAAAGTAAAACTGCAGGAATGAGATGGATTAATAGGTTAATAAGTAACAGCTCAAGAACCTTCCGGTTCCTGATCCTTGACAGTGAACTGAGGGAAAAACATGATGAATTCACTAAGGAGAATCTCTAAATCCTAACTTTGTATTTCTTCCCAGAAACCTTGAGGAGCAGGTTCTGGTTTCCCTACAGTAGTGATATCTATGGCCTCAGATTTCCCTCACTCTTTCCTCCTCTGTCACATAAAGTATGTATGTGGTAGAGAGTATGCTGTGCAGTCAGACAGACCTGGGGTTGGATCCTGGCCCTGCAGCTCACCCACTGGGCAGGTTAGATCACTTTTGAAGTGGAGGGTTGGAAAATGTGTTAAGGGCTAGTAAGTGCCCTCCTTTGCATTGGAGATCCTAGCCACAGGGCCTCTGTGTGAGATGATTGCAACGAGTCAGTAAGGACTACGAAGTCCTTAGCCTTGGGCTTTGTACACTTTCAGACATGTACTGTATTTTTTGTATATGCTGCAGACCTCTAACAACGTACTTTCAAATTCTTATGGAATTCAAACCTTTTCTAGATGATGAGAAGTTGGTGAATTGAAGAAATTGAAGAACTAAGAGAAAACAAAGAGACTGCAAGACAGGAAAAGCAGGCATTCTGCTCACACCTACAGTGCCAGCTAAGGAGAGTTTGGATTGAAAGGAGCCTGGAGAGCCTTTTACACTAGGTCCCAGACAATTCAAGGTAAGAAGGGACTTCTTGTTTATTCTACCAGAATATGTTACTCAAAGTTAAAAAAAGAGAGAGAGAGAGAGCATAATAAATCAAATTCATCCTATTAGAGGAAAAAGTATGTTCAAAATTTCAGGATGAAGTGGAAGAAAATGAAAAGGTATTAAAGAAATTTTCTGAAAGGTAGTCATACTTCCCTCATGGGATGCACCTTCCTGATTTCTTTGGATCCCCTCTCCACTTGGTCACAATCTAACTCCCTGCCCATTTTCTCTTGTTAATCTCCCTTGTCTTCTGGCTGCTGGTTCTAAAAGTTTAAAGGTTCCCAAAACCATTTGGAAAATGATTCTGTGAATAATCATCTGTGAAAAATTCAAATTTCTGGGCCCCATGCACAGATTTCCTGTCTATCAGGTCAGAGCAAAGCCTGAGAATTTGCATTTTCCTCAATTCCTGGCTGGAATATTATTTTGAACAGCACTACCCTCACTCCATTCTTCTAAGTTCCTTCTTTCAGATGCCTCATCTATATTTGGAGGATAACAGTTGCCTCCTAGGGATCTTGTGAGGATTAAATGAAATAATCCTTATAAAGTTCTCAGAGCCATTTCTGGCATTTATCAAGTCCTTTATGAACGTGGACTACAAAAGCCATAATCCCATAGAAGGGTCTTCAACAAGGATGCACTCTACTGGGATATCCTCAAGGCTTCCTTAATACGACTCACATGACCCTTCAAAGCTGATTCTTTTCTCCTCATCACAGAAGGTGTCCTTGTGCTCATCATCACATCCTTCCAAGCTACACTAAAAAAAAAAAAAAAAAAAAAAAAAAAAAAAAACAACCTCAAATTTTTTGAGTAACCTTTATGTGCAAAGAATGCTAAACATTTCACTCTTTTTGTTACTCTCTCAATTCTTAAGACAGGATGTTTTTCCCACTTTTTGCAGACAAGAACAATGAGCTTGCAAGAGTATCTAAGTATCTTAATATGTTGCTTTATGTCCCATATCTTGTAAGTGGCAAAACTGGGATTTGAACCTCTTAAGCTGTCTGGTTACAAAGCTCAGGCTCTTCCCACCACCCAAGACATAGCAAATAGATTTTATTTTCCAATCATCTTATCTGATCACAGCTTCCTGAAGCACAGGATTATGAGATATAATTATCCTAGATCAGGGGAAGGATCACTAGAATTGATCAGAAATGTCTGGCTGCCATTCAAGCTAGTGTCAGAATATGGAACAGATACTTGCTGCCCTTGAGTTTTGCAGTAGCAACACAGATGATGGTAAACTTCTCCTAATTTTATCAATTATAATTCACCAATCAGGTAGATTCTCCAATGGTTGCTAATGACTTCAGACCTATGATCCGGCTTCCCCACCCATCATAATTTAATTTACATGGTATTTCAGTGCACACAAGTGAAGACAAGTGGCTATGTGAACTGAGATGCAACTATAGACAATCCAATATCATTTTGTTTTAGAGTTCCAGGAGGACTACAGTGCTTTAAAATTGTCTCTGACATCACTGATAGATATTTTAAGTTGTTTCTGGACAGTACGAACGCATTGATTTAAAAAGGAAAGATATTCTATCTTTGGTAAAATGTGAAAAACCAAAGCTTCCACCTTCTGGACCTAACTCCTGATTGTGTGAAGACATTATCCAATTGTTTTACGCCAATGGTTCTCTAACTTCAATGCACAGAAAAATTGACATCAGGATATTTGTTCATAAGGGAGATTCTCAGGTCCCTTCCTGAAAGATTTTAATTAATAAGTCAGAGAATATCAGTTACATGGTTTTGCAATAGAAGGAAAGTTTTTTGCTGTAGTTTGAACAGATTTTGAATGTTTCCCAAAGTCCTATGTGTTGAAGTTTTGGTCACCAGTCTATGGTACTATTGGGAGGTGGATGTGCCTTTAGGAGGTAGGGCCTAGTGAAAGGAAGTGATGTTATTGGGGGTGTGTCCTTGAAGAGGATATTGGGACCCCAGCCCTTTCCTGTCCCTCTCTTTACTTCCTGGTTGCCATGAGGTGAATAGGCCCCTCTGCTACACAGTGTTATCATGATGTCCTGTGCAGCCACAGACCCAAAGCAACTAGGCCAAGCAACAATGGACTGAAACCTCTGAAACTGCAAGCCAAAATAAACCTTAAATCTCCTTTTAAATTGATTATTTCAGGTATTTGTCAACAACGGCAGAAAGCTAACTTAGGCACATTTCTACTCAAAAAATTTCTCAGATGTCACATTATTAACCTCAATAAACCCAATCAGAGAGATTCACCCAGGAAGTATGATATTTATTTGGGAAAAGTAGAGCACTGCAATGGGAATACTCATGCCATAGGAAATCTTCAAGAAAGTTGAGGCAAAGGGAAGTTTTTAAACAAAAATGAGGAGGATTGCATCAGATATTATGAAATTAATCCTTGTCCACAATGATCAACAATAAGGGTGGTGTCAGTCTGAGGTTGACTAGACATTTGCTGACAGATGTCTTGTAGAAGTTTATTTTCTGTAAGGTTGTGGTAGCCTGTCTTCCTGGCTGTGAGCTTGTGCTTCTGGAAGCTCTTTATGATAATAGTCATTATCGGGCAGTCACCCCCAGGAACCCTTCCTTCATAACCTCCCTGCCTGTTTACTGTTGGTTAAGACTAACACAGCAACTCCAGGCTGATGCTGACAACTTCCACTTTACCTTCACAACGTGGTAGTGATTAAGAGATGGAGAAAACAAAATCCACCCCTTCCAAAAGAAAAAAAAAACTACAATTAATTTCATAACAATTATAGATAAATATGAGTCTTATTTACCACAATAATATAGATAATTCTATAAACCTTTCCTGTACAACATCATTCACCTAACAGGGAGAAGAGTCACACCCATGGAGCCCTTACTAGGACAGCAGTGCACTCCGGTCCTGCTTTACACACAAATGTTCACTTATAAGCAAGAGCCCAGTTCTTTCTTCTATCATCTGCACACAAACAGAAACTCAAATTTGATTAAATTCTCTTTTTACTGTGATTTTATATCCTATATCTGCTTTCTAGTTTTTGTGCTTTAGTGCCTAAGACCCACATTTGTCAATGATCACAAATCAACAAAGGTATAGAGCAAAGCATTTTGTTATATACCATGATGATCTAATAAGGTGAGTTGGGTTGGATACAGAGAGTCTCATCATTAAAGAGGTAGTCACTAGGACACTGTGAGATGCTGCCTATTCTGTTTTCTAAATTCAAAACTTCTCAACCTTAGAAGCTAAGAAATAGAAAGACAGGCTCTCCCTTCTTTAATAAAGATTTCCTGGGTTCTAACAAATGTGGCTAAGTAAGATTATCGTTCCCATTACTTTTTGCTTAAGCATTCAAATTAGCTTTGGTTCCCTGGAAAATCCTGAGTAGATAGTGGGAAATGCTGGTCTAGAATTCAGAATTCACAGAGAAAATCTATAAAGCACATGTCAGCAATTAAAAAAAAAAGTAAATAAAAGCCAAAGGAAAACACCAATAAACAAGAAGTATTAGCTCAGACTCTCAGGTAGCCTATCACCAAAGGACTGGCTCCACATTACCACAGATTAATTTGCTACTTTCATAAAGAGAAACAATGAAGACTCGGACTGTAGGAAAGGCCCACTAGACATACCACACCAGGACAAAAAGTCTCAGAAAGCTAGCTCCATCGACTCAGTGCTGATCACTAGGATGCACCGGGCTTTAAAACCATCAGACTCACAGATGATGGAGTTGTAGTTCATTAAGAAATGTTTGAAGGGGGATGAGAAAGAAGAAAATGAGAGCTGCTACCTTGGAAATTTTTTTAATGCTATCTGTCTTCATAATACCAAGGAGAAGCACAAGGAGATCCAGAAGATACATTTAGTGTGTAATGACCTTTCACCTCTGTTGACCTCTGACCTGGCTGCTTCAATCACACAGACACAGGAGCTCCACAAAGCAATGTTTCAGGAGGCAGTTTTCCTTTGTAGTGTGGTGGGAGGGGAAGGGATTGAAAATAGAATCTCTCCAGCAAGACAAATTGCCCCTGTGTTTCAGATGATAAAGGGTTAACAGAACTTCAGGGCTGGTTTGGCTTAGCTGTTTAATTGCTGCAGGCCAAGGAAATGGTGGAGGGAGAGGGGGTTGCTACTAGGGACCTCATTTGTCAAAGACCTGTCAGAAAGCAAGTCTACTTAATGGGTTTATACCGAAAACAGGAATTGGGTCTGTTCCCTAAATTCAAACTAGGAACCTACTGACCTGTCCCTCAGCAGAATTCTAGTTGTTGGCTCTCACAGTCCTCTCATCTGCTTATTGATTAGGTAAGCACAGCATATATAAGGCATGTGTGGTGCATTCCAAAACTTGAGCATGCATCAGAATCACCTAGAAAGCTTATTAAAGCATAGATTGCTGGCTCCACTGTATGGTTCTGTTTTGCTAGGTCTGGGGGGCAGGAATGTGCATTTCCAACAATTCCTTGGTGGTACTGAGACTGCTGGTCTGAGGACCACTTTGTGAGAACTACTGTCCTAATATGTGCCTTACACCATCTTCTCTCTGCCTTCATAATTACACTAATGCACACACACACACACACACACACGCACACACACAATCAATGTTACACACCATCTGTTATAAAACACTAAATATTATCGACAGTTAATTTGAGTACTTACTGTGCACCACCATTATTAATCCCTGAGGCAGGCATATTGCCCCCGGTTAAGGGCCGATCCAACTCAAATCTAACTCCTAAATCCATGCTCTTAAATACTTTACCCTTTGCTTGAGTTAAAATCAACCAACCTACCAGTATTTTTTTAATCAATGCCTTTTCTCTGTTCTACTCAAGAATATTGAGCTAGCTCCAATGGAAGAGTGTAATCTTCTTTTTTTCCTTATGTGTCACTTAGAGCCAAGAAGAAGGAGGAGGAGGAGGAGGAGGAGGAGGAGGAGGAGGAGGAGGAGAAAGAGAAGAAGAAGGAGGAGGAGGGTGGTGGGGATACACAAGATCATTGTAAAATCAACCAGTCCACAAATATGTTGAGTTTTCCTGGATGTCCAAGGACCACAAGACAAGCCAGCTCCCAGATCCAGTGACCCTGAAGTATCAGGGAATAATGAATGTCAAACATGAGTGCCACAAGATTATTTTTGTCTTGATCAACAGAAGTAAGTGCTAAAGATCACAAGACAATGATTATGGGCCGATCTTCTCAAGCTTTAGCAGCATCAGCATCACCCAGAGGCTTGTGAAACACCTTTAGGTGCCTGCCCATTTCTGATTGAGCAGGTCTGGTGTGAAGACCAAGGCTTTGCATCCCCTAGCAATTTCTCAAGTGATGCCAACAATGCCAGTCCAGGGACCAAGATTTAAGAACCCCTGCTGTAGAACAAGTTTTCCCAGATCAAGGTAGCCTCTCTGATCCAGTTTGATTCTTTGATTCAACAGACATTGCTTGAACGCCTACTATGTGGAAATCATCTTTCAAGCTCCCACATCGAGCAATAACCCAATAAGACATAATGGATGCCCTCACAGAACTTGCTGTCTAGGAGGGCCAGCAGACAAATATTCATAAATACATAATATGACAAATGATCCGAAGAAAATCAAAAGAATGAAAGTGGACAAATGGACTGATACCATTTTAGATCATGTGTTTACCTCTCTGAACAGACAACAGCCTCAGAGCAGATACCTAAATAAGGTAACGGAGCAAGCCTGGTATCGATGTCTAGGTGGAGAGTTACCAGTGGAACAAGCAAGTACAAAGGCTTTGAGGCAGAAAAATACTCGTTATATAAAGAATATCAACAAGATTGATAGCAGAAGGAGAGTGCTAGAAGATGAGTTTCAGACTTAAGAGTAATCCGCATTTTTAAGAAGCTCCCCAGGAGATTCCAATATACATACCAGTACAGAATGACTTCTTAGTTGCACTTATTTATAAAGTTCATCAACTTCTCTCAATTCTTATTAACACTATACAGGATCTGTGAGTAGACACCCATATGGGACATGCGACAAGAAATGCATCCTTATAGGGTAAGGTGTATGGACATGTCCAGGGACTGGCTTTGTGTGGTTTTATTTAAAGAAATCGTTTTTCTTTCTTAAATTAGATCCTGAGCGTAAGCTTCTATGTTGAGTGTGGAATGGATGAGAAGGACTCACTGCAAAGAGGAAAGGGAGATGAAGGGCAAAGGAAAGACAGACTGAAGATGTGTAGCCATACATAGGGATTCAAAGGAGGAATGGATTTATGTAGGTACAACAATAATTTCAGTGTCCTACATGTATACGTGAATCAAATGGAATTGTGGGGAATGCTGTGTTAGGGAATGGGGGAGATGGCAAGATCCTGGGGGGGTACGGGGCGGGGGTGGGAATCATGGCTGTAGGCAAACAGGTGACAAATGCAGCCCTGAAATCAAATAAATTCCCTGGAAGACCAGGACTAAACCCTGGTACCAAGAAGGATAGAGGGCAGAAGGAGAAGTACTGAACCCACAGCACAGTACCAGACAGGCAGCATTCCACCAGCATAGTGCCCCAAATGACTGTGACAAAACTGCAGCAAACACAAAATGAGCAAAGGTCAGTTCACCTGTCCTTCAAACCTACGGGTATGTAAACCTATGGCTTTATAAAAGGGAACTCCCATAATGGAGAACACTTGATCTTATAAATAAGTCAGTCTCGATTATTTTATATCAAAACAATATCTTAGCTTTTAACGAGCACAACTGCCAATACCCCGGAGTCGCACATTATGAATCACTATTTGCTCCTTTCTACACTTTCTAATTTCCTGCTAAGGAGACAGGGCTGAATGGGGTCATTAATCTGAATTAGAAATACTGTGACCTGTTCTGCACTTTACTTGCTAACACTATGTGAAAGAGCTGGGTCTGTGGGGGGTTGGCACTCTGTACTGTTCTGAAGAAGAGGCAGAGTTGGGGGAGATGCTGAGCTCATTTTATTTTTAAGCCCTTTTTAATTTTGAATGCTGTTTGGCATCTCAAATTGAGCTTTGAAATCACTGCTATCATTTCAATGCTTTTACTGGTGTTGCTGTCAAATGACAAGCTTAGCTAAGCCTTTTTCCAGAACTCTAAAAGGCTTAAAACCTATGAAGACTAAAATAATGGAACCCTCCCCACACCCATTAGAAAAGGGGGTTATTAGTCAGCTTCACATCAATGTAATGAAATACCTGAGATAATTAACTTATATAGAAAAGAGGTTTTATTTTTGCTCACAGTTTCGGAGGCCCATTGCTTTCTGCCTCTGGAGGTCTTGCTGCATGGCAATGGCAGGGAGCAAATGGAAGAACAAACTGTTTACCTCGTGGCCAGGAAGCAAAAGAGAAAAAGGCTGAAGTCACACAATCCCCCATGAGGGCATGACTCCAATAACATAAAGGCCTTCCACTAGGCTCCACCTCCTGAAGTTCCACCACCTCCCAAAACAGCACCCCCTGGGGGCCAAGCTTTTAACACATGAGCTTTTGGGGGATGTGTATTTTTCTGGTACAATTGACACAACTCCATGAATGTTTCATTAGTGAGTCCGTGGAGAGAAGCATCTGAATGAAGTAAAAGCATGAGCAAAGCATTAATTCCAGGAGTCTCTCTTTTACTATTGGGGGCTTAGATTAGAGGAAATACAACGAATGGCACTTGGAGAAACATAACTGAAACCCATCACTTCATAGGTGCCAGATGTTTACAACTTACTCTGTAGAGTAGGAAAATAAGCCAAAATTTCAAATTTATTGATTCCCCTCCTTGTTTAAGAAGTTGTTAAAAAAAATGATGGGATTGCTAAAACTGATGGGGGTGGGGATTATCTCCAGAGGTACCTCAGCCTTTTTCTCCTTGTTCCCTTGAAATAGTCACAGATTAGAGCAGGCTCCAGTGTACACATTTCACACAGCTACCTTTGGCCTAAAGACCTGCCCCACCCCACTCTGACCTCTGATTGATCGTGGTCCTTACCGCTAACAATGCTACTGGTAGAAACTGACTAGAAATAAAGGCAGACTCCAAAAGGGTTGGCTACATTGCCAGCAGGCAGGTCTGTTCAGAACGGATGCAGGGGCAGCCCCAGCCATCTACAGTCACCATGGAGGAGAACAGCTGGCATTCCCTTTGGGAATTCTGGAAGTCTCCCCCAGACTCAGAAGGCAGAGCTGAACGTATGCTGGGTCAGAGCTAAAGGTCATTTGTCTTTCCTACCTCCCGGGCTTTGCCACACTATTTCAGGACCCTCAAAAGCTAGGAGGATGGGACCCTCGAATTTTCTTTATGACTCCTGCATGGAAATGTCTTGCTTTCTCACTGATCTTCTGCCTCCCTGCATCCTCTTCTATAGTCCTGGGTTGTGGGGCCCTGAAACAGCTCCATCTGCAGCTTCATCCAGACCCTTCGAAGCTGGTCAGCATTTCCTGCTCCTTCCACATGTCTCACCTCCTGAATGACCCAGAAGTGACTGTAGCCAACTTGCTTGGGAGCCTTGGGATTTAGGGGTTTTGTGCTGCTCTAGGGCTATGGAAAATTCAAGTAATTTTCTGCAGTCACAAGCCCCAGGGTCCCCAGTCGGTGTAATTATAAGTCAATCACTTCCTTCTGACTCTGGTTCCCCTTCCCTTTGGGCTGGTAAAATCATTACCATGGCTTCTTTTCCCTCCCCAGTCAAACCGTTGTACAGGCCATTTGCCTTGCTTCTCATGAATCTTCTCAACTGAATATTATTTGGGGCAGGGGGAGTTCACGTATTTAACTCAGAACTGCAAAAGGCATATCTGCCATTGATTTTCTTGCCTCCCACAGCCCACACCCGCCTTCTGTTTTTCTAACTGTAAGGGCAGGAACAGATGATCCCCGGGAGAAACCTTCCCGAGGCACAGCCCCACATGCAGCCCTCAGCCCCCACAAGCCTGGCTTGCAGACACCCTGGATCCCACCCGGCCAGAGGAAGCAACCCTGTGTCTTACCGGGAGGCACTGTGGGCAGCACATGGAGAGAGGGCACTTTATGTGCCTGGGGAAATGTGAAGAACCCTTTCCAAACAGGGCCCATCCTTCCCTGCTGTGCTAACTGGAAAAATGAAAATGGCTTCCCAAGTCAGGTGGAGGGCCACAGACAGGATTGTCAGTTATGGAAGGAACTTCTATTGACCCAGAATCAAGGGGACTACTACGTTCTCCCAAGACACGCTCTAATCTCCCTTCATCTCCCTGCTGTAGCTGCAGCCCCTGCCCCTCGACCTACAGAAAGTGTGCCCACCTCATCAAAAGCCCAGGCTGCAAGCTCTGGTCACACGAGCTCCATCAGGGAATGCCCCTCCCTCCCCAATACTTTAAAATTCTGTGTGTGCTTCTGAGGTTCCAGGATTGTAGGTCCCCTTATCTCAGGGCACTGATTTCATATCTAACTTGGAGCCAGATTCACTGTCCGGCTGTACTTCAAAAGCCTTCTGCATTTTTAATTATGTCATTTAGCTGCTGTCAGCATTTCCACAACCATTTCTCATGCCCCTTCCTTCAGCATTTTACAATGTAGCAGCAATTCCCTGAAGAGGATGTCAATATAGCAGCATAATGTCAGGGGAGAATGTGGTCAGAGTCACTGGGGCCTGAGTTCAAATCCCAAGTCAGCAATTTACTAGCTGCATGTCGGGAAGCTATTCAACCTCCCTAAATTCTAGTGTCTGCATGAACAAAATAAGGATGCTAACAGCAACTCCCTCACGTCACAGTTGTGAGGATTAAATAAGAAAATAAGTAGAAATGCTTTTCCTGAATCTGTAGCAGCACCATCCTACAGATGCATAAGGTGAACCACACATAATTTTAAATTTTCTAGTAGCTGTTTTTTTAAAAAAAATAAGCAAGGAAATTAATCTTATTGTATATAACCTAATACATCAAAATATTATCATTTCAACATGACATCAATATGAAAAATAAAAATAAGATATTTTAAGTTCCTTCTATCATACTACAATTTTTGAAACCTTATGTATTTTATAGCTACAGCACCTTTCAGTGGAGACTAGGTATGGGCCAAATGCTCAATAGCCATATGGGGCTAAAATAAGGGGCAGTGCAGGTATAAAACAGAGAAGGTATTAAGTAAATACAAGCTCCTTTCACTAAGATGCTGTCTTTCCATTCTTGGAGTTTAGAGATATTTGGAAATAAATATCCAAGATCACTTTTAGCCCCAGGTCTAAAAGACTGTTTCTGAGAATTTTTTCAATGGCCCCTTTCTGCAGAAATGCAGTCAACCACTGAGTGCCCAGCCCCCTGTTCACAGGTAGAGTTCCTGGGATACTCTACCATCCTGCTCTGAGCCAAATGGGCAGATACTGCAACTCTCCTGATTTATTGCAACCCTCCAACCAGTGTTGAAGGGTTCCACAGTGGTCCAGTCTAATTTCTCTCAAATGATCAAGCAAGCACCTGTGCGAGTCCCTCAGCTTCTTTGTGAATGCCCTTAGAGATGGGAAGCTCACTATGCCCTCTGTATGGCCACCACACTTTCAGACGACATTGGTCCTAAGGAAAACTCCTTAACATGAGATTCATCGTTCCTCTCTCCACCTTCTACTCACTAGTCCCAATATTAACCTCTGGTAAGATACAGAACAAGTCAAAGCCATCTTCTGTGTGACAGTCCTGCCAGTGTTGGAAGCTGGCTCTGAAGTACCTTGAATTCTCTTTGTATTCAGGATAAATAGCCCCATTTCTTCTAACATCTGTTGGGGTGCTCACCCTATGTCAGCTTCTCTTTCTTCTCAGGCTAATGTGCAAGGAGGGTCCAGAGTGCACTTCCCCACCCACACACCAGCATCTGCAGGCCCTCCCAGCTTCTTCACAGCTTTCAACACAGAACGCCAAGGGCTCAGGGGGAAAAGGACCTTAACCCCCTAGAGAAAGCAGCCAAGGAAGCTTCCCTTCATGTGATATAGAAACTCCTACCTGGCCAGGCTGCAGAGTCTCCAGGTGTTTCTCTGCCATGGTTAACTTCACACCAAACTCCCTTTAAGACCTGGTAGAAAGTTGTGGGAGGCATGGTGCTTGGGGAAGTTGGGCCAGGCCAAACACTTCTCCAGAGATATGCAAGGAAAGGAGCAGCTGCAAGGGAAGATTAAGCTCAGCTTTGCTCCCATAGATCAATAAATCAGTCAATCCTTATTGAGTTCCTCTGCCCACACATGCTCATTAGCCAGCATGGACCCAGAAGGAGCAGGGCTGGAATTTGAGGGGGTGGGGAGGCCTCTGGCCAAAATATTTCACCTCACAAAGGTCAGTGGTTTCCCTGTAGGGTCATTAGCTAATTCACGCTAAGGTGTTAATGACTTATTAGCTTTTATTCTTTCTAAAGAGACTCTATCGAGGAGGAGCTCTGGGAACCCATTTTGGGGCCTGGGTACAGACCACCTAACAAGGTAAAGGATGGAGAAGTGGATACTAAATACAATTTTCTCTATTTCAACACTTCCCCTATGGCTCGATAAGGCTGAATATTAATTAGCACTGGGACAGAAGGTAAGAGCAGGGATTCTGGCAACAGCAACGCCTTTCAGTTCCATGGTCTGTGCTTCACCAAACAACCCACAGCTACCTCTGGAGATCCACAAGACAGTTAGTAACAGTTCTTGGTTTAAAAAAAATAAATACTGTGGTGGCTGCTTTTGTTCAGAGCGAATTCATTGAATTAACAAGCCTAGGCCTGACCAGAAAACAGGAAGGGGTGGTGGATCCTCCTCAGCCTTCTCCTGTAACGATTCTTGTCACCCAGACTTCATTGGATGGCCTTTTATGATACCATCATTTGTAAAATTGCCTACGTGCTTTTGATATTCATTCTTGCTCATTTAGATAATCTCCCTAGGTTACCTCTTAATTATCAAGTCCCACAAATTAAAATCACGTATCTGAAATGTCAATGTCAAAGGCAGCCTACCCAGCCCAGTGTTTTGGGCTTTTAATTCAGAATTTCATAAATTCTGCCTTGTCTTTGCTGAGACTTTGGCCACTGCTGCAGAGCCCATGGTGAGACTTGATGTCAGAGCCTTGCCTGCTTCCCACCATTCCTTTTCTGATTCATTCCTTCAGCAAACATTCATTGGGCTCCTCTCTGCACTGCTGATAGGGCATGACCACAAAGATAAAGGATAAGATGAGGACTGCTAGAGAGAAGGAAGAGCCCCTCAGGTGGGAAAAGGCTCAGAAGGAGGAAACAGGGCACTGAAGGATACTATGGTGGTGAGAGCACAATGAATCCAGGGTGAAGGGCAGGGACTAGAGTTGATGAGGGAATCTGGAGCCTGATCACGCAGAGCTTCCTAGCCCTAGTTGAACTTTATTTCAACCTTTTATTCCCCACATGTTTTATTGGCACATTGGAGTTGTCATACTGATGGGATTTGTTGTTACGTAGTCATACGTGCACATAATACACAACTCACAATATGACAATATAATTTGGCCAGTATCACTCCCCAGCACTTCCCCCCTCATTTTCACCTTCTCGAGAAGCATTCAAAGTTTTTCATCATGGCAGCAACATAATCTGATATGTCTTTTGAGAGATTCCCTTTGCCATCAAGGAGAGAAGGGGCTGGATTTGGAAGGAGATAGAGTGTAAATTCAGACACCTGCTTTAGTCTGAATGAGAAATGTGGTGGTCTGGACCAGTGGAGAGAATTAGACTCCAGGGGAATTTATGAATTAGAGGAGATTAACAGGATTTGGTCATGGATTGGATGTGTGCAGGGAGGGAAAGATCACCATGGAGTATTCTGAGCTGTATATGAAGGTGCACAAAGCAGGCAGTAGTAGAGAATCAAGTGTCCTGTTTCAGACACAGTGGTTCTGTGTTTTCTGTGAGATGTGATGTGTCTAACAGGTGTGGATGGTGGGTGAGCCTGGAACTCACCAACCCAACCAAGGAGAAATTTGGAAGTCAGAGCATAAAGACCTTTAATTTCTGGGTTGGAGCACACCCCTCCCTCCTGCTAAGCATTCCAGACCTTCTCCTATTGACCTGGTCTCATGCTATTATAGTTGTTGAGCAGTCACTATGGCTGGCTCTCACAGCTTTCCAGGTCTAACCAGGGAATCCCAGAAAACAACGGGCTACCCAAGGATAAGAGATCACAGCAGCAGCCAATGCTATTTCCTGTAAGCGACTCGATTTTAAGGAAATTGCACGTTGTTCATACTGTTCTGAAAGGAGCTGTTTTTCTCCCAAGGTTCACTGTAACACCTGGCTAAATGGCCATCTCAGTAAGTATTCAGCACACATTTGGTCTGTTTTTGAAAAGTGGACATAAAGGACTGTTCCTGTTTCTTATTGATGCCATGTCCTCTAGGTTAATTTTTTTTTTGTACTGGGGATTGAACTCAGGGGCACTCGACCACTGAGCCACATCCCAGCACTATTTTGTATTTTATTTAGAGACAGGGTCTCACTGAGTTGCTTAGTGAGATTTCACCATTGCTGAGGCTGGCTTTGAACTTGTAGTCCTCCTGCCTTAGTCTCCAGAACCGCTGGGATTATAGGCATGTGCCATTGCACCCAGCAATCCTGGCTTTTTAAAATAAACAGCTCTTAGACATTGTGTATGCCTATAACTAGGATATTAAATGAAAGGAAATATAAAATTTGATAAACACAGGAAAGCGCAAGAAATGGGACGCAGGCATCTTTTACCTCAAGGATACATCCTGGAGGGTGCACACTTCTCTAATGATTCTTCTCACTGAGGGGTTCCATGAAACATTCTTCATGACAGCTAGTTTTTTCCAGCTTCTACATTTCTCCTATTTTAGCAATCAAAGGAAAGTTGGATTGATTTCCCTTTCTTACGTGCAGAGTATTGACTCCTAAGCAAGGTTAACGAAATTTAGATTTTATACTTTCTTAAATATTTTCAGAGGTAGAAATTTATGAAGGAGATTATTATGAACCTGTACTTAAAAATCACAGAGTACATGTACTCTGGAAATATTTTGCATGCTTTTGTGCTGTTTTTCATATGAAATGACAAAAATTATTTGGTAACTCCTTATACGCTCTCATCCTAAGGAGAATCAAACAAAGCCAGCCCCGCAACATTTTCTCTGTTTTAAACTGCAGCAGGAGCTTGAATTTGCATGCTAAAGTAAATGAAACAATTTGATTATATTTGCTGAAACAGCCCATTACTGTGTATCATTTGAGAAGACCACAAAATTCAGCCCATATAATCAAAATGGATTGCCTCCTTCTAACCCAAGAGCATTAAGAGGAAACTGAAACTATAAAAACATTAGGTATGGTGATGAATTGAGTTCCCATAAATGAAACTGTTTAATTTTCTTACCAATTATCTTGCTATTACTTGAATACACTTTAAATACCACGTAAGTCTTATATCTTTGCATCCTGTCTATAAATATGTTGGAGTTTCCCTTAGAAAGATTTGTCCCTGCATTTATTTTTTGCATCTAATCTTCTCAGATAATTAGATTTTCTTTGAGCTTCTAATGCAAAAGGAAGCATCGTTGAATGTGGTAAGTTGCTTACTCTATGGAGAAAGTTCCTAGCATGTGACAATTTAAATTTTATTTAAAAGTTTCTAACATATTCATTTCTTGTTAACACACAAAGAAGAGGTCAAAGAAGTGTTTCCTCATCTTTCTCTGTGGAGTACCTGGGCTCTGTAGCCTGCAAGCAAAAATTAGAAATGTTCTTTAACTCCATGAAAAGCACATGGAGTCTAAAAGTCTTAAAGAGGTCCAGGAATAGAGGGTGGATAGAAAGCTTCCAAGTCCTAATAAGGAAACACTTGATGAAATGGTGTCATATCTCTGTACGGATGCTCCTGTTCATTTTGCTTATCTATAAGTCCCTTCTGCTGTCTTGGTTTCTGTCTGAAATGTTAGGAAATTATAGTCCAAAAATGCAGGTGACTCAACATGATTCTGGGCTTTTGGTTCCAGTGCAACTGAGGGGGATTTTTTTTCTCCATGGTTGATTCAATTGAGGGAGGATTTAGTTTACGACCATTCATAAATAAAACCAATAAAGATATTTCAAGAACTTTTCTCACAAGTGCTTTTTGACACAAAAAGTATTAATAAGGATATGAAGTCAATATTGAGCCAAAAATAAAATGATGGAAAAAGAGTGTTATGAAAAAAAAATTTGAAAATCTGTGGAAACAAAATGAAAAACCAAAGCAGCATCATTAAGGAAATAACAAAGTGGAAGGATAGAGTTCAAGAAAGTATCACTGATAATCAGAATATAGGTGTAGGATGAAATCTTGAGATAACTCAGGTACACTAAGTTTGAAAAAGTTAAAGCCACAAGAAAAAAAGATCATTGATATAAAAAGATACAGGATAACTTATGTCCCTGAAATAGCCTAAAATATGAAATAGTTAATGTATTTAAACATATAACATGGCATTTTATCTGAATTAAAGTATTTTTTAAAAAATCTATAGTTGGAGGAACATGTGTTATGTGAAAACTTAATATAGAACTTTACACAAAGACAGATGATCGTCACACTCCTGAATTTCAGAGATAAAATAATTTTTAGCCTCTGGACAGAAAAAGCAAATAACCTACAAAAAGTCTTCCTTAGACTTTTCCACAGTATCAGTTGATGCTGTTAGACAATGGAACAACTGTTTTGAGGTGAAAATAGCATGACCCAATAATGTTATCCCAAGAAAAACTGTGAAAGGTTTAGGGGAACATGTTACCCAGGAGCCTGTCTGAAAAAAAAAAAAAAGACAATAGAAACCTGTCAATTCATTTTCAATCAAAATGAAAATTCAGAAATAAAATATACAGGATCTGAAGGAAAAGCATCATGCAGATTAAAGGTGATAAAATATGGAATATTTCATAATAAATACATCATTTATATTAAGAATATATATTTGCAATCAGCATGATGTTATCAGGCATTATTCCACTACTTATACGTATGACAGTTGCTGAAATTTGACTATATGTAGAAACTTTTATTATATATATGTCTGTATGGTTAACATACATATATATATTTTAACAAAGGGCATATATTATTTTGGTTACAATAATCTAATTTTTTAAAATGCTCTATTGTTAGAGAAATTGTTGGCCATGGGACTCTCTTACAGGCATCTATCAGTGTTAAATAAATGTTTATTTTTTCAAAAAAAAAAAAAAAAGAGAGAGAGAGAAGGTACAATTGTGTGTGTGTGTGTGTGTGTGTGTGTGTTACATACTGGGGATTGAACCCAGGGCCTTCACACATTGCTGAGTATGCACTCTACCACTGAGCTACACTCAAATCACCCAGAATATATGATTTTTTAACAGACCAGTAATGAGCATTTAATCCACAAAAGTATTGGCCATTAAAAAAATGAATATTGTAGTTAAAGAATAAAATGTGGAGGGGGAAGATGGCGGCGAAGGGAGTGCATCACTCCCATGTACCGCGTCACTGTTCAGAAGAATGATGAGTTAGAACAGCTAAAAACTATCTTGTTAGGAATTTCTAGCAAAACTGGGGTGCTCCAAAACCTAGTGAAAGGATTTTCATCGCACGAGGATCAGCTACAGGGGCTCAAACGCGAGCGATTTGTCCGCACGGAGGGTCATGCCGCTTATTCAGCAAATCGCCCCGTGGCTAGAATCTGCGGCATGCGCTGGGAAGCAAGAGATAGCAACGCAAAGATACAGCGCTGCGGATTCTGTGGGCTCCTGCCAGCTGTGCAATCACTGTACACAGTGCTGAATTCTGGGTTTGAGACGGAGGAAGGAAGCGGTCCAGTTCGGTTCTCCACCGGTCAGACCACAGAGGAAGCCAGCGGCCACCATCTTGGAGAGTTGACGTCATCATCCCTGTTTTCGACTGATCACAGCTCATTCAACCATAGAACAGGTAATTTCAGGCTGCCATTCGCCTGCGTCTCGCAGACAAATTACTCAGGCGCAGTGCTAAAGAACCCGCGGAAACTGCTTCTTGGGGCCTGCTCCTATCAGAACATACACGGATCCCGGGGCGGCCGAATTCTGGCTCCCGGAACTGCTCTGGCCCAGGGCTAAGGAGCCCGCGGAGGCTGCTTCTTGGAGCCTGCTCCTATCAGAGCATGCACGGAGCCCAGAGCGGCCGAGTTCTGGCTTCCGGAGCTGCTCTGACCCAGGGCTAAGGAACCCGCAGAGACTGCTTCTCGGTCCAGATCCTGCTGAGTGCTGTGGGGGCCAGAGGGGCAGAGCAGAGCTGCAGCCCGCGTCCGGAACAGTCCCAGCGACCCGCCGGGGTGGTATCACTTCACCCCAACTGCGGTGGGAGCTGAGCAGAGCTGCTGCCCAAGCCCGCCAGGTAGGCAGACCATCGGCTGATCGGCAGAACGGGCCCAGCAGCCTGCCAGCGTGGTAGACATGTCACACCAATGGGAGTAGGGGCAGAGCAGGGCTGCCGCCCACACCCAGAGTGGGCCTAGTGACCCGCCGGCGTGGTATCGCTTCACCCCAAATGCAGTGGGGGCCGAGCAGAGCTGCCGCCCAAGCCCGCAAGGTAGGCAGACCTGCAACCGACCAGCGGGACAGGCCCAGCGGCCTGCTGGCGTGGTAGACACGTCACACCAATTGGAGTAGGGGCAGAGCAGAGCCGCCGCCCATGCCCGGAACAGGCCTAGAGACCTGCCGGCATGGTATCACTTCACCCCAACTGCAGTAGGGGCCGAGCAGAGCCGCCGCCCAAGCCCGTAAGGTAGGCAGACCTGCAACCGACCGGCGGGACAGGCCCAGCGGCCTGCCTGCCTGGTAGACACGTCACAGCAATTGGAGTAGGGGCAGAGCAGAGCCGCCGCCTGCATCCGGAACAGACCTAACGACCCGCGGGCGTGGTAGTCACGTCACCCCAATTGGAGAAAGGGCACAGCAGAGCCGCCACCCATGCCCGCAAGGTAGGCAGACCTGCAACCGACCGGCACAACAGGCCCAGAGGCCCACCGGCGTGGTAGTCACGTCACCCCAATTGGAGTATGGGCAGAGCAGAGACACTGCCCGCACCCTGAACAGGCCCAGTGGCATGCCGGCGTGGTAGTTACATCACACCAATTGGAGTAGGGGTAGAGCAGAGCCGCCGCCCACACCCGGAACAGGCCCAGTGACCCGCCGGAGTGGTAGACACGTCACACCAATTGGAGTAGGGGCAGAGCAGAGCCGCCTCCCGCACCCGGAACAGGCCCAGCGACCCCCCGGCGTGATACACACGTCAACCCAATTGGTGTAAGGGCAGAGCAGAGCCGCCACCCGCGCCTGCAAGGTAGGCAGACCTGCGACCGACCAGCAGAAAGGCCCCAGGGGTTCACGGGGGTGGTAGACACGTCACACCAACTGGAGGAGGAGCACATCCGCTGCCCGCCCTGCAAGGGAGACTTTTCAACTATACAAGAGTAATATAAATATATAGGGGGAAAATTTCAAAAACACAACAGTTTCACCAAGCAGAAAGAAACGCAAGCAGTATGAAACGACAAGGAAAGAAAGGACCACAAGCAATGCAGATCAACTCAACTTTAGAAGAGGTAATAGCTGCAGCAGATGGAATGTCAGATAAAGAATTCAGGATATACACACTTCAGATGATCTGGAGTCTCAAGGAAGACATTAGACAGCAAAATCAGTCAATGAAAGATCACTTCGACAATGAATTACACAAACAAATCCAAGAAGCAAAAGATCAACTATACAGGGAGATAGAGGTAATAAAAAACAAACAGAAATCCTAGAAATTCAGGAAGCAATAAACCAACTTAAAAACTCAATTGAGAATACTACCACCAGAGTAGAACACTTAGAAGATAGAACATCAGACAATGAAGACAAAGTATTTCAACTTGAAAAGAACATAGACAGCTCAGCAAGACTGTTAAGGAACCATGAGCAGAACATTCAAGAAATATGGGACAACATAAAGAGACCAAACTTAAGAGTCATTGGGATACAGGAAGGTATAGAGGTACAAACCAAAGGAATGAGAAATCTATTCAATGAAATAATACGAGAAAACTTCCCAGACTTGAAGAATATGACAGAATCCCAAATCCTAGAAGCCTACAGGACGCCGAATGTGCAAAATCATAAGAGATCCACACCTAGACACATTATAATGAAGATGCCCAGCATACAGAATAAGGAGAGAATTTTAAAAGCTACAAGAGAAAGGAAGCAGATTACATTTAGGGGTAAACCAATCAGGATAACAGCTGATCTTTCAACACAGACTCTGAAAGCTAGAAGATCCTGGAATAACATATTTCAAACTCTGAAAGAAAATGGGTTCCAACCAAGAATCATGTATCCAGCGAAATTAAGCTTCAGGATGGAAGATGAAATTAAAACCTTCCACGATAAACAAAAGTTAAAAGAATTTGCAGCTAGAAAACCATCTCTTCAAAACATCCTTGGCAAAACATTTCAGGAAGAGGAAATGGAAGACAACAATGAAAACCAACAGTGGGAGGTAGGACAGTAAAGGGGGGAAAATAATCAAAGAGGAAAACAAACCATGTTTAGTAACATAAATAAACAAATATGGCTGGAAGAACAAACCATATCTTAATAATAACCCTAAATGTTAATGGCTTAAACTCACCAATTAAGAGACACAGGCTAGTAGAATGGATCACAAAACAAGACCCAACAATATGCTGCCTACAGGAGACGCATTTGATAGGAAAAGATATACACAGACTGAAGGTGAAAGGTTGGGAAAAATCATATCACTCATATGGACTTCGGAAACAAGCAGGAGTGTCCATACTCATATCAAATAAAATAGATTTCAAGCCAAAGTTAATCAAAAGGGATAAAGAGGGACACTACATACTGCTCAAGGGAACCATACACCAACAAGACATAACAATCATAAATATATATGCCCCAAACAACGGTGCAGCTATGTTCATCAAGCAAACTCTTCTCAAGTTCAAGAGTCTAATAGACCACCATACAATAATCATGGGAGACTTCAACACACCTCTCTCACCACTGGACAGATCTTCCAAACAAAAGTTGAATAAGGAAACTATAGAACTCAATAACACAATTAATAACCTAGACTTAATTGACATATATAGAATATACCACCCAACATCAAGCAGTTACACTTTTTTCTCAGCAGCACATGGATCCTTCTCAAAAATAGATCATATATTATGTCACAGGGCAACTCTTAGACAATATAAAGGAGTAGAGATAATACCATGCACTTTATCTGATCATAATGGAATGAAACTGAAAATGAACGATAAAAGAAGGAAGGAAAAATCATGCATCACTTGGAGAATGAACAATAGGTTACTGAATGATCAATGGGTTATAGAAGACATCAAAGAGTAAATTAAAAAATTCTTAGAGATAAATGAAAACACACACACAACATATCGGAATCTATGGGACACATTGAAAGCAGTTCTAAGAGGAAAATTCATTGCTTGGAGTTCATTCCTTAAAAAAAGAAAAAAGCAACAAAAAAATGATCTCATACTTCATCTCAAAATCCTAGAAAAAGAAGAGCAAAACAACAGCAAAAGAAGTAGAAGGCAAGAAATAATTAAAATCAGAGCTGAAATTAATGAAATCGAAACAAAAGAAACAATTGAAAAAATTGACAAAACTAAAAGTTGGTTCTTTGAAAAAATAAATAAAATCGAAAGACCCTTAGCCATGCTAACAAAGAGAAGAAGAGAGAGAACTCAAATTACTAGCATACGGGATGAAAAAGGCAACATCACAACAGACACTTCAGAAATACAGAAGATAATCAGAAATTATTTTGAATCCTTATACTCCAATAAAATAGAAGATAGTGAAGGCATCGATAAATTTCTTAAGTCATATGATCTGCCCAGATTGAGTCAGGTGGATATAGATAACCTAAACAGACCAATATCAATTGAAGAAATAGAAGAAACCATCAAAAGACTACCAACTAAGAAAAGCCCAGGACCGGATGGGTATACCGCAGAGTTTTACAAAACCTTTAAAGAGGAACTAATACCAATACTTTTCAAGCTATTTCAGGAAATATAAAAAGAGGGAGAACTTCCAAATTCATTCTACGAGGCCAACATCACCCTGATTCCTAAACCAGACAAAGACACCTCAAAGAAAGAAAATTACAGACCAATATCTCTAATGAACCTAGATGCAAAAATCCTCAATAAAATTCTGGTGAATCGGATTCAAAAACATATCAAAAAAATTGTGCATCATGATCAAGTAGGATTCATCCCTGGGATGCAAGGCTGGTTCAATATACAGAAATCAATAAATGTTATTCACCACATCAATAGACTTAAAATTAAGAACCATATGATCATCTCGATAGATGCAGAAAAAGCATTCGACAAAGTACAGCATCCCTTTATGTTCAAAACTCTAGAAAAACTAGGGATAACAGGAACATACCTCAACATTGTAAAAGCAATCTATGCTAAGCCTCAGGCTAGCATCATTCTGAATGGAGAAAAATTGAAGGCATTCCCTCTAAAATCTGGAACAAGACAGGGATGCCCTCTCTCACCACTTCTGTTCAACATAGTTCTCGAAACACTGGCCAGAGCAATTAGACAGACGAAAGAAATTAAAGGCATAAAAATAGAAAAGAAGAACTTAAATTATCACTATTTGCAGATGACATAATTCTATACCTAGTAGACCCAAAAGGGTCTACAAAGAAACTATTAGAGCTAATAAATGAATTTAGCAAAGTTGCAGGATATAAAATCAACACGCATAAATCAAAGGCATTCCTGTATATCAGCGACAAATCCTCTGAAATGGAAATGAGGAAAAACACTCCATTCACAATATACTCAAAAAAAAAAAATAAATAAAATACTTGGGAATCAACCTAACAAAAGAGGTGAAAGACTTATACAATGAAAACTACAGAACCCTAAAGAGAGAAATAGAAGAAGATCTTAGAACATGGAAAAATATACCTTGTTCATGGATAGGCAGAACTAACATCATCAAAATGGCGATATTACCAAAAGTTCTCTATAGGTTTAATACAATGCCAATCAAAATCCCAACGGCATTTCTTGTAGAAATAGATAAAGCAATCATGAAATTCATATGGAAAAACAAAAGACCCAGAATAGCAAAAACAATTCTAAGCAGGAAGTGTGAATCAGGTGGTATAGCGATACCAGACTTCAAACTATACTACAGAGCAATAGTAACAAAAACAGCATGGTACTGGTACCAAAACAGGCGGGTGGACCAATGGTACAGAATAGAGGACACAGAAACCAATCCACAAAACTACAACTATCTTATATTTGATAAAGGGGCTAAAAGCATGCAATGGAGGAAGGATAGCATCTTCAACAAATGGTGTTGGGAAAACTGGAAATCCATATGCAACAAAATGAAACTGAATCCCCTCCTCTCGCCATGCACAAAAGTTAACTCAAAATGGATCAAGGAGCTTGATATCAAATCAGAGACACAGCGTCTGATAGAAGAAAAAGAGAGGTAAATAGGGAGCCTACGTCCTGGGAACAAATTTTTACTCCTCACACTTCAGATAGAGCCCTAATATCCAGAGTATACAAAGAACTCAAAAAATTAGACAATAAGATAACAAATAACCCAATCAACAGATGGGCCAAGGACCTGAACAGACAATTCTCAGAGGAGGACATACTATCAATCAACAAGCACATGAAAAAATGCTCAGCATCGCTAGCAGTCAGAGAAATGCAAATCAAAACCACCCTAAGATACCATCTCACTCCAGTAAGATTTGGCAGCCATTAGGAAGTCAAACAACAACAAGTGCTGGCGAGGATGTGGGGAAAAGGGTACACTTGCTCATTGTTGGTGGGACTGCAAATTGGTGCAGCCAATTTGGAAAGCAGTATGGAGATTGTTTGGAAAGCTGGGAATGGAACCACCATTTGACCCAGCTATTCCCCTTCTCGGTCTATTCCCTAAAGACCTAAAAAGAGCATGCTACAGGGACACTGCTACATCGATGTTCATAGCAGCACAATTCACAATAGCAAGACTGTGGAACCAACCTAGATGCCCTTCAATAGATGAATGGATAAAAAAAAATGTGGCATCTATACACAATGGAGTATTATTCTGCATTAAAAAATGACAAAATCATAGAATTTGGAGGGAAATGGATGGCATTAGAGCAGATTATGCTAAGTGAAGCCAGCCAGTCCTTAAAAAACAAATGCCAAATGTCTTCTTTGATATAAGGAGAGTAACTAAGAACAGAGTAGGGATGAAGAGCATGAGAAGAAGATTAACATTAAACAGGGATGAGAGGTGGGAGGGAAAGCGAGAGGGAAGGGAAATTGCATGGAAATGGAAGGAGACCCTCATGGTTATACAAAATTACATACAAGAGGAAGTGAGGGGAAAGGGAAAAATAATACAAGGGGGAGAAATGAATTACAGTAGAGGGGGTAGAGAGAGAAGAGGGGAGGGGAGGGGAGGGGAGGGGGGATAGTAGAGGATAGGAAAGGCAGCAGAATACAACAGACACTAGTATGGCAATATGTAAATCAATGGAAGTGTAACTGATGTGATTCTGCAATCTGTATATGGGGTAAAAATGGGAGTTCATAACCCACTTGAATCAAAATGTGAAATATGATATGTCAAGAACTATGTAATGTTTTGAACAACCAACAATAAAAAAAGAATAAAATGTAATGTTATAAAACCAAACGATGTAAAAATATTAATATAATTTATAAATGTTGGAGGTGAAAGAGAAATGATAAATGTGTGATAGTGCTCTGGTCCTATTTCTTTCAAAGCAACAAGTAAATTTAAAATGCTGAAAATTAAAACACATAATTTCAAATATCTTCATCCTGACATCAGTATTTTCCATATTTACTTAAACTTAGAAAGCCCTCTTATGGAATGGTATTTCTTGAGGTGAGGAAATATTTATTTGAAGTTCAATAGCTCCTCTAGTTTTACATCAATAAGTTCAAGTAAAATCAAAGCTAACATTTTATTTCAAAAGAACATTTATAATTTTATAAATGTAATAATAATAATAAACTACATCAAAAATTTTAAAAAAATATTAGAAGCAAATATGCCCATATATTAGCAATGGTTCATTTTAACTAATAGAATAGAGGTTATTATAATTTCAGCTTTGTTCTTTTCTGTAATATTTTTAATATTTAAACAAAATAAATAATAAAAGCAAGAGTTAGAGCTGGAACCAGGGATCTCTAATAAAAAAAATATTTCTTAGACTTTTCTGATTCTAGGTCCTTCTTTCACAAATTTTGTCTCAATGCAATTCACAACAGCCAAGTTATGGAACCAACAGATGAACAGATACAGAAAATGTGGTACATATACACAGTGGAGTTTTATTCAGCCATAAAGAAGAAATTATGTTATTTATAGGAAAATGGATGGAACCTGAGCGTTTTATGTTAAGCACCACAAGCCAGACTCAGAAAGTCATGGTTTCTATGTTTTCTGTCAAACCTGGAAGCTAGAGGGGGGGAAAGGAAAATAAAGGAGGAGATCTCATGAAAATAAAAGGGAGATCAGTAGAGTAGAGGAGGTGGTTGGGGAAGAGAGGAAGAGAGAGAAAAGGGAAATATTGGAGAATAGAATTGACCAAATTATGTTATGTGCATGAATGAATATATCACGATGAATCCAACTACTGTGCTTAATTACAGTGCACCAATATTTTTTTGATTTTTTTAAAATAATTTTTGTCTTGAGCAACTAAGAGATGTGTGTAGCTATTTTTATACTACTACATTGTGCTTATAATATGTAGGCATGTTTGTATAAGTGTTTTTAGTGCTGGAAAAGGAAATAGGTGGCCACTTCCATTTTTTGTCTTATGTCTACTCCTCCGACTCTCCCCATTTCTGTCCCTGGCTCTCTCCTGTGCTTCTCTAGTTCAGTGGATTGGAGGAAGACTGAACCATGTCATGTGTCATGAAGACGTCTACTTCCTCCTCCCTGGATTTAGGAGTCTCAGTTTGATAAACTTTTCCTTTGCAGGCCTTGTCACCTCATCTACAATAATCTGAGTCACCCTGAGAAGAACTTTCAGTTGGGATTGAGGATCATGTAAGAGAACTGGCCCTAGGACTGTGGGTAGCTGGCTCATGGCTAGACCCAGAGCAACCTTGGCAGATGTGGGCCAGCAAGGCAAACCATGCTGTTACTTTTTTCAATCACCAAACTTTCCTATTCTTTGTCACAGATTTTAGTGGGGATCTTTGGAAGAAATAGTACAGGAGCAAAAGAACATGTTCCATAAATTTCACTAGAATGGGAAGAAAGAGGACTTGGGAGGCAAAGATGCCAAGTAAAGACACCACACTATGTGATGCTCTTTCAGTAAAACATCTGCATGGCTCAGTGCTTCACACCTTCGCCTTGTTTGGCTCTATTGCCCTGAGAGTTAAAGAAGCTTCTCCCCACAGTTCCCATTTCCCAGGGTTCAGCCTATTCAGGGACTTCCTCAAGGTCACTAGGTTACAGAGTGGTAGAGGAAGGCTTCTAAGCTACTATTCTTACCCTAATGATGATGCTCTTTTTGATACCCCAGTCTTTCAAATATAAAGTTATCCCAATTCTAAATTCACTCAACAACGAAGCAGAGAACCTGAAAAACATAGTAAAAAGCTTTAAAAAAAAACATAAAAAATTCACAGTCTTGTATAAGGTAGTGAAACCTCTTTCTCCTGTCTTGGTCTGTGCCTTTTCCTTTGTGAACAGCATTCCATCCAAATGCCACGGGGTTCTCTGCATGCAGCACGCAAGGCTCAGCTAGAGCTCTGTAGAGATGAAGTGAAACAGCACAGTGGGAGAGGGTGTGTGTCTCATATAAACTCGCTCATGAGGGCTTCATTCCCAAACCCTTTCATGTCTGTATGCAGACATCTTTATTGATCTGCTCGTAGCTGAGTGGGGCTAACTAGTAGGTGTCATGCCATCACCTTCATATCTCGACAAAGGAATAAAGTGTGTAGGAAATATTGATGTGTTTTATATTCTTAGTCCTTGGGACACTGCAGTTCTGTCAGTCTTCCCAAGTATCCCTTTCCCTCAGCACTCTGATTTCCTCATTCACCTGCACTAATGGAATCTATGGTAGCGCTAGGCAGAATTACCATTGTGAGAAGAGCTCACATTTCTTGAGTACTTGCAAGTTCTGGGCTAAGTGTTTTGCTGGCATTATTTCACTTAACTGAATTACTATCCTAATGTTGATGAAGATTGAACTGAGGATCAGAAAGATTAAGGAACTTACTCCTGATTGCATGGCTCTTATGTGAGGGGAACAAGATTCAAGCCATGGTCCCACTGATTCCAGAGCCAGATTCTCAACCACTGGAGCAGCATTCTACACATTTCACCTGATTATCCTTACAATTGGGGAGCATGAATCACCCGCTGAATGCCTAAGGAGCCTCCTTGAGAAGAGGTATGGAAGAGCTTTATGGGCAGCCTGGCACTGTGGCTAAAAGTATGGGTCTTGGAGTCAAGAAACCCTAAGTTAAAATCCCAACAACTGTATGTACAAGGAGCCTTGGCTTCTCTGGCAAAACAAGGTGTTTTAGTCAGCATTGTGTCACTGTGACCAAAAGACCTGACAAAAACAACTTATAGGAGGAAAAGTTTATTTTGGCTTACAGTTTCAGAGGTTCAGTTCACAGCCAACTCCACAGCTCTGGATCCAAGGTAAGGCCGAATATCATGGCAGAAGAGCATGGTAGGGAAAAGGCAGCTCTGGACACAACAACCAAGAAACACAGAAAGAGCTCCACTCACCAAAGACAAAATGTAAACCCCCAAAGGCACACACACAGTGACCTACTTCCTCCAGCCACATCCTACCTGCCTACAGTTACTTGCCAGTTAATCTGCCTACAGTTACCTACCTACTGCCTACAGTTACTTCTCAGCAGATCAATCCATGGATTAGGTTACACCTTGTAACCTAATCATTTTACTTCTGAAAATTCTAGCATTGTCTCACACATGAGCCTTTAGGAGACACCTCATATCTAACCCATAACACAAGAAAAGTGACAGCACCAACATCATAGTGTTTCTAATGCTTAAATGACAGATTACCAAAAAACATGCTTAGCTCTTCAACTGTTATATTGCAAAGACTTGGGAATTTTACTGTTATTTATATTAACTCAAAACAGAAGAAACTACACCTTTCTGTCAACCTCCACTGGAAACTTATTGAGAGTATCGCCAACAAAAGTTTCCAAATTTCAAAATTCTGGGCTAAAGTGGATTCATCACTTTTCAGAGCTCCCATATTTCTACTAACACATTTTAATATCTACTTGAAAATGAGACTACGAGGAAGGCTGGATGGTGAGATGTATAATTTTCATATTTCTTCTCAATGTACCCAGTAGGCACATGGACCAACTAATATTGACAAGGCACATAATATTTGCAAAGTATTTTGAGACACAAAAGTAAATATGCTTTAAAGCTCCTTCCCTCAAAGAGATATCAAGCCTTGTGATATAACAATAGGATGCTAGGTAACAACAATAGCAACAGAAGGCCAATCCATACAGGAGAGCTTGCAAAGCAACATTTGATAAATTGTACTTGTTAGGAGTATAAATGTCACTTTTAGCTCAAAGTTAGGTCTTGTGAGCCAGTAAAGGTTAAAAGAAAAAAAATAAAAGAGGAATTTAAGAAAAGGGCAAAGACAGCAAGAAAGAAAACAAGGATGTCTGATGCTGCAGAGCCAAGGAAGGGAAGAGAGAGAAAGGTGGAGAGATAGTGGTGTGCATGTGGGTGGCCACTGCAGGGCATGTATGAAGACACAAAGGAAGAGGCGTAAACACCAAAGTCCTCAGACCCCTTCTGCAGACACAGCAAAAGAGTAGGAGAAGCCAAAGCCCTATCATAAAGGGAAACTTTTAAAATCACTTTATCTGGGGGAATTTCAGCTGCATTATCTCTTGGAGGAGTTTTAGGGTGATAACAGCTCACCACTGTAAATCCACTCTGAATTTGGAACCCTTTAAAGGAAGATATGAGTCACATAGTCAAAATACAATTATCAGCTCATAAGACTGGCTAGAAAATGGGGTGAGATGTAGGGGCCAAATTTGTAATTAATCCCCCCCACACAGAAAAATTTATTGGCCCAATTAGGAGCAAAATAATACAACTATAGGCTCCCTCCCCCCCACCTTCCCATTCAGCTTACTGCTCAATGTAGGGAAGGAAACCATATACATGCCTCACGCAAAGGGTTCTGAAAGAAAGAGGAGCAAGGTCTCAGTGCTCCCACCCTACTCCCAACCTCACCAGTCAGATGTGGAGCCAGGAGAGGACAGATGTTTCCATCCTTACAGTGACCCCCTCCAGGAGTGAAGAGTATATTTTTTCTGGCAGAAATGCAAGGAGGTGCACAAATGACTTTCTCAGTCTATCTTTGTCTCAAAGTTTTTCAATTACAGTGAATAACAACTGAAAGAAACACTTTATCTTCTGTATTTGACTGCCTATATTTCCCTAGGAATTTACTATTGAGTTTTTATTTGTATCTATTAACTAGTTTGTTTTTAAATACACTTCTGTGTTTTGAGGGTTTTAAATCCATTTGGACCATTTGGAAGAAGCATCGATCAATTAGCTTTCTATGAAATCCAAAGTAAGAATTTCAAGTACCTTTTTTTTTTAAATGATTTAGATTTTTCAGGTTTAAACACATTTGAAATTAAGGATATGATTTTTCTACTTTATAAAAGAGATTGGGAAATAAATTGTTATGTTTGAGTACTGACAGTATTTGAAGATTAGGATCTAAACTTGAATCAAGTTCAAATATCTCTCCGAAAGAGCTAAAAGAAATGAAATCTATCACTGGGAATAAGCATATTAATTGTCTTGTTTCTGTTTAGATTTTGCAACAGAAAACCTAGATAATGTAGTATGAAAAGTATGTGCATTTCTCTTCCTTCCTTCTCTCAACCTATTTTAAAACTTCATTTTCTTAATTATTTTGGCTAAGCATTGATCTAACTAAAGCAAACAGTATCAAGATGACTGACCAATAGTCCCAAATAGCCCAATGTGCATTTACATTCCAAAGATGCACTTATTCACTTGATGTGGGTCACTGGACTTGACAAAGCTCCTTCCCAGTACAGATCATAGTGACTCTTTTAGGAACAAACCTTATACGAACAGTAACTCCTTTTCAGTGTTCCATTGTTCAGGTTGATGCCAGGGACAACCAAGCAAGAAAGTATGATGGTGTCACTTCAGGCAGAGTGAGAGCAATTGGAGGCCCAAGTGAGTCAATCACCTAGAACTGAGGTGGACTAAGAACTTTTGTGATCTGGCACAAGTAAGCTGCCTGGGAAATTCAAACATTTCAGGTGCCTAGGGGATAGCCAACAAAGTAACCCTTGTCCAACTGCCTTGGAGCTAAGTGTATCCTGGGTCAGCCAACTCAACATCAGTACTGATCTTTCAATACTATGATAATAAGACAGAACTGTCCAAGCTTTGCACACACACAGCAGGAGACAACCAATTTCAGATTTCATATTTTTCTTCAAACATCCCTTTTCTACTACTGCCCATTTCTCTCTGATATTACTGACACCATCACTCCAAACCAAACCTCTCTAGCCTGGTGCTTCCACCTCATCTCTCCAGCAGACACACATTTGTCCCACTAAAAGCTCTTGTTTCTTTCTTGCATTGCCACATTCCTTTCACATTAAAGCCTATCAAATTACCCCTCACATAATCTATTCTACAATCCACTCTGAGCTCCAATGGAGAGGTCCACATTTAGATGATTTTTCTTTAAACAAAGATCATGGGGACACTAAGATGATTTGTTCATCTTCCTGATCCCTTGTGGGCACAGGTGTTCTTATTTCTGCAGTGTTTAAGTTATTAGTGACTCCCCAATTAATGATACCCATGAATTTAAGAGCACAGGTAGCCCTGAAGAAAATGGATTCCACTTTCTCTAAGAGTAACCTCCAGGAGTCATAATACAGCCAATCCTCGAATAGAATCAGCTATATCTTAAGATAGAGGCCTAAGAAAAAAGAACAGTGAGAAGTATATTGGTACTTAGAGTGCTGGCATGCAAGGTGAATTGACATTGCCTCCTGGTTGTGGTAGGTTGCCCCACTACTCATTCTTTATCTCCTTTGCAAGTCTTCCTAGGTTAAAACCTAGGAGCAATGGTTCCCAGGACCAACAGCATTAATTTCTCTAGGAATTTGTTGAAACTACAAATTCCTGGGTCTCACTCCAAATCCATTGAGCCAGGAGCTCTGGGACTGGGCCCAGCAGTGTGTTTTAAGGAGTCCTCTGGGTGGCCTGGATGCTCACTAAAGTTTGAGAAGTACAGCTTTAGAGCACCACCCAAATATCCCCATTGATTCCTCAAGCTGTGGTTGATGACACTAAATAACAATTCTCTTCCCTCCCCTGCCCCAGGTACTGTCTACTCTTCGGGGGACCCTGGAATCCACAGGTGAGAAATACTATGACTTATATTCAGGGCACCTAACACTGGTAACAAATTTTTTTATTCTCCCCTTAGGGGTTTTTATATACAAAAGAATAAGCCTATCTATAATACCAAGCCCTGCTCAGACCACAGCTTTTGGAAATTAAAACATATCAACAACAAAAAGCTTAGATTAGGTTAGGTCTACTTTTAAATTCTTTTTAAAATTAAATAACCATTATTTGATTTCTACTTGAATCTCAGGTGAAATAATGACCCTTGACCTTGATTTTACCACATCTGCCAGCATGATGCAAATAAGTTAATTGCACAAATTTTGGAAACTCGTTTATTGTTTCAAATACTACTTGATTACTTAAGAATCTAATCAGTAAAGATTGTTTTACTTACATCATTTCCTTCCCTCTACCTTTCCCTATCTTGCTGTTAACTGGCCTCATCTCAGCCAGGGAATAATCTCATATCCAGGCACACTTATAAACATTAAAAGACATTTTAGGCACCAACTTAGTGAGCAAATGCTAGTTGGAAAAGGCAATAAGAATGGAACTCAGAAAGAATGGTGGGGAATCAATTTAGGGAAGAAAGGAAGGACGAGGCATCAAATTCAAAGAATGTAATAAGCCTCCCACACACTAAGTTCAGCCCTGGGTGGCCCATAAACTCAGTGTGTGGAACTAGCATCATTGGTAAATTGAGCTGAAGATGAGTCCAACTGCTTTTAATCCATTCCCAAGCAACTTTCTCCCTTGTCCAGAGAAGCATGAGCTGGTTGAGATTGCTGTGAGCTAAACAGGTTTCCTTTCCTCCACTTTTTATTTTCTAGGTCACTCCTATCTTGTTTCCAATATATTTCTGAGAATTGCTTTGGCCATTTTAGACAGGCCTATTGTTCCAGTAGGTTCTGTTCAAATTTTCTTGAAAGACAAAGAGCCAATCTGAAAAGTAGAATTTGGATTGATCTGAAGAACTAGCATTTATAATTGTGATATTCTGGTGTGGGTGACAACTAAGATAATTATTCTCTCTCTCTCTCTCTCTCTCTCTCTCTCTCTCTCTCTCTCTCTCACTCTCTCACACACACACACATGACTTTTATACTTGTAGTGAAGATTATATTCACACGGTCAATCATACCCTGTCTCTTGCTCCATGCCCAATCATCCTAAATGTTGAGAGGAGGTTCTATTACTTTTCACCTACCTAGAATGTTCATTTTTGGTCTCCAATTCTGCATTACTGGGCAGATGATCCCAAATAAATGTATCTGATAAAAGAGGGGAAAAAAATAGAGAAAACCACTAAAAGAGTACCTAGTAGATACAAAGTCGAACGTGTCTTCATTTCCTTTTTTTTACTTAAAGAAAACATGTTCAAAAACAAAAGTGATTATTCTCTTGGATGACCCTGGAAAGTGGCATGTTCATAGAGGAATGCATTTATATAATCTATGGTTAGAAGCAAATCAATATTTAATTTCTATTTCACAACAACCAAATGTTCATATAGGTTATTTGATTGTTCTTTGGCATTTTATTGGTTAAATGAAATTAAATTATTCCACATTTATTAAATGCTTACAACAGTGCCTATTATATAGTAGATATCTGTAACTCGTGGTTTGCAAAATTTCTCAAGAACTTGCTATATGCAGTCATGTTACTATGTTTCCTGGGTAAAAAGATAAATAAGCAGGGATGGGAATTTTTCCTTCTCAGAGCTCTGACTCAGACTATGAAATTATTTGCATGTCAAGAGTCTCCAGCCTCTTCCTTCCTCTCTCTCTCACCATTCTCACCACTGCTAATGAGACAAGAAATCTAAAGCCTTGAGCGATGCACCTATAAATTCATCTTTAAAGATCTACTCAACAGTATGTCCTCCCCTGGGCCCACTGCAGGAAAATATGCACCATTTGAAACCTAAACTATCTATCTGCTGCCATACAAAAATATATGAATCAAATGCAGTTGGCCCACAGCAAATTCCTGGGCTCACTGGCCCGTCCTCTATAGTAACTCCAAACACTGTTATCATGATGGTTTGCTAACCAGGGTAGAGTCACCAAAAGCGATTGCCCCCATAGCTCTTCCAGCAAGGAGGAGCTTTGAGATTAAAGCGATCCCCTCAGATGTGAACCTTCCCTGATAGTCTCTTACCCCTTTTCCTCAAAGGAATCCTTGTGGTCTTTGTGCTGCCCCTGCACTTAGAAACCTCTGTGAGACCTTTTATCACATTATTCTAAAATTATTTGTTGCATACTTACCTGACCTTCTTGAGAGCAGACACTTCTTCATCTTTGAATCTTTAGCAACTCATATAATAATGCACTGGCACATGAAAGGGGTAAATAAATGGTTTTCAGGTGAATCCTCTTTGTTCAGAATGAGTCAATAAACAAATATCACTTAGCCAGCACCCAGCAAATTGTGTTATCATTGAAAGTGTCTTTTCAACTTTCTGTATACCCACTGAAAAACACTTAAAGGTATTGGTCCACGTTTATTATTGTATGCAAAACCTAGAAAATATTTTGTCCTGTTATTGTGTCAAAGTAAAACCATACAATTTTAGAGCAGGTATAACCTTGAAGGTCTAGTACAGATCCTCTCATTTCACAGGTGAGTAATCTCAAGTCCCAAGAAGTTAAGTCAGGGTCAGACAGCTAATGAATGGAAAGGGTGGAATCCTAGTCTCTTGGATCTTTACCTAGTGCTTGATTTACCAGTCACCAATCCAATTCAGTTTGTTGAGATATCTTGAGAGCCTCATGAAGGGACTTGGAGAAGACACTGGAATATTACCTGGATTCAGACAGAGGGAAACCACCTCTACCAGCTGATCTATTTCTTTTACCTCCCCAAAGGCAAGAACACTAGCTAAAAAGCTGTCCTAGTATAAGTAGTAAGTAAGAAAGGGTGGTGGTAATGGTAGAAATATACATAATATGCAGCTAAATGGATATCAGGAGGCCCTTTAGGACAGTTCAGGATTTATAATCTGGGGTCAAGAAGGGTTTCCCTTGATCAGATCTTCTGCAATGAGCTAGCCACAGAATAGGATCTTTAGAGGTACCATGGCTGGAACTATGTCTCTGATGGACCTGGAATGTGTATAGCCCATGACTTTAGAAAAAAAAGAACAAAGGCAATATTTCCTGAGGTTTTTACTAGGAAAGTGCTTCACCCATTAACTCACTCTAAATGCCAAGGAGCTAAGCTCAGCCTCTACAAAGACAAAGGAGACAGAATCCCTACTCTCAGGTGCTCAGTATTTGTGATATCTCTAAGAACTCTTTGGAGGGCCCAGTATACACATCCTCTGCAAACAGTGTTTCAGAAACACAAGTATCTCTGTCACTCAGGATTTGTTACTCAGTGATGGGCATGATATTACCCTGACACCCAACTTTCAGTCTCATGATGAACATCATTTAGGCATCTGCATATCTGTTCTGTTCTCAGAACCAAAGGCAACTGGGTCCAAATGTTGTGAAGCTTTGTGGATTGCGCCTGTGCAAAATTCCAGCTTCAGAGAGGAGAATATGAGCAATGAAAGATTTTGGCAAGAGAAAGGAAGATTAATTCCCATATCAAACATCCCCTTTCAGATAGAAAGGCTGTGACAGATTCTTACTTAACTCGTCAGATCGCGATGTGTGATTTGGGAGGTACTCACAAATCAGTACTATATGCACAGCAGCTGCAGGTAGAGATTGAAGAAAATTTCACAGTAAGCAATTCATATTAATAACTATTAAGTTTGCCTTTATGTACTTCTAGACATAATATGCATTGGAAATAATAAAAATTCTTTTATTACTAAAATTCTTATATTATTAAACTACAACCAGATGAAATTTCAGTGTTGGAATTGTGAACAGTTTAATATTTATAAACATAGTCAAACTTTAAAATGAATTTTAAATGTCAGCCTTATTGAGAAATTGTCATATTTGTCAATTATAATTTGTATTTTACCTCTTATCCTTAATAATTCTTGGCTGCTTTAGGAGAAATGTGACATTTAGTATGTATAGGATACATAGTATGAGCTTTGATTTTTATGTTTACTCTATTTTTGACAATATCAAATTATATAGTTTCACACAAATATATTTTATTTTTTATCCTGTACCTCATTTCTATAAAGAGCACTCAAATTATGGAAACTTTTGAGTAGACAACATAATTAATAGTTTTGCTAAAATAAAGAGGAAAAAAAGTATCTTATAGAATAAATTACTTGGTAATTGATTAACTATGCATATCTTTTAGTACTTGTGCAAACATCACTGGCCCATCAACAGAATACCAAGGCAAGCACCATAATAACCACATTAAATCATGTTTCATATTTTGCCAACTTTCTATTATATAAGAACCAAGGCTTTGCCCACATTATTTTTGTTGTATCATTATGAAAGTATATCTGTCAAAGTAGAAAGTGAGAACACATTTTATCTCACAGTTGGTGAGCTCAATTTAGAGTCTTTAGGAGTGTGGACATATGGTTTGTGGGCCTCCGTTTGTCCTCTCATCCCAGGTGCTGAAAAGTTACAGGCCACCAGTGAGTGAGTCACCACGTTAACAAAAAATGACTGAAACCCCAAAGGGAGGCAACAAGAAAAGTCAGAAGTAAGCTTCTTCTCTTTTCTTGAAAGCAGGATTCTTTTTTTTTTTTCCTCTTACACTCTCAGTCTCAAGCAAAATCATACAGGCATCTAGGTTGTGATGACCTGGAGTGTTATTGTCCTTGGAGTCAGTATTGGCAAGGTCTGATTCATTCAGCCTTGTCCAGTGTTCTTGGAAGGATTGATCTATAGGGATGGATGCAGTTTGCATCTGTGTTTAAGTACAAAGAATGGGAGGAAAAGAGGGGGACAGTGCTTTTCAGATTTAGAGGTCCTGCCAGCAGCTTCCATGTTCTGACTATAATAGGGATTTGAATAGGATCAGTCTAGCAAGTTCCTGCCTAGCTGTGACTGTATGGCCTCTGTGGGTCTGATTCATTCCAGTACATTCATAACGGTCAAAGCAAGGTGATGGCAAAATATGATGATTCTGATTTTGGTTTTCATTTCAGAGACTTTAGAGAGAAATGCCTTAATCTTTCATATATTAATGTGGGTTTTTTTCATTTACCTTTTGTGACTCTTTTGGTATATCTTTTTTACATCTCCAATTAATCTCTTAAAACACACTTACTCTTAGATTTTATTTTATTTTCCACAAATAGATATCATTAAAGTCTGGTAAATTTCCTTTCCTTGTGGATTTTTACACAGGTATTTTGAAGTTGGTTGAAATTTTCTCTCCATCAGGGTAACCTGCATAAGTTTTCACAGCTTATCACCTTTCCCATTATAGAATGGGGTCTTATATAATCAAACACCCATTAATTTTAAGAAAATGTAGACAAATAACAAAAAGTGAAGAAAGCAACAACATGAGCAAAAGGGGAACTCTATTTAAATAGTGCAGGTGGCATCCCTGCATTGGATCCAACCCTGTCTCCTGAGCGCATGCCTGGGTGGACCCCAGTTGGGAAGCATAAATCCTCTATGTCCTATGAACTAAATATTATTTCAGTATTTAAGAACATAACCTTTTCCAAACATTACTCCTAAACACAGGCCAGCCATGTCCAAAACTCAACTGAAAAGGCAGGGTTCTCTCTCAAAGTTAGAAGAAAACTACCTGTACCAGGTGTTTTGAAGGCAGTATGTTGGTCTCCAAAGTATTTCCCTCTTCAGCAATTTCCCAAAGGTAATTTTGACTAGTTATGTTTTCAACTCATCCACCAATCTTAGAAGTAAATAATTATATATGCTGTGAATTTTAGATTTGTGTTCAGACCCATTTCAAAATAAAAAATAAAAATGACTGGGGATGTAACTAAGTGATTGAAGTTTCCCATTATTGAAAAATACTTTCCTGGCCTTCATATTCCATGTGAAGAAGTCACCAGATGGTTACTATATTGATATAGTAGAACTGTTTATAAGACAGAACTAACTATTGCATTTCTCCAAGTATGGTGCCCAACTCACCTGATTTGGAATTAGGAGATGTATTTAAAAGACAAATTCATGGGCCCCACCACACTCCTAATTCAGCATTTCTGGGAATGAGCTCCAGAGCCTGTATTATCTCATGCTTCTCAGTGGTTCTTGGGCATTCCAAAATTAAAGAACAATATGTAGGTGGCTCTCAATAGTGCCTGTGCATTACAATCACCTGGAGAGATTTTGTGACACAATAATTCCTTGCCAACCCCAGACTGATAGACCTGAGACTCTGGGAATGGGTGAGGCCATGATGTATGTGTGAAGCTCCTGAGATAATCCTAATGGGCATTAGGGATGAGAACCAGTTTCAGACCCTTCTTTCTCCCACTTTGGCTCACCTGTAATCTGCTGTATCAGCTACATTCAGCAAACAGTAGACACTAGGGAAGAAAGAAAGAAGAAGGAAAACAAATGTCAGGGATACAAATGTCAGTGTCCGTGGGAAAGCAAATCTCTGGGCAAACCACCTCACAGCATGGGCTTTCAAAAGCAGTCAGCATCAAAGTAACCGGCTCTCTCCAGACCACTCAGAGAGTGACATTTGATGAAGGTCCCAAAAAGAGGCTCTTTGCTACCTTAGCTTTGTTACCTATTAATAATTTAAGTTGAATCTATGTCACTGTTCCCTGAACTGACCCATGGTACACTTTCCTTGGAATTAGAAGAGTGTAAATTAATCTCTTGTTTTAAAGAACAAAATGACTGTTCCCCTTAAATAAATAATATCTATTTTGCATAAACTATTTATATAAAACTATATCTATCATCTGTTATAAGCCTCCAAATAACTACTTTCTGTATGCAGAAAAAGTACTTTTATCCCCACACCTACCTGCATCTCTATTATATTTATTAATGTCCTGTTTTATATTTTATAATCACAGAAGAACACTCTTAATATTCCTCTTAAAGAGGGATGGTGTGTATTTGATTCATGTTTATACTTACTATTATACTCCTAGATAGCCCTGGAAAATGGTAAAAAGGCTATAAATATTTCTTGGGTAAATATGAAAATTAAAATAACAAAAATTAAAATTAAAATAACAATATTTCAATATCCAAGTTGTGAAACCCAAGAGCAAACAGTTTGCTAATTACAAACTGACATGCTCTTTTCTTGAAGAACACATCTCTGTGCTCATCTCATAGTGGCATTAACTACTATTAATCACTACTAGTGTTGTGATTAATCACACTACTAGTGTTGTGATTGTCAACCCAAATTTTAAACTAATGAAAATTATATATCAGGAATCAATGATGGCTTAAGAAATCAATATTTTAATTTTAAATGAAAATGTTCTTTCTTTTAAAGTGGAGAGGCAGATAGATGACAGACCCTTTAGAAAGAAATCAGGAAGGTACCCCCCCACCGCCCCTTGGGTAGTGTGATGGGTAGGGGCTGAAGATGGAATTGGTAATGATCCATTTCTGGATTTGCATGCTGAGTAAGGAGTGTGCTCACTTTATGAAAATTAGTTGAGTGATTTATGTTAAACAAAGTAAAAGTTTACTTTTAAAAAAGAGTGATACTCTTGGCACTGTTTAACTAGTGGTGCACTGATTCAAACAAGCTTCTAATAGGAAGAGAGTAGGGGACCATTTCCACACAAGTGTGATTTTAACAGTAATGTTGCACATCCACTCAGAATCCAGGTACATGTGGGGTATTTCATTGATTTGGTATTTCATGAATTTACATCTCACATTCTTCTGGGTTTCTGCCTTTTACAATCTAGTATCTCTTGATGCAATACACACTGAGGCCTCTATTACTCACACTCACCCACCCACCAAACACTCCTCAAGGTTTGTACCATATACATCTCTTTGATTTGTGTTCTCTCAGCTCAGGGGAAGCCCATAGTAAGTACTTAGTACATGTTAAGATTCCAAGATCTTTCAGGGCTTACACAACATCTCTATCTGCAGGGACACTTGGTCCTTTGTTCCTCGCTAGCCAAAAAGAGGCTTGTATTAGAAGGAGGCACTTCAACAACATCACTGCTCCTGAATCCTAAACCCCCTTTAGCCTCTATCGCAGTGTCCTCTAGAAGAATTGCTGCCCATGATTCAAAAATAGTTCTTTCAGCTTTTTCCAAATGGTAAAGTACTTTCAGAATGGACAAATAAGAGTTCTTCCGGGGACATGAAAGAATATTCCTAATCCAGTGGGTCTGGGAGCCACCTTCCATCAATTCCATTTCTCACCTGGCTGCTGCACAACCTTCATTCTTCTTCTTTATGGCTGAGTAATATAATATTCCAGTGTGTATATATACCACATTGTGTATATATACCCAGGTCACCCTTTAGTGCACTGCCTCGCCTTCTCAGGTCTAACTTTAAGAAATTCTTCCAACACTGTCTTTTTTTTGGAGACCATTTGTACACTTGAGGAGAGAGGAAACAGCCTCCTCACCAAGTTGGGAAACTCCTTCTAGAAACTGTTCAGCAGTTTCAAATACAGATACTTATTTGACAAAAATCAAACTCCTTGGCCCCATCTGGTGGTGCCCTGCATTTAGTAAATTCACAGAAAGCATTTAAGTCCTTCCCGGGAACTGTATATACTCTGTCCCCAGGCAACTATGGGGCATAGACACCAAATCTCTGTCAATGATGAAGCAAGGTCCCATCCTCATGAGGCCAATGTGACATCTGCCATTTTTGGTGTCATTAATCTCAGGGAACGTCTTAATTCCAAGTGGATTGTGAGAACAAATACATAGAAAGAATACTCTTGAATTTAAAACCGAACTTCAAAGTAAATGCTTCTTCTAAATGAAGATCTGAGGGACAGTCTGTAAATTTAAGATGAGTATTTTCCCTTTTGATTTCAATGTCCTCTCTGTATATAAAGAATTGGGGGGCTCCAATTCAATACATTGAGCCAGGTAAATGTTTCTACCTCCCTCTCTTTCTCAAATCTATTCAAATGACAGCAATAATACTCAAAAGGTTAGGCCATGAGTAGGGCTAAGACTGGGGACATGCTCTTGAAGATGAATGGCATATGAGATGACATTGACAGGACAAAGCACAAGAACTACTGAGCTCCAGAGAAGGCACAGGAGAAGCAGCAGTGAAAGTGGAAGCCAATATCCTGGAAGTGGGGATTAGGAAGGGGCAAACACTAACGCAGCTGACCTTTGAGTGGTGCATAATGAAAAAAGTTCATGTTTCTGAGGTCAAGGAGAAAAAAATAAGGGAAACTAGATACTCCAGGAAAAATGAAATTCTGTATAAAAAAATCATGATAAAAGCATGGTGCTTGATTGTAAGAAATTTATGGAGTCTAAGAAAAAAAGAATCTGTATTTGAAACTCTAAATATTCTACTTGACATAGACTTGATTTAAGAAGAGTTTAGCTATATCTCCTCTACACCTCTATACTCTGGTTCTAAATTGAATACTATTAAGCAATTTAATGACATTATAAATGATATTTGGTTTTTGTTTCTCAGTTAATATATAGACAAAGAACAGAAGATTTAATGACAACCTCCATTCAGAATATAAATGCTTTAAACTTTGGCAATACTAAAATAGTGATAGAAGCTGGGCATGGTAGTACACACCTATAATCCCAGCAACTCTGGAGGCTGAGACAGGAGGATGGCAAGATTGAGGCCAGGCCACATCAATGTTTACAGCAGCTTCAGCAGCTTCAATAGATGAATGAATAAAGAAAATGTGGTATATATACACAATGTAATATTATATTACTCAGCCATAAAGAAGAATGAAATTATGGCATTTGTCTGTAAATGGATGGAACTGCAGACTATCATGCTAGGGAAATAAACCAATCTTCCAATCCAAAGGCTGAATGTTCTCTCTGATATGCAAATGCTAACACACAATAAGAGGAGGGGGAGGAAAGAATAGAAGTTCATTGGACTAGACCAAGAGGAATTAAGGGAAGGGAGAGGGAATGAGAATAGGAAAGACAAACAAACAAAAAAAGACAAACAAAGACAAACAAAACTTTCATATGTTCATATATAAAATACACCAAAGTAAAATTCCATGTGATGTACAACCACAAGAATGGATCCTAACTAGAGTAAGTTATACTCCATGTATAATATGTCAAAATACATTCTATTGTCATGTATAACTTAAAAGAACAAATTTTTTAAAAGAAAAGAAAAAAAAGATTGAGGTCAGCCTCAGGAACTTATTGACACCCTCAACTCCTTAGCAAGATCTTGTCTCAAAAAAAAAAAAATTAAAAGGAAAAGCTCTAGTGGGTTCAATCCCTGGTACAAAAAAGAAACAGAAAAAAAACAGTAGTAGAACTGATAAAGTGTCGGAGTTAGGAGTGGGGAGGAAAAGACACAAGAGAACGTAGGACTGCCCAACTCCACATCTTACACCATGGCTAGTTGCATGACCTGCCTGAAATTGAAAGAATAAGAAATCAAAATCAAACACATTTTATAAGTATAACCGAGAAGAGAAAAAAACATAGGCATAGATACAGGGGAAAAGGAAGAGGTTAGTGGATATGAGTTGAAATGGTCATCTTCTGCCGCAAGCTGGAGTTGGAACTTGTTGTAAAAGAACTTGCTACAAATTTTTATTTCCATGAGCAGGTGCTTCTAAAATTCTCATTAGCATGCTGACATTACAACATCCCATGTTTACAATCTTTCCAATTTTCCCACCCTCAACCAAGGAGACAGTGACCCCACAGGATTATCAGAACTAGATATCAGGTTAAATTTCCATGGTCTTTAACTGTAGGGTAAACGGTCAGTCACCTCACTGGAACTGTCTAAGTCTGACATTTATCACCTTCTGGGCTGTAGAAGCAGATCCTTCTGAGCTACCATATCTCCAACTACCTTCTGGTTTATCTGACCAGCATTACCTGTTTCCTATGGCTGTCATCTTCTCATACAACCAAGCACCACAAATCTCTCAGAAAGTCTCTTTGATCCAGCGTGCCCGAAAAGTCCAGGAACTCCTTACTTCTGAACTACCAGAAGAGAAAAAGCTACCAGGACTGAAATCCAAATGATGAGACTTTCTAACTTTCAGCTCTAGCAGAGAGTATTGATTATACTGCATGTGCACTCAGTCTAAGAAACTTCTAGATCCTAATGTCAAGAAGGGAAACAGGTATTAGATCTTACAGAGTCCCTCCTCCTACTTTGAATGTCAAAGTCAAATGCTAGAAATCTAGGAAATAAAATGTTTTGTATGCTTCAGCAGATTGTAAGAGATCAGAAGTTGCTGTTTTTCCTGCTATTTTCCATATTCATCTTTCTTCTAAACACAGCCCGGCTTCACTGGACCTTATTTGGTTTGACGCTGCTCCAGAATCATTTCTGTTCACTTGATTTAATATGCTTCTATATCCCTTCACCTTACTTGGTTGAGCACATGATAAAACACTTAGAAAACCATAAAATGGAAATTATCAAAAACTGTTTCAAGGAAAAATATTTATGTTTGCCATACTGAAAAAATTAAGAAAGAAAGAAAAGAGAGAGGACTGAAGCATAGATTTTAAAATATTACAAAGTCTTTCTATGGTTGGTAAGGTCATACAACTTGCAAATATTAGAGTCCAGTTCAAAATTGTTGTTTTCTTAACTAAATAATGATTAGTCATAAGGGAGATGATAATCCTCAAGCCTATAAATCTACTACAAACTTAATGAATATTGCCTGACCTGAAAATGATGATAGTAGAAAATTTTTTTCTAGGTATTGGCAAATTTCTACTGAGGTTTATTCTAAGCCTTGAGGGGGTACTTAAGTTCGGGGAAATAAAAATGTGGATTTTTTTTTCATTCACATAAATCACAGAGAGGTTGGGACAAAAATCATTACGTTGGCTTTTATAAGTCATTGAGACTATGAACATGAGAGTGCTTTACTTCTGAATAATCAGGATTATTTTAAGGCTAATCTGTTTTGATTTCAAGATTGCAAAATTAGCAAAAATTATCTTTTTCCCAAAATGCATCAATTTTTGCCCAATTGTCCTCTTTGTATTGGGACTAAATAGGATATATAAAATATGTGAAGTATCATGAGCTTCAGTAAAAAAAAAAAAAAAAGTTAAACACTGTCCTAAATCTATACCAGCCATTTCCATAATGTAGCTCCACTATTTTACCTTTAATCTTTGAATTTATGTGACTTGCTAGAATAGGTTTCCACAAATAGGTTTAATTTTACCAAGCAATACCAATTGGTAATAATAGTTGCTTGGAGCACAGTGTTAAGAAAAATTCTAATGTTGTACCCCTTTCAGTGAAAGGATGGCAGTGTGAGCTTATTATCCCTATCGGGGGCTTAAATCTAGCCCATTTTAAACTCTGGATAATTTTATATTTAATAAAATAAAACATAGTCTTATAAGTTGAAATTCCATCTTATAAAAGCTGCATGGACAATTGAGAAATTACCCAAATTATCAGGGTTACCCAAGCTGTCACAGAAGGAAGATGGACATATTCCAATACAAACATCAACTTGTCAATCCCAGTCCTGAAAGTAAAAGTCAGGGGAATCAGATGACATGGTAACCTAAGTCCTCTAGCTTAATACCCTTCTTTAAATCAAGGACCAAAAATATTTCCTATTTAAAAATAATTTATTTTTATGTAATTGAGTTAAAAGGACATCCTGGTAACTTACCCATATGAAATGTGTATAAGTTTAACATGATCAAGTCGGTATCCCAAATCAATAGGAAAGGGAAGGATGATTCTGGGATAACTCATGAACTGTTTGATTTTATTTTTTTTTTTTAAAAAAAAGTTTCAGTTCTATTCTTCGCTTATACATATACCAAAGTCAATTCTAGGTGGATTTAACTTAAATATCATTATTTTTAAAACCTACCAAAAAACAGAGGTGAATTTATCTGGTGTCTAATTATGGAAAGGATACTTAAGTTTAAAAGCAATGGAGATAATGACAAGGATATGGTTATCAAGTTTTAAATCTTATGAATATTTTTTAAAAAATTTAAAAAACCTAAGCAGAAACTGGGTGGGTAAGGAACAAAAGGTTAAGAAAGAAAGAAAGAAAGAAAGAAAGAAAGAAAGAAAGAAAGAAAGAAAGAAAGAAAGAAAGAAAGAAAGAAAACATGTAATTGACTTGCTCTAGTTAAGTATGTTTTGGTTACAAGGAGAGGGGTGCTATTCAAATGGGTTCCCCATGAGAAGCTTACCAGGAACCTAAGAGAGACAAAGTACAGGAAGAACAGTTGGACCTCACAGCCATAGGAAAATGCTTGGGTGGCTACTTTCTTCATCACCATCCTTCTCTGGACACATGGTCCTTTTTCTCTGCACTCACTTCCTCTGTTATCTCTTCCAAAGGAAACTACCTGTTCCTCCTCTGAACTTTGGTTTGTGTGTGGTTTTCATGGCCTTAGTGCCAAATCTGGCTTCAGACCTAGCACCATCTGAGTAATTCAGTTTTTTAGTTCCTTAGTCCCAAGCTTCTGTGAAGAAGACCTAACAGACTAAACTTAGGTCACGCATCCCCTGTGGCTCAGTGGGGAGGAAGGTATCCATGACATAGAAGCCGCAAGGTCTGCCTGGTTTTCAGCAGGCCTAGATGCAAGACAAGGCCAAAGGTAGGGACTAGTACATTTCCAACAGAATATCATGGAGTTAACATGTAGCTTCATAACGGGAAGTTAAGCAAGAAAAGCCCTCTACAGAGTGTTAGGATCAAAATTACCTCTAATATGTAAAGGAGGGAAAGTGTGGATTTACTCGCTGTACCAGGCAACAATGACTTTTGGTTATTCTGACTGGTTACACTCATTTGTACTTTCCAAAGTTTCCACCACCAATAGGCATAACTCAGATAATCAGGAAAAATAAAAAAAGGAAAAGACCAAAAAGAAAAAAGTTAAAAGAATGAGAAGCTGAGTAGCCAGTATGCAATTTAGGTTGAATTGTCAGGTCCCTTTTTGTGGTATGTCCTGACTCTCAATACCATGACGTCCCTCCATGCTGATTGCTATATGCATTGAGAGTGACTGTATACCAGGCACAGTTTTAGGTGCTAATTATCCCAGTGACTCAAAATGAAATGTGACTTGGAGGTAAGGTAGGTGATTGACTTTCTTATGCAGTAGTAAGCTGATTCCAAGTTATTCCAAAGACTTCTCACATGATGGCAGCACCACCAAAAATGAAGCATAGCTCCAAATGTGTCCACTGGTGACTTCAATGTGAAGGTTCCAGTCTGTTTGCTTTTAAAGACAAGTTTCAGGGGGGCTGGGGTTGTGGCTCAGTGGTGGAGCTCTTGCCTGGCACATGTGAGGCACTGGGTTCGATTCTCAGCACCACACAAAACCAAACAAATAAGATAAGGGTATTGTGTTCATCTACAAATAACAATAATAAAAATAAAAAACAAGTTTCATCTGTCTTCGGTTCCATTTCCTAGAAATAAAGCCTCTCAGATGCCCCCTGTGGGTCTTGTGGAGATGGGTAGGGGAGGGGGATTGCAATGACGCCTCCTCAAAATTATTTGGGACTTTACATTATGCCACAGACTCACATTCCACACAGTATTTATTTGTGGAAAATATGTAAGCTTGCAAGTTGAAGCATAGGTATTTGGTGATTTCAAAGATACACAAGAAAATATTTTCAGATGTTATTAAATAAAAATCCTAAGGATGTGTGCAAATAACACATGCAAACAAATATATTTTGGTTGTCTTATTCTGTTTTGGTTTTGTGAGGGTTTTTTCCCTTTCAGAGTCCAGAAGAGAAATCACATGATAAGTAATCTTGGCTTATGATGAGGTTCTAGAAAACAAAAATATCTAATTCTAATCCTCTTGGAGTGAAAATGGTACTAAATACTGTCTATATCTACCATATTGTAAGTTTCTAATCTGTTGTGCATGAGATTCTATAGCCAGGCTAGCTCAGCATCTTTCAATAAGCTATTGTGAAACACCGGATTCTATTCGGCCTTTCTCTAAATAACTCTGCATCCAATTCTTCATCCTCCACAAAACTTTGCTCTTCATGTTCAATTACAAGAAATATTTCCCCCAAAAGCTCCGTAGGGTAGCTTTCTAGTAGAAACTGTTCTGCCCTGCTTCCATAAGCTTCAAGTGTAGCAGACCCTGGAGAGCAGGACACCAGGTTAAAACAGTTCAATCCAAGTGGCTGCAGGATCCACACAGCCCTGGCTTTTGTCAGCTCTTAAATAAAAATATTAGATGTGTGTCTATTGTTTGCGAGCTGTCCTTGGTCTCTTGTTTGGCTGGCTGGGGTTAAAGGGTATGTAGATTAGTAAGTCAGCTGTTTGGCAATTGTCACATCCAGTTACTTGGTAACCCTTAGAACAGCATTCTCAGGAGGTAGAGTCTTTGTTGCTAAGCAATAAATTCAGGTAAAATAATCTTTCCCTGGTTCTTACTGGTCCAGTTTTAGAACACAGGGATAGGTCGGGGTGTCTCCTCCCCCAGCCCACCCATACCGCTTTTGATTTGCTACACTGGGCACAGAATGAGTACTGATAACTTGAACAGACTTGTTTGTTGGGACTTATCAAGTGCTGATGCAGACTGGGGACAAGCAAATGGCTGGGATATATTATTTACCAGGATGTGCTTTCTGATTTCCACTGACATAATGTACCTTCTGGATTTCATTTTTGGAACTGGACAATGTAATAGAGCAACTCAAAGAAGACCACAAACAATGACAGGAATTTGAAGGAAAAGAAGAAAAAATGTGTGTCTAGTGATATTTTCCCTACATTAACTACGAATTTGATTATTATTGTCATTACATTTTGAAATACCTATGTACTGTTAGTATTTACATAATTTTTGAAGTAAATCACTGGATAGGAGGGTTTTAGCAGGAAAATCTCACTTCAGTCCCTTCAGAACATGTCTGAGGGGCTGGCTGCAAACCAGATCATCAAACAGTTCACAGCTACATTTCTACCTCAAATGTGTGAAGGACATCAGGAAATGATATTGCAGATGATAATCTGAGGTCAATCCCAGTCTCTATTTTTTTCTATTTCCCCTGGCCATGTTTCAGCAAAAGAGAAATTAGAAAGTGTGACTGTGGTTCTTTAAAAATCCTACCAGTCCTATTGAGCATTCTCCGCATTTGTGATGAAAAAGTTACCACCATTCCTCAGAGCACTGTTTAGATTCCGCCTGAGATCGTGGGGGGGGCCTACCACTGTGACATCTTCCATGGGGGAGCCTGAGATACACTCCAGAGATAACTTAACATATAGACATCTTCTTTCCACAAAAGTATATTCATGTTCAAAAGGGTTCACAAAACAAGGCATTTCAAAGGCAATTTCCACTTACAAATGTAAAAAAAAAATCATAGTGAACCAAAGTATATTCATAGTGTACAAAAATTATGGGATGCAATGTGCTTTCAGGCCAGTACAGAAGCCATTTTCTTGGTAACCTTCATAGGAATTACAAGGCGTCTGCCCCTGCTCCTCCACCCTGGGTGATAACTGGGGACAATAAGAATCTGAAACAGTTTCACTAGTGAGTAGCTAGATATCTTTAGCCAAGAGACTTAACCTCTCAATTTCCCCATCTTTCAAATTGACATTAATATAAAGTTGTTTAAAAAGCAAAGTTTTGAGAATTACATGAAAGAATCCACCTAACCACCTGTGTGCATAATGGTTAACTTTGGTTGGTCACCTCTCCTTCAGAGCCCTCGTTGAATTGAACTTCTACCAAATGTCTGTTGAGGGCACACGGTGGGGAAGGCTTAAAATTTTGTTTGAAGTAAGGAAGATAAAACATTGAAACAAAGACTACTTTGGGTATTCATTACTCAATGTAATTATGATTTTTCTAGAGAAACAGACCTAGAGAGAGTACAGAGGAGCGATACAGCAAAACACACACCATATGTGTGACAAATACCTCTGCCCGGGCAGTAGTTCCTACTTCTATGTGTTTGCCCAGGAAACATGGGTTCCAGTTGTTGAACTAGGGAAGGATAGGGCAGCAAAAAGAAAGAGGTCAGGTTCAGAGGGTTTGCTATAGTTTTGTTGTTATTTATGTATCTTTTTCCTTTTTAAATCTAAAATGCTCAGCCTTTGATGAATTCACTATCTGGGAAGATGGAGAAATAATTTTACCATCACTGGTACATGGATACAAAATCACTGAAAAAAAAGAAGCAACCAGCCCAAAACTATGATGAACAAACTGCACAACAAAATATTAACTTGGACAAAATTCCATGCAGGCTTCCTAGGGTCTTTTCTCACATCTTAATTCACAGAGTTTCCCCTGAAATGCCAATTATGATAAACCAGCACTTTTATGTAAAAAGAAAAGATCTGAGTCCTTTAATAAATGGAAGAAGAGAGGCAAGCAGGATGCTCTGCATTGAAGGGTCTGATAAGCCAAGCGCTGCCAGGGCTTCACATGGAACAGGCCCTGCAGCTCACCTCAGAGTCTTCCATGGGGCATATTTTATCACAGACCCAGATTAAAGACCAAGGGCCACAAAGGAAACCACGGAACTGAATGGATGAAAGGAACCCCCAGCACAAGTTTTGTGAGGCAAGTGAGGAGAAATACTAGTCTGACTCCTGAGGTTAGTGACAGTTCAACTTAATGGTCTCTGTTTATGTACAGAGTAAATGCTTTGGGTCATTTTAAAGCCATGAAGTAGATTAAATAATCACCATACTTCTTAGTTACAATTACACTAGTTGATAGCACCAAGTAGAACCCCAGGGAAAATATCCTGTCTTCTGAAGAGCATGCTGAAATGGTTTTGCATCTAAACCTCACCCTTTGTTGGATTAATAATGAATTGTAACAAAAGTTCATACAACTAAAAGTGGACTTTAACACTCTTTTCACACCTCATGTCTGCACGATACTCTTCTCCTATTTCCTTGTATTTGGGAGTGACCCTCTGGATAGCAATAGCTCATAAAGAAGTCATTTTGGCATTTTAGAAAGAAAGCCCCTCTGAATACAGTCCAGGAGTCACTATCACTTTAAAACAAATTGCTCTCTGTGACAGATAATACATTAAGACTCCTGTGCATTTGAACTTACATTCTAAAGAGGACTCTATCTCCCAGACTCCAATGCCAGAAACCTAAACTAAGACATGTTCACTATTTCATGATCTCCTGTCTCTGAATATTATGAGACCCAATATTTTGACAGTGTTCTATATTTATACTACACACACACACATAAAGGCACAATTGCACATTTTGTCACCACACAAAATAATCCTAGGTAAATATCTCTTTTTCCCCACCTCTTATACATGTCATTTGGCCAGGAGGCATGAATATTGCCACCTTATTCCATGTTTTTAGCAAGTTGTGTTTTAATCAAACTTTCTTTTTTTCTTTTTTCTTTTTCTTCCTGGAGTTAGTAATGATCAATTAGATATCTCCTTGCCCTGCACAATTAGAGAGCATCTCCCTCTCAGTATATGCTTCCTACTTCCTGACCCCTGAGCTCTTCATAACTGGAAACAATTCTTTTTTTACATCAAGACAGGATATATTGGAAACATGCAAATAGGCAGTTAAAGGTCTCCCCAAATAAGCTCTGTTTTTAGAGCACACTTATCATTAGTATGGTACAGATCTGATTGATCAATATTATTATTATTATTATTATTATTATTTTATCTAGACAAAACTCTGGTGAGGAATTTTGTTTGTTTGTTTGGTTTGGTTTTTTTTTTTTTTTCTTTTTCTGTCTCACAAAAACCAAGTGTTCTCCAGCAATGAGGCAACGGAAAAAATCAATACTTGCCATGTACCATGTAACCAATAGAATAAGGGGAATGATTTATGTATGGATGGATGCAGCCTGAATCAGCTGGGGCCTCGTACAGAGAGCGAGAAAAGAGAGAGGAAGAGACAGAGAAAGAGAGAGAGAACAGGGGGAGGTAAGGGGAGTTTCAACTGCAATGATTATTTCTACAGTGTGGCCAGATTTTTTTTTTCCTTCCTGCAGCAATAATCCCCCTCTCTGGCTCTGCAGGACATAGGCAAAGCCTGCAATTTGTGGAATATATGATGGCTCAGCTTTCCCCTCCTTTCCTCAGTCATGAGGCCATGTTCCTATTAAGGTCCACTGAGAAGAGGAGAAAGATGCATGGCCCACAGCCCTTCGGCCTTCCACCCTACGAAAGGCTGGTGATGGGTTGACAAGCACTAGTTGACAGAGCCTCAAATTACCAACAGGATTCAAAAAAATAAAAATAAAAGCACCCCAGCACTGCTTCCTAAGAAGACCAGCGGGAAAGGCTTACAGACAAAAACTACTCTATGCCTCAAGAGTTTCGGCTGGAAAAAATAGTTTGGTTAACTGGAAATCCAAGGCGCTGCAGCATCTAAAGGTATTTAATCCTGAAGGTAACTTTTTAGGGTAGCTGCTACTCTTGTTCAAAGCTTAAATAGGAACTGTAGTTATGTGCTTATGGTGGGAAGGTACAAATAGAAATCACCAAACCCAGCTACTTCACAGCTGGATAGCTGGTCCTATTGTATATGGAATTCTGGTAGTGGTGGCTTTCGGCTGAGTTAATCACTTGCTTTAGAATGACATTGTAAATGTATTTTTAAATGTGAAAATAGTTTGTAAAATTCCTACTCCTGGCTTCAAACTCAGGATGAACCTTATAAGACTTTGTGAGAGGCAAATTTGACAATTTATTTGGAATATTTTTGATTTTGAGATGTATGTAAAAAGATCTAAATTTATTTTTGTAGGTTATCTTCTCTATACATTTTGCTTGAAAATATAAGAAGCTTGACAATATTATATTTCCACCAGTCTGACATGAGATGGGAGGGAAAGAGAGAGAAAAGGGAAATTGCATGGAAATGAAGGGAGACCCTCATTGCTATACAAAATTACATATAAGAGGTTGTGAGGGGAATGGGAAAATAAACAAGGAGAAAAATGAATTACAGTAGATGGGGTAGAGAGAGAAGATGTGAGGGAAGGGGAGGGGGGATAGTAGGGGATAGGAAAGGTAGCAGAATACAACAATTACTAATAGGGCATTATGTAAAATTGTGGATGTGTAACTGACGTGATTCTGCAATCTGCATTTTGGGTAAAATTGGGAGTTCATAACCCACTTCAATCTAATGTATGAAATATGATATGTCAAGAGTTTTGTAATGTTGTGAACAACCAATAAAAAAAATATTTCCACCAGTCTATTGAAGAAGACTGAATTATGTCCTTTTATGAGGCACATTGATACCTTATAATTTTCTTTATGTTTTTATATCCTCTAACTCAGATGCAGTGTTAACATCACAGTTAGGCATTCCCCTAAAATATTTTATACTTTGTGTATGATTCATTATACCACACAAAACAGTGAAAGATATTTTAAATACTAGCTATGTCAGAATAATGCCGTGTCATTAATGTTTCTTAATTCGGATCTGGTAGTGTTAATACCCACAAACTATTAAAATAATCTCTCCACCTTTAGTTGAAAGTGTCTATTCAACTTAGTAGTATCATAAATTCTCTTGATAAGTGTCCTGTAATTTTTTAAATATATGCATTTACCTTACACAAATTATCTTAACGCTGTTGACAAAATGCCATAGTGTTTTTCAAATATATGTATTAACCCTGTAAAAATTACCACAAACTCTCTTAACAAAATTCCATGTTGTTTTTTAAAATATGGGTATTCAAAGTATACTATAGCAATTTTAACATTTTTCTACATATAATTTATTGTCTAATTTTTGTTCTTTCATTTATCCTCAAATTATCTTTGTATTTGTGACATTAAGATTTATAGTTCACATTATAGTTAGGTTTGCATACATAGGAGAAAGGATTAGAAATAAAGTGTGGATAGTTAGAAACCCATAAAGAACTATTTTCAGTAGTCCTCATCTTTTAATATGAGTGCATATTTTAATACTATTTTTATACATGTTATTGAAGAGCAGTTAAAGTGAAGCATTATTAGTTATAAATCAGTACATACTTTTATGTCTTCACTTAAATACCTAGTCACTGAAAGATTGGATCTACCCTGTTCCTTATGAAATTATTTGGGGACGATTTCTGTGTAAACTGAATAAATACGAATGATTTTTTCCCTCTAAACAAAAATGAGAACAATAAAAATCTAGTCCACAAGTAAACATACACAGTAAAATACCTCTCAGTAACTGTAATATACAGACTGATTAGCCAAGACAGCGCAGAGCTTGCATACTGGTTTTGAATGGGGGACCAAGGAAATAGTGCTGCATCTCTCTGATTAACATTGTTTTTCATGCCCTGATCTTGACCGTCATTCTCCCTCCCACTCTTCTATTGCCCCAAACAGGTAAAACAACAGGAACTATTACCGTCTTTACAGTTGGTTCCCCTGCCTCAGCTGCGCTGTCCGGGTGAGGATTAATAAAGAGAGAAAAATCTGGAGATAGTCCAAGTAGAGGGAGGACCGTGAAGCTCACCGCTGCAAGTGCCTCAGCCACAGGACGGTCTTCAGCACCCTGCAAGTGGGTTTGTGCTCCCCAGAAAGCTAAAGCCTGTAGGAACCAAGCAGCAGTCACCAGCAAGGTACTGCTCAACTGTAAGGTAAGCAGCATGAGAACCTTATAGCAGGTTTATTTTTAGAGATGTGTTGCTGCCACTTAAGAAAAACTGTTCTCTTTTAGCAGAGAAAAAGATTAAAAGCCTGCCAAAGGCCACAGAGAGTGTTTAATGAGTCTAGCCAAGTCAATTACATTACTTGAGATGAGCCTCACAACCACAGGTACCTGGGGTGGTAGCAAACAGAATTCTGGTCTTAAAGAGAGAGAGAGAGAGAGAGAGAGAGAGAGAGAGAGAGAGAGAGAGAGAGAGAGAGAAAGTGTGTTGATAAACTAACTGTAAGCAGAGGATGGGTAAATAAGAAGCCCAAGAACTGGATTCCATTGTTACTTCACAGAGTCTCCAACATACGTCCTTTTGTTTAAAAAGTTTATTTTTATTAAACATAACTTTTTGAGTTCTAACAGAAGCTGATAATCCTTCACCCCAACATGAGATTAATTCCCTATAAACATCTGGAGTTAAGATTCATAAATGAAACTCTTATTGGCATCTTACACCGTGACAGAAAATAAAATTCTTATAATGAACAAGTATCTCCAGTGAACACCAGCTCTGGTTTATTCTCCTTTATCAGTGGTTAAAATTTCACTGATGAAATACCCATTAAAGAGAAAATCAATATATGAGCTTAACCACCTGCTTTATTTTAATGCCTCAAATTATTTTAAAAACTGATTAACATGAATAACTATTTAGGAAGTACAACAAATGAAGGTCTTATATTGCTATTCTTGCAGCCACCAAAAAAAAAAGAAAGAAAAAAAAAGATAAATGGATACATAGTTCTTATTTAGTTTTATTAGTCCACTTAATAAAAACAAATGAAAGAACTGATTCAACTGATTCAAACATGTTTTAAGGTCTAATTTCATCTTTACATTATGAATAAAAATAAAAACATTCTAATGTTAAAAATAAAAAAATTATTACTTCTGAATAAGTGGTATACTGCTTATATCTAAGAGATAACTCTTGTACACACTCTCCATGAAAGAAATATTTCTTGATCATTTCCTTCTTTCCTCCAATTAATCTTTAGCAGCCAGAGCATCTTGAATTGGTCTAGTTTAATCTGAACATAACTGGGTGGCAAATTTCTATTTCAAACCTAAACTAGCTCTCTTTAAAAACAAATAGAAGTTGAATTTTATTTAACAGGAAGGCTAAACAAGGACAACAAAATGTGATGATGTGTTTCTGTTCATTGACATACTGATAAAATATTATTACCTGGACCTCATAGACCTTGCCAAGACACAAAAGCATAGGCAACAGTCTACAGAAAATGTTTAAAAGATGGATGCTCAGACCTACACTTCAGCTGCTTCACTGGGTCAAATGAGGTTCCTCGGCCCTCGTCCTGGCTCTTTGCATTTGCATCTTTATATGTTATGAGGAGACATAGATCCTTTCGGCTCTCACAAAGCTGTCCAATTCAAGCCACAACCTAGAATGGTTTGACTGTATGGGCTGCCTCATTTATTCAAGCAGAATTTTTCTCTAAGGATCTAAATGAGAACACATCCTCCCTTCTGACCCCCAGGGAATAATCCAAAAGATGGGAGGTTCCTAATAAAACAATTAATTGTGATAAATTTCTGATTTTTGCTCCTTCGTCCAGGGCTATTTCCATGGCAACATCCTCTCATCCTATTGTTGGGTTCTTCTTCATTCACACAGCAGGTTAAGCCCAGGGCAGCCAGGGCAGGCTGATGGTCAGCCTTTATTTTCTCTGGCCCTTCAACAAAGGTTAGTTGGGGTCACCAGAAGCCAAAGGGTAATTACTTTTCTTCCTCAGGGTTAAAGGTACACAGATTGCTATTGGGACAACTGTATGGATGACCTTCAGCTTTTAATGTTCAATCTTCTTTTCTTTCATCAGAACGAATAAGTATGATATAGCAATCATAATGCAACCCCCATGCTAAGATTTAGAGCAGAGAGCCAAGCATCTTTTTGTAAAGCTAATAGACATTAGCATAATATACCCTTGAAATCAATTTGGAAAACCCAATGCATTAAAAAGGTTTCCTATCCCTTAAATAGACAGGAGGGGGGAAAAAACAATGGCAGAAAACTGCAGCTGTGTATGGGTTTTTCCTATTGAATTAATCTGATATGCATAATTTCTCAGGCTTCAATCATTTTCCTGAGGGTTTATTCTTTAACGATGAGAAGAAAATGGAAGCTTTCCTGACTCCATCAGGGCTCTATGTGTTCCCCTTTAAAATACCAATTGTAGCCTGGTCCCCCTAAATCAGACTGAATTGAATTTGCACTACGTACGACTCTCTTAAAGAAAGTCAGCCTCTAAGATAATTGGGAGTGAGTGTGTCTTCTGAAATTCGATTCTTAAAACACTTTGCCCCACCCAGTTCTCTATTTCAATCTGGAAAGTTAAAATAAATGATTGCTTTGGACTCCAAAAATGGAGCCGGGCATCAGTGAGAATGCATGTGTCATTTTTCTACCACCAGGTAAAAAGACTTTCAGCTCCCTGGATGTGATGGGTTTGTAGATGGCTCATCTCAAAAGAGACACAGAAAGCGGTCTGGTCCCTTCGCAGGGAAGGGGCTAGGACCCTCTGAAATGGACCACTTGACCCACAGCCTTAGCCAGAGGGAATCATCCCTCTGGGTCTCTTCATCTTTGTTCAAGAATTTGCCTCCATAAAAGGAACCCAGGGGACTGAAAGCAGATCTCCCCTACTGATAGACAAAGATGGAGACATTGTTTCTGCCCATTATCTCAGATTCACCAGTTCGTGATCCAAGAGCAACCAGACACTCGATTTCCTTCCAGGCCTCTGTCTCCCAAATCAGCCTTGACCTAGCTGTCTCTCCAACGCCATCTTTGCACTCTTCATATTAAGTCATCCTACTTCTGAGGAGTCACTGGGAACCCTCCAGAGCCACCTCCTGAGGCTGACACTCTAGGTCACTTCATCACCACTCTTCCATGTGGCTCAAACTCATGTCCCAGCCTCTCTGCTTTGGCCACTCTGTCTTAGTAAAGAAGCCTGTAGCCTCCTGTATGTGGCATCCCCAAGATTATACCTTTTCCCCAAGTGGCAATTCTCTTCTTCAATTCCTGCTTCTTGAAAAGGTTGGTTCACAATTTAGTTCCTTCATGAAATCCTTCATGATCTATCCTCTGTTATATCTAAATAAATACATGTGATAAGAATATATGTCATATGCCTATAACATATATTATATACATAACTATCCATTGAAGCTGTAGAAAATGCATCTAAATATATGAGTCCTGTTAAGTAATAACTTCAAAAAACAAAAACAAAAACAGAGCTACAGATTACTCCCATTACAAAATCAGGGGCCTTTTACAACAATAGTTTTAAATTAGAATTTGTTACATAGTTACCCTTGATATTCATCATGGCAAGTTCTGTGTTTTTTTTTTCAGCTTTATTTTTTATTGGTCTGCCTTAAATTTCACAAAGCCTTCATAGCTGTCATTCTTGAAAGCAAAATATTTTGGCATCGTCATATCACAAGTCCCCAAAATTATCTCCTTCATGTTCTTAATGACTATCAAAGAATATGCATTGTTATTAGTTCGTAACAGACAAGGCTGTCAACTCTTAAAATTGCCTCTAAAGTGGTCGCCTGGAGCTTCAATAAGTGTTAGAGTGATGAGTTCAAACATGGTAAACTTTAGAAAGTTATCTTCTCTTTTCTGCATAATCTCTCCCTTTTCTAGTCTCCACTCCACCATCCCCACATGCCAACCTCTGTAGAGTCCCACCTCACATCAGGATTTGAATGTCAGTAGGCCATGCCTACCACAGATCTGTTAAGAAAGATGCCTGGCTGAAGGTGAAGTATTTAGCGATAAGCAACACATCTCTAAGGATAGGATCTCAGGCATTTTGGCAAGGAAGATGTGTTAGCAGTATCATCTGCCTGGACTTGGCCAGATCATCCATTGAGTTCTTTCTGAGCCAGCAACAGATTGGAAGAAAAGCACCTGGGATATGTTAGGTCAAAGCATCTGACCAGGAATACACAGCACACATTCACTCATCTCAAAACGGACACAAGCATTTCTCCTCCTTAGAGGGAAATTCAGACAAACACCATTAGTTGCTTCTTACTAGCTCTTTCATTTGCTCTTGAAATTCAGTCATTGGTTTCATGTCTATGATAAGCTTCTCTCTTATTTTGAAGAAAAGAATGTTACAATGAGAAGAACATAAAGAGAGATACAATTATATAGATAGATAGATACATATTTCAACATAGAAGTATTTTTGCAATCAAAATCAATTCTTCCTTGTGTGTCAGAAATAGGTGTGACTTGTCACTCCTTCTGATTGGCAGCTACACATGTGGGATATAAGGCTGTCTCTGAAGGAACCTGCAGCAGAAACTTCTCCAGCAGTTGTTGAGTAGTTGAGAAGTTACAGGAAGTGATAGGGAAGAGGCATGGTCCAGAACACTATGCTCCTGAGCCAAATGAGTGACAGGTGTCAGTGCCTGGCATCTCAGAGTAAGATGATGTCCTGAAGCATGGAGCATTTCTGGGACTGACAGTGAGTAGGAACTTGGAAAGAAGACTGGAGCAAAGAAAAGCTCAAATTTTAGCACATGGTATTAAATACAGATATCTCCTCCTCAGCCCAGAGTCACTCGTTCAGTGGGTCCCCAAATCTTTCTCCAACAAACTGCCCTGTGATTATGATGTTTCCCAGCTCTAGACCACACTTGGAGTAGCTTTATGGTCATTTTCCTATCTCTTGATTTGACTCATCTTGTGGTTAAAAGGAACCAGCACCTTTGCATTGGCCAAAAAGTTTCCTATTCAAAAATGCTTTGGATTTTGTGATTTCTTGACACCAATCTCTCCCTCTGTTCTGATGTTTTGCTTCACTTTGACATAGACAGTTTATATGAATCATGTGAGTCCTTAAGAATAGGATCTTTTCATTTTTATTCAGCTGTAAGGCCACTCTGGTTTCCTGCAACTGAGGCAAGAAAATTTTCTTGCCCTTCACCAATTTTTATCCAGAGAACCCATTTCCACAAATTTTAAATCCCTACTTCTCTGCCAATCATTGGGTGATTCTGTCTCTTCTCTAATGTTGAATGAGCTAGGATATTGCCAAGACATATAAGATGACATAATTCCTTTCACAGGAAGCTTATACTGTTTGGCAGTAGCTTAGTAGGGCCAGACAGACAGACTAGGTCCCAACTTCACCTTTTACTGGCTATGACTCTGGACAAATAATTTAGCCTCTCTTATCCTCAGTTTCCCTTCCTACAAAGTAGGGATAATAATAATAATAATAATAACAACAACAACAACAAATTTTATATATATATATATATATATATATATATATATATATATATATATATGCATGTATACCTCACAGAGGTATATGCATATGTGAAGTTTAGGTATATAATGCATATAAAGAATATAGTAAAGTGCCTGAAACAAAGTAAGACCTGGATAAATTGTAACTATAAACCCTCATTGTGAACAATTAGCACAGACTTTAAAACTCCAGCCCATTGCTGGGTATGGTGGCACATGCCTGTAATTCCAGCAACTCAACTCAGGAGGCTAAGGCAGAAGGATTGCAAGTTCAAAACCAGCCTTAACAACTTAGTGAGGCCCTATTGCAACGTAGCAAGATCCTGTCTCAAAATGAAAAAATTGAAAAGGCTGGGATGTAGCTCAGTGGTTCACTACCCCTGGGTTCAATCTGCAGTAACAAAATTAAATTAAATTTGGGCTGGGGTGCTGGGGATGTGGCTCAAGCGGTAGCGCGCTCGCCTGGCATGCGAACGGCCCGGGTTCGATCCTCAGCACCACATACAAACAGAGATGTTATGACCGCCGATAACTAAAAAATAAATATTAAAAATTCTCTCTCTCTCTCTCTCTCTCTCTCTCTCTCTCTCTCTCTCTCTCTCTCTCTCTCTCCTCTCTCACTCTCTCTTTAAAAAGAAAAAAATTGGGGCTGGGGATGTGGCTCAAGCGTAGCGCACTCGCCTGGCATGTGCCTGGTGCAGGGCGCTGGGTTTGATCCTCAGCACCACATAAAAATAAAATAAAGATGTTGTTTCCACTGAAAACTAAAAAATAAATATTCAAAAATTCTCTCTCTCTCTCTCTCTCTCTCTCTCTCTCTCTCTCTCTCTCTCTTAAAAAAATTAAATTAAATTCCAGCTTTGTAGCTTTCTTGTTAGGTAGTTTTGGAGAACCTAATATCTCTTTGAGCTTCATTTTCTTCAGTTTTAAATGGAGATAATTCGTCCATCCTGTAGAATGATTATGAGGCTTAAAACTAAAGATACATAAAGTTCCTAGCACTGTTCCAGAAGAGACTCCATCCATGAATTCTATAAGTAATAGTATTATTTGACATATTTCCCTTCACCCAACTATGAATTGGAAACTTTTACATTTGTTCCATGCTAGAATTCTATAAAATGCATTTGAGAGATGTTGCCTGAGAGAGATCAAGTGTCCTTTCCTCTGTGGCCCAAGTGCAAGTCAAAGAAGACAAGCATCATTTTAAAATTGCTCTCAGGCAAGCAACACACATTAGCTATATATTATGTGCCTTATTCCATGGTAGTATTGTTATGAATCACCAGAGTGAGATTTCTTAAGAAAGTATCATGGAAAACCTAAATTGGGGCTCTCCAATTATTCAAGGACATACAGACTCTGGGCTGGGGAAGGGAGGAGAGATCACATTTTATGTCTGGCAAGGAAAATATCTCAGGTTTACATTAGGAGAGAGGAAATCTTTCTCAGCCAGCCAATGTGTTTGGGGGTATTTAAAAGCATTGCTACAAAAGAGTTGAGGTTTACTGTGGCTGCTGCCACTGTTTGTTCAGGCAATTCTGCTGCTGCTCAAAAAATGTTCCTAATCATGATGTAGAATATTGTGCAAAACCAGTTTCCCAAGATAAACTTCTTCCCCACCATCTCTCCAGCCCTGGGATTTGAACACAAGTAAGTCCTACCCTTGACTTTGAACTCTGGATTCTGAACAGTTTCTTGAGGAATCTCTCACTGTTTCAAGTCGCTAATTAAAACAACAACATGGCTTAATTTCTGTGCTCCTAGAAGCCAAGGCAAGCCACTTCCATAAGTTTTAGGATTTTTTAGACCAGTAAAATTTTTTTATTTTTATTTTTTTTAATCATGAGACTCAAAATAGAATACTCACATTTTTCCCCAGTAAAGAAGTTTTGTTTTGTTAACTATTATCTATCAACATTTTTATTTCATTAAATAAAAGACATTTTATCATTAAGAAGTGGAAACACAAACTAGGGACGTGAGGAGAACTCGCCTTGCACACACACACACGTGCACACATTGCAGAGTCTTCCCATTCTACTCTCAAGAGCAGAATGTGACCATGGAATGCCAAGTGGCCCACAAATGCAAGTAGGACCCCTTCCAAACAGTCACCTGGAGTTAGGATATAGCCCTTTTCAGGTCCTGGATCCCCTTGTCACCTGCTGTCCCTCGGCCTCTAATGAGAAGGGTAAAAGCCCCCAGTGGAACCCCTCTTGCCTGCAGTTGTGCAGTGCTTTCACATCCTGGCTGAGGCTGACTTTGTCCCTTCCAGGCCCCAAATACAGATTGCTAGATGTCACTTCTAGGCTGTTGGGCTATTTCCTGACCCGCCTCACCTCCCCAGCATTTCTGGGCTCCACTGGACAAGCATTTGGCAGGTAGATGCTCACTTATCTGCAGGATGTGGTGCATCTTATTATCCCCTTTTGTGGATAGATCAAATGAGTTCTAAAATGTCAAGAGTCTCACCCCAGGGACCCAGGAATGAGCCCCCCTCAACACATCCTGTTTGAGTCCCAGGACAAGGTAGAAGCAATATGAAACGAATTTCTCCCCTAGGCAGCAATGAGGCTACATGAGTAGAATTTTCCTCGATGCTTCAGGCTGAACACTCTTTTGTCCCATGTCAATTCAGTAAACACTTACTGAGGCCCTATTGGTTGAGCTAGATGCCTGGAGTACAAGTATGAAGAAATGTAGACTCTGCTCTCAAGGCAACAGTCTACAATTTATTTCTTCCTGTAGGCCCCAGAGAACTTGTGTAATTTTCATACAATATGCCAAAGACCCAGACCAGCAGGTGTGATGTAAGTGCCTCAGGCAGACGATAAAAACCAACCACAGTGAGTACAGCAGAATAGGCTCCAAGGGCTCTCAGGGATTCTTTGCCAAGTGTTAATCTACATGTAAGGACACATGTAACACAGGTCTTTCTGAGAAGCTCTTCCTTTTTCCCAAAGAAATGTGATTAGTTCTCCCTTGAAGATACCTGAAAGAAAAATTCTGTCATATTTTTCTTCATTTTAAAATTTTCAATAAAAGCAAGTCCTGTGGATTAAATCAACAGAAGACAGGGAAGGAGACACTGACCTGAGTGAGGGTCAGTAAACACTTTCTAGTCCTTGCTCTGCCACCAAGCAAAATTGATACCTTAAGCAAGTCAGTTCATCTCTCCAGACTGTTTCCTCATTTGAAAAACAAGACAGTTGAGCTGGCCGCTGAGGCTCATACAGCATGGCTGGGTACAGGGGCTGCTCTAGGGCTCCACACATACTGATTGACTTGATTGTCACAACACTGTGACAAAGGACATTTTTTTTATCCCCACTTTATAGATGAAGTAACTGAGACACAAAGAGATTATAATGGTCTTGCTCCAAGTCATGTCTAGCAGGCAGCAGAGGTGGGATTTGGACCCACTCCATCTGTTTCCAGCATCTGCTCTCTTGCCCACTAAGATGTGCCACCATTCAGCAGCTGAGGAGATTTAGATGGTACTAGGGTCCCTTTCAGTGTTTATGTTCTATGGTTCTGTGAGTTTTAGACGACTGCTACAGGCTGAAATTACATATTTTAAGGGCAAGGAAGCAAAAAACTTATTTAAAAACTTTTTATAATTTATGAATCAAAACTATAACTTATACCAGTTATATATATATATATATATATGTGTGTGTGTGTGTGTGTGTGTGTGTGTGTGTGTGTGTTTGGTTTACATATATAGTCTAAGTGCTTTTACAGATATGCTCACTTTGGATCCTAATTGTATCTTATGTGAGAATGGGGGAACATGGCAGCATCCACCAGACCAGAAAATGAGGCCCAGAGAGGTCAGTACCTGACTTTGTCACTGAATAAAACCAGGGGATGAGTCTTCCTTCTCCAGCAAGATCAGAAGCCTCAGGCTGGAATCCTTAGCCTATCCAACCTGAGTCACACACATCCTCCAGGACATTCTCTGGGCTTCAGTGGGGACCCACCAAACTCTTAGCAATGAGAATGGAGCTTCTCCCCCTAAAGCTCTCCTTCACTCCCCTCCCTTGCTGGGTTTCTCACATGGATCCCTTCATTCACGATGATCAGCCCACTCGACACTTCAAGTTCAGATGCGTGTATAGAGGGACTGCTGCAGAATGAGCTGCTGTGGCCTTGAGCCCCAGTTCAGGCCTTCTAAAGAGCAGCCTGACCTTTCAGCATCAGCAGCTGTCCTCTGCGTCCTTCCTCCATTCTTTTGAGGCGCCTCCTCCTCTGCACTAAAGGAGACTGCTCTCTCAAACGTCACCTGCAGTGTCCCAGTCCAAGGAGCAGCTGTTTGTTCCCTGGACACAGCTGGTGCTTTCCCAGTGCTGCATTCTGCACCCATCTTTCCCTCCCTCAGGACTACACTCCCAACAGTGCTACCTTCAGATCTCCAGCTCTTTCCCCTGCCTGTCTCCCCTGTCACCTCCTCCAGGAAGCCTCTCCTGCTCCTTTCAATCAGACATGATCTATTTTTCTTCAATGGCCTATGGCACATTTTTTCTTTTTTGCCTTCCTCATGACATGCTCAAGTTCTGCTTTTCACTGCTATTGGGCTTATACTTTCCTATCCTCATCAGCTTCTCCATAAGTGCACTGTATTTTGCTCCTGGCAGATCTGACAGCAGTGCCTGGACTGATATATATATATATATATATATATATATATATATATATATATATATATCTGCTTGACCTTAAATTCATCTTCTTCCACTTTGTAGGATTCTCTCCCTGAAAATACACGGCAAAGAAAAGCAATCATGAGATTCTAGTGTCTTTACCAAATTTTATCAATTGTGGATGGATGATTTTTTTTAAATGAATTCCTGATGGACAGTTCAGCCTCGAGTGAGAACCTGCTTTCCATAACCACCAAGTAGCCTGTCTCCAAAGAGGTTTCCTCAAGTGAACGTGTCAACCCGAGACTACTAATTGGACTTTGAGCTCCTCAAGGTCCTCAGTGTACAGCTGCTGTTTTACCCCAGAAAGAGAGAGCTAGGGATAGAGTGAGTAAAGGTGTCAATCCCAGGAAAATGTCCTTGCTTTATTAGATACTTGCTTTTTACTTCAGTTAGTTGCTTGAACTGAGGCAGAAGGTGGGACCCGGAAAAAATAACTGATGTGTTTCATTTTTTTTCCTTTACCATTTTAACTTATTTGAGATGAAATAGTATTATTTAGAATGCTGACACTAACAGAATTAATTTGTAAGAGTTTAATTTATTTTGCTGGTGGTGGTGCAGGGGCGGGGGGAGGAGGACCCACTAATGTTTTCCTTTAAAGATAGCAAAACTGGTCAATGTGAAAATATTCCTAGAATTTTCAAGCCTCTTAGAGTTTCTCTTTATGAATATGTCATTCTATGAGGTAGCTTAAAACACAGCAACTTGTGTTTGATAGTGTTTTTTAAAAGACTTATGGATCTGGACTGGAATCAGAGGATCTGTCCATGGGCCAGTGCTGTGGAGATTAGGTTTAAGAGAGAAGATGGCTTGAGGCACCAGGCCTCCCCTGCTGCCCACATCAAGGTAAATGTTGACCCCCCTTGGAACTTAGGGATGACGCACCAGCCAATGGATGTCCATTGTTCTAGAAAAGTTAAGAAAAAAGGCAAAGACACCCTCCTTCTTCATCACTAATCAGTTCTTCAATCTTCAAAAATTATCACCCCCCTTCCAAAGACTTGTTTCCCAATTCCTCCTCTTGGACTATTTCTATGCCATAGATCTACTGTATTTCTATTTATGTTTCATGGCCCTTTAGAGGGCCACAAGACATTGTAGAATCTCAGATTTATTTTTTTGTCCCTCAAACATTGATTCCCTGCTCCCCGCAGGGTGATATTCCTTTGTTAAGGATCCATGTCACAGATCCACCTACCCAGTAGGTTGAGAAGCAACAGGACACTTCCCAGGCACCACCCAGGGTTCCTTTCCATCTTTTCTGTCACTCCTCTTTAGACTCAGTAGGAGCTCATACCTTGTAGGGCACAGAGCTACAAGACCCATGGTGAGTGAATGACTGCTCTGTGGAATGCCATGGCGACATGAAGGCATTAAGGCAGAGAGATTGACAGCAATCCCAGAGAAACTGTATATTTCGTTCAGTGAAATATTAGGGCCCACAGTAGTAAATAAGGTACTAATAATTATAAGACATGGATCAATGGGCAAAACATTCTGCAACAAAGTTATCCAAAGAATAGTATTACCAAAGCTCAGAAATTAGTTATTCCATAGCCCCTTTAACCAGCGTAGTTGTATAAAATTGGATGTTCCTTCCATCTAGTTAATTTTTTCAATATTATAATTAATTTAACAAATAGTCTGCAATTTGTACACCTTCCCTTTTGTCTGAACATTTTATAGGTACAACATAATGATTCTAGTTATTAGCTCACTTTAGGCCAAAAATAATAGGGCTAATAATACATTAGCCTTTCCATTATCAATCAGAAAACTGCAGGTCAGCTCCTGAAATGGTATGTTGCTCAGCACATTAAATCCTTGAACTCAGCAAAAATACATAAACACTTTGTCTCTGAAGTTATGGTTTAAGAGAGGCTGGGTAAGTGGGAAATGAAGAGGACAATCAATTTAGATTGGTTTAAATGGAAGAATAATGGATTGCTATTTTTTCCCTTTATCTAGTGTAGAAACTGAGTGTCCAGGCAACCATTTTGGTATTAACGAAGTGGCAATGAATAACCAATGAAAGATAAACTTCTCAGCCTTTGCTTTTGTGGGAAACATAAGCATCTGCCATGCACATATCAACCTGAGAGAGAGCCAATAGACATTTACCAGCTAACATGGCTGAAACATGTTAAGAACAAATTATTCTCCTTACTTGGGCACCAGAGGATTTGGTTTTTCTGTTTGAAGGTAGTGCCAATTCTGTATGTCAGTCACTACAGGCTCCATGAGTTTATTATTAATCTCTTCCTTGGTTACCTCCAACGTATTGAGAGATCAGTAGTGTTCCCAGGTGAATCTCCTCCATAATAGTAGCTCTCTTCACAAAATAAGATTAAAAATGTCTGTTTTGATTGACATTCCTCTAGCAGTATCCATAAGAGGGGAAGAAAATGAAGAACTGTGGGCTAATTCAGTCATGGCCATTTATTTCCATGTTATCTATGGCTGCTTTTCCAACAAGGGTAGCACATAGTAGTTGCAAGAGTAACAGTTTGGTCAGCCAAGCTAAAAATAGTTACATCCTTTAAGGGGGAAAAAAAAGTTTGCTGAACTCTATTTTACAACATGGATTTTTTTTTTAATTTTAAAAAATTTATTCTAATTATTTACACATGAAAGTACAATGCATTTTGACACATCATACATAAATGGAGTGTAAGTTCTCATTCTTCTGGTTGTACATGATGTAGAGTTTCACAGGTGGTGTAATAATATATGCCATAGGGTGGTAATGTCTGATTCATTCTATTATCATTCCTACCCCCATAGCCCCTCTCCTCCCTTCACTCCCCTCTAAGTCAAAGTACCTCTATTCACCCCCTCCCCATTGTGAATTAGCTTCCACATTTGAGAGAAAATATTTGGCCTTTGGTTCTTTGGGTTTGGCTTATTTTGCTTAGCATAATATTGTCCAGTTCCATTCATTTACTGGCAAATGCCATAATTTCATTTTCTTTAAGGCTCAGTAATATTCTATTTATGTATATATACCACAATTTCTTTATCTATTCACCTATGCAACGTGGATTTTTTAAAATAAACATGAGAAACAAACTTATATCCTTTTTCTTCCCTGACTTTAGAATTCAGAGTTTAGAATTATTTTTAGAGCAGAATGACAAATGATTGTTTTCCTAGCCCTGGGAATGAAATTTAGAAATATAAACCCAGAAATAACAACTACTCATATGATATGAATTGTCTATCAGTTGTCTGCTATTTTTATTGAAAAGTAATATCAAGCTTTCTTTTTGAACAATAATCAGGGATGTCCATATAGAGCAGGCTAGTATCCCTTCACAACTCAGAGGTTGTCTTCTAAATCAAGGAAGCATTTTAGGGAAACAGGCTATAGAGAGAATTTAACGCATGTACGTATATTTAACATTAATATATCAAATGATCTTTTAAAGAGCATTAAGGGAAAAAAATAGTGTAATTAAAGCTGTGCTGTTGCTGAGTGTGACATTAGTTAAGGAGAGTCAGAGATCTGAGAACATAACTATAGCTATAAGTGACTGCTTTCCCCTGTACAATGGTGTGCTTGCATCTAAATTTTTTGAAGATGTCACTATGCTCATTAAATCTACTCTCTTTATTAAACATCAACTATTATATTTTTTCAATTTATTAAATATAAGTATATAAGCATCCAAAATATCTACTGCATAATGCCAAGACACAAAGTTATAAAAATACATGGTCCCTGCTCTTTTTAAAATCTAGTGGAATATGAAGATCTACAGATCCTATTTTACATAGATTTTTAAATTTCAAAATATTATCAAATATATAGACATAAGAAAACCTTCATTACTGATTTAGACAATTGTTTAATTATTTTAACTCACATAGTATGGAAAGGCCCAACTTATGTACCCCTAAAAGATTTCTCTTTCCTTCCCAAGTGCCCATAGTGACTGAAATCCTACTATATATTAGAAATTCATTCCTTTAAGTTAAGCATTATCCCTACTTCCTTCCAATACCAAAGGCTATTATTAAGATGTTTTTCCCTAGAGATATTAAGTTGTTGCTACTTTAAACATAAGAATCATTTAAAGAGATTACTGCAATAGATTGCTTTTATTTATTTGGGTAATATCATTTAAGAATTACCCATGGGTGAGCTAGCATATTATCATGTTATTCATTTATCAGATCCCTTTGCACTGTGAGAAATAGGACCCCAGCCTTGTGAAGGCAGTGGGCATTTGATATGAAAAGGAAAAAACAAAAATATGCAAAAAGGAAAGGAAATCACATAGATAAGCTTAAATGCTTCACAATCTATCAAAACTGGGCAAGTGTGAGGAGTCAACACTACCAAGAAAACCAAGAGTCAAAAATGAATAAAACATGCTCTTCTCTGTTACCCCCACTCCTAAAAATCAATCGCAGTCAATAGTCATATCGAAGTAGGATGATATCAATAAAGGGAAAGAGAAATTTCCCATAAATTCTGTGTTATTGATGACTGACCACACAGAGGCTAATGTTCACAACAGGAATGAGCCTTCATAAACGCATGCATTAAAGCTCTGTTCCATTCTAATGCAAAAAAATAACCCTTTATTAACATTTCTATGCCTTGATCATATGCAGAACCACAAGGGATTACTAAGCTCAAAGCAAAATGCAAAGTACTGAAATCATAACACACTTGTGGGTAATTCAAATGCATTATTATTCATTAATTAGCATTAAAATCTATAATAAAACTGAAGATTTCAGTGAACCTATTTCAAAGGACAACAGGTGTAAATATGATTTTATAAAATGACTCTAAATTTGCCTCCCCAGCAACAGCTGATAAGCCTCCCTGAATCTTAGCAATAGATGTTTTATCTACTTTTCATTTTACTTGTTGTATAGTATTTATGTGCAATTGACCTAATACACGTTATAACATATAAACATCTTGCTGGAATTTATTTATTTATTGTGTTTATGTGGGTAGGCTTAGTTCTATGAAATTTTGTCACATGTAAAGAAAAGAGTCTAAACACACCAAAATTAAGTTACCAATTACCACGGAGAATTACATGTCTATCCTCCTATAGTCACACTCTGTTTCCTAACACCTACAACCACTGATATTGTCTCCCTCTCTATTAGTTTGCCTATTGGGGAATGCTCTATAAACAGAATCATACAGTGTATAAAATGAAATTATCAGGACATCTTTCTTTAAAGATGTATCTATTTTTAAAAAATGCATATATGACTTGTATACATACAGTCATGTACATATATTTACATGGTATAATATTGCCTGAAATATTATAAAAGTGTTTTTAAGTTCAATTTGATTAATCTGTAAGACATTAAAGACAGTCTCGAGGGGAAAATTTGCCAGAGTGCCTGCTGAAGAGTGAATCATGACAGCAGAGTCCTTGCATTTTAAATGGTTTAATACCTCTTAGGACTGGACTCAGTCATGAAACTCAAAAAGCATTTGAATATTAGAGTATTTGGAGCAAATCCCTGCAGCATGACCCTCTGTCTTTGGGGGCATCACTAGAGAGAACGCTCAATGGGAAGGCAGGAAGCATGCTTGCCAGGTGCAGTCTCCATCCTGCCCTCTCTCTGACTCTTTAGCAACAGAGAGACTCAGGGATGATTCTGCCAGGCACCGGCAGATAAAGAGTTAATGGCTTCTAACCAGGCCATAAATTAACCTGTTTTTAAAAAATCTGTAGGAAGAGGTGCTCCCAAGGACTAATGAAACACATATCTAAAAATAACTCTGTGTTTAATTAACAGCACACTACACAGTCCCTCTAATTAAAACGGCTGGCCAGACTGAGGACTATCGGTTCCACGTCTTTCACAGGCATTAAAAAGTTCAATGAAATCATTTGAACATTATGGGGAAAGAACCGGTAGGCGACTGTGGAGAGGGTGTCAGAGGGGGAAATTAATTTTGTGTTAATCAAGGAAGAGGTAGTGGACTAGAAGTCAAGCTGTGCAGAAGGTCAAGGTGAGAAGGGGAGGGACCGAGGAGGAAACAGGGAGCCAACACAACAGGAGTATCCACTCTGCCATCAGGAGCTGAGCGCAGCCCTACCTGGATGGAAGAGTAGGCAGCTATCCGAAATGGATGGATTTCAGGACCCTACTCTAAATCACAACAGTGAATGTCTATTGAGTGCTTATTTTGTGCCAGGAAGTGCTAACGCTTATTACCTCAGGTAACAGTTACGATACATCATCTTACAGATGACAAAACTGAAGCTTGGAACAATTAAGTTCCCTGTTCGAAGTCCTAGAGTAGGTCATTGGAGGCACCAAGAAATGAACCTAGTCAGATTGGTACACTGTGCTGCCTCTCTAAAGGGGAACAAACCCCACTTCACAGGACACTGTGACAATTCAAGAAAGTCTAGAACCTCTTAGGGTGCTCAATATATTTTCCCCCAAAATGTCCTGCAGAGAGACCTGCATCAGCCCCTAAAGACTATCAGGGAAATTTGTTCTCTTTGGGAAAGGCTGTGTGTCTAGGAGTCCTTTGAAAAACGAAAAAATAGAGGCAGTATATATTATATGCATACAATATCCCTGCAAACTTTTACCAGACATGAAGATGAAAAAAAGGGACAATAGATTGATATACTGCAGGAGTCTTCTCAAGGTAAAATATTAGAAAAATTAGGGAAAAAATTAAAAAGCATACCTCCTCTTACAGAGCTGGTCTTTGATCCTCTCTTTCCTACATCCAGCATATGTCTTTAAGTTTCCACCTTAAATTCTGATAAAAATATGAATGAAACTAACAAATACTGCACTGAATTTCAAACTTCATAATATCTGTATTAGCCCTTTTCTCATCTCCATTTTTTATCTCCCTTTAAATAGAAAAAGCTAAAGTTGTATACAGATTTTTATATTGCCCAAATACTCTTAGAAGAAAAGACAGTAATATCCACAAGTCTAAACTGGCAGGCCATACCACTGCGCCTCTGCCTGAGCATTTGCTTATCATCTTAAAAGGCAATCCATGTACATTAAGGCTTAACACATGGGGAACATGCAAAGTCACGTATCACATTAAGTTTCTCTACCAATTACCACCTTTTGCGATTCAAATTTGTTAGATCACAAAAGTAAATGATTATAGGGTGCAGATGGGAATGCCAATGATGGCAGACCAGGTATAAGACTTCAGGAAAGGGTGGGAACTAGGGTGAACTGGGCTAGCACATAACTGTCCTGAGAGGACACCTGGTGCTCAACTGGCCACTGCCATTAGGAAGGGGAGCTCAAAGACACCCATGATTTCCTGACTTTTATGTGAAATTTCCTGTCTTTGAAACTAAATAACTAATTAGAAAAAAAATAAGTGTTGTGCCAGCCAAAAGAAACTCTTCTGAGGTTGGATCCAACCTGCAGATCCGGAACTTTTATTCTCTGGGTAAAAGGCACCTAAGGATAATTTTTAATTGGTTGAAAAGGAAGAAAAGGGTCCAGGGAGTAAAGACCTGGGTCCACAGTGGGCATGCTGCCAGAGACCTGAGAGTGAACGCAAGGCCATCTCATACAATGTGTGTCTACAGTCAGTCAGAAAAGGGGAAAAGACGATGGGAAGAGGCTTTGTCTTTTTCACTTTGTGCCTATTGTTAGCAACAGCTAGAAATGAGAAAAGAAGAAAAAAAAAACAGGCAGAAAGGACCTGAGATGTCTGTGAGCATTGAACATGTTGCAGACTAAAGTCACAAAAATGTAATTCACTTCTGATTTTCACCACTCACTGCCAGGAATGAACTCATGACCACCTCAGCAGCCAGCATCTCTAGGCATCATTGTGTCCAGCTGTGCTGTGTGGTTCACAGGGATGACCACCACTCATGTCCTCTCAACAACAAAACCAAGTAGATATATTCTCTCCACTCTACAGATAAGGAAACAGAGAGCTAGAGACAATAAGTGTCTAACCCAAGGTCATAAAACTGGTAGGTAGGTGGCAAAGTAGGCATTGAACCCAGGACTGTTTGACTCCGGTGACTGACTTCTTAACCAGTATCCATTGTCATTTCTCTAATGGGTCTTTAAATGGTGCCTCCAGACTAAAAAATGAGATCCTGAAAAGTTGCAGCTGCTCAGTGCCCCAGAAGCTTCCAAATCTAGAGAGAGCTAAGGAAGCCCACTCCCTTTCTACTAACAATAGTGTTCTGTGGATGGCAAAGAGGTGTGCCAAGAACCACGGATCAGCACTTCAGGGCTCTACTTGCCCTCCACTGCCATTTCTGCACTGTGTAATGCTGGCCAAGCCATCAAAGCTGGTTCCCTAGGATTCAATTGTTCAGCTGGTCAATGAAGACAACATTATTTTAGCTGCCAAGGAAAGGAAACCCCAGCTATTTTCAAAAAAAGCTATCCATACAATGCCAGCATTACAAAATTCCTTCTTCAATCTTCTGTCACTTTCTAACACCCAGAGGAGGTCACTGTTGTGCCCAATTCTCGGGCTCCCTATGGACCCTGGTTATGGTCAAGAACCCTAACCCAGTCAATTTCTACTTTTGAATATGTGATTTTTAGCTTCTCCTGATTTAACCAAAGGAATGTTAGAAAGTTTTACAGAGAAAATAAAATCCATGGTTCGTGACTTCTGACCTAAAGATAAAGGCTAATAATAAAGACATATGTATAGAATTGAGTTTTTTAAAGTTCTTTTTAAAAAATTTTCATTAACATATCAAGTACCACCCAAAATATCCACTATTCACCTTTATTTGAAGTCAAATAGTGAGAATTTTAGAGCAAATCACTCAACCCTTTACAACTAAAGATGTCAATGGTAACCCAAAACAAGGACAAAACTGAGTCCCTCTAAAGTAGAAACTTAATAAATATATGTTGATGGTGATTAGGATGACACACTCCATAGTTTAATTGATATTAATATATCGTGCTGCATTTAACTTTGCTTTGAGTGAAAGGTGTCAGAGTGAATTACATAAACTGCTATGAGGTGACACATCCCACCCCCGTGTGTGAACTGGGTCGAGTCCACAAGTCCACCTCCACCGCTGTACATTGGGAAGCCTCCCATCCTGCTGGTGCATGGCTGTCATGCACAATTGTGCTGTGGAACATATTGCCTTACTCCCACTCTGAGATTCTGAGACACTGGCATGTTCAACAGCATCAGCAGTTTCTGAGAGCCAATGTATTCAGTACTGAAATTTTAAAACTGGTCTTAAGCCATGGCTTCCCTTGAGCAGCCATCCTTCTAGACTGAAATGCTTAGCTGCAGATCTTCATTCAACACACCCGTTTTTACCTTTCCACCTGAAGGATGGTCTGCAAGCAGGGCCAACTCCCCTCCAAAAAAATGAACATATTTTTCCAATCATCTTATTTCCTCATTCATTATTTTAGTTATTGCTAGCCCTAGCCATTCACTAGCCCAAACTATAGATATTAGAGCTATTTTCCGTTTTTCCCTCTCTCTCATTCTCACATCTACTTACTTAAAATGGCCAGTCAATTCTAGACCAGAGAGCCCTCACCTACGGGCTCATCATTAATGAACTGGCCTAGACTCTGAAAGTGGCAGAGCCAAAGAGAGGAGCAAAAGTTCCACTGATCACCTGGCCACATCTAAACAGCAGCACTACCCAGCACAGTCGATTGCAAAGAGATGAGAAGCCGGCTACTCTGAGTAAAGGTGTCTCTAGCCTGACTTGCTGGTTACTGTCAGAAGATACGGTCACAACTCTAGGCTCCATCCACCAGGGAGCTCAGCACATGATGAAGATATTTATCACTCAGACAGGAAAAATCCTATTCTAATTGACGAGCAAACCACAGCCTGCAGACCACCAAAATAGAAGTAGTGCTGAGCTGTTCTAATGGAAAAAGGAGACATTAACACAAAAATAGCAAAGAGAATAATAGAATTTAATTCTTTTCCACAAACAGCATCTGTGGTTATAATGCTATCCATAAATAATTCATCTCTATAAGTCATAGTTGCAGGCACATGGCAAACGAAAAGAAAAAGTGACATTTGACAGGAAAGATGCTTGCAATACATTTAATTTTGCATAAAGAGTGTATATTTCCCAAGGATTTGACCTAAAGCATTAAGCCAGCCCATATACTGTTCTAATCAATTAGGCTTTCCTGCATCAGCACTTTTATTAACAACTAAAGCCATCATATTCTCTAATTGGGAGAAAAAAACTCATTCAGATTGGTTTCTTTTCAGATTTTTATCACATTTCTAGAAAGAGAACAGAATAACTTTTAAAATAGATTTGAGTATCTCTGGGACTGAAATGATAAGTTGTCATACAATTATACCCACTTGAAAGGGAGATATAGCTAAATGCTACTTAGTGTTTGACTTTTCACCATTTTAATATTATTAAATATGGACTGTGGGGAGCCACAATGAATGAATACACTCTTCCAGTCCTAATGCCTCAGATTCTGACCAACCACTGCATTTGCTCTGGTTTGGGCAGGGTCTAACTCAGGTAGTAAGAAGGTCTTCTTTGAGGGATGTACCCCCTAGGGTTGAGTTACACCCATCTGTTCCTTGTAGCCCACCCCATCTGGCCTTTTTTGGATAGAACTTTCTAAAGAACAAGAGTCCCCCCCCCCCAATAAAAGCTTACTTTCGAACGTTCTCTTCCCTCCCACCTCCTCCAGCCTCTGGGTGACTTTCTTTTGCTCTCCTTCTTGGGGAGTCTGAGGCCAAGAGCCAGGAAGCTGTCCTGAAGCTTGAGTAAAGATAAATTGTGTCTGCATTTTATTTGGTGTCCCTGCAAATTCACAGGAGTGATCTTAAGTTCAGCTGCCCACGAAAGTCAGGGGCAGCAATGGATTTTCATGTATGAGAAATGACATTTGGAATTATCCAAGTTAATAAAAAATGGAGACTTCAACACTGTTCTAGTGCTTAAACTTTTCAAAATTACCAAAGTGTGTGTTTTACAGCTAGAATGAGTTTAGAAATAATTTCTTCAATCCTTTTCAATCTCCCTATGGAAATGCAACAACCTCTGTGGTAGGATCTGTATAAATAATGATAATACTATTAATGGACTGCTTATTGTACACCTACTGTATGCAGGTGCTATGCAAAGCTTTATATGTACTTCATCTAATTTAATCATCACCAAACCTAGGAGACTGTCACAACTACTAGCCCCATTTCATAGACTGAGATTATCAGTTAATGATCATGCTATTGAATTCTGTGGTAGGTGTCAAAGTGTAAGGGCAATGAGCATCTCAGTGCAAAATTTTGAGAGAGGTGCTTCAGTCCTAACCCCAAATGGGATGATAAGTCTCAAGTTTTCATCTCTTGAGCTGTCAGAAAATATCTTCACTTTTTCAAAAAGTTCATATCCAAGTATTTCCTAAGAAATGTTGGTTATATCATGCTGAGACTTATATTGCTTCATTGCTCATTAAACTTTCTAAAATATAAAGATACAAATTTTACTAATGTTTTTAAGGATCTACTATGTACCACATATTATGTTGAATATTTTGTGAATTGCTTATTTTTTCATAAGACAGTTGTGAGATGGTTGAAATCTTTTATAATCTATAGGTATAAACCCAGAACAAAGAGGCAGACAGCTGATAAGGGCTGTGACTGGGATTTAGAGGTAGATTTTCTAATTCCTAAAGGAGAGTATGAGACTAAGACTCCAGTTAATCACTTGGCAACTGTCGGGGAGGGGGAGGAGGCTATTTTGCAGCAAAAATGGATTGAAACAGAAAGTCATAGGTCAGATAGGTCATCAAGGGGGTTTAATTATTTATTCAGTTCTTGGATGTGGGTATCAATATATAGGATGTTGTCATGGTCTCAAATTTCTTTTGGAAATTTCAGTATGAACCATATGAGATGTGAATCCTAACAGCTAGCAGCCCAGTGCTTTGCCGTCTGCAATATGGAGTCATCTGCTTCTATTTCCATCCACATCAGCATTAGGAGGCAGAAAACAAGCCTCACATTTACAGCAAAGAAAAAGAAATGAGAAAACACACCATTGGGACCACTCATGATTCCATTGATTGTTTTTCTTTTTAATCTGTGACTATGCACTACACTATTATCATAAACTTATAATTCAACCAATGAAGTCAATAAGGCTAGATGACTTAGATTATTGACATTTTGTGGCAACTGAATTCAGCATTCTGAGATTCTAATAGCAGTAGAAGCAAATACTCAAAAATGAATGTGTTCACTAGTATCTTGTTTTGAATTCCTGGAATTGATCTCCCTGCTTCAAAAAGTGTCCCTGAACCCCAAATACCAGGTGAACTGTACAACATGGATCAATAGATTTTTCAAGTGCAATAATTGTTTCTCTCTGGGAGATTCCCATTAGTCCCAGAAGGAAGAATACTTTGATTGACCTCGAGGAACACAGCAGATGTGGATAAACTGTGTGTGTTGCTGACCTTATCAGAAGAAAGGCAGGCCTTGAAAATCACAGGAGAACACCCTGGGCATGTGCACATTGGCTGTGGGAAACTAAACGGCTGGTCAAGTGTGTGTTCTCCTTACACATCAACCAAATTTAAAAATGCAGACCATGGGGGCTGGAGATATGGCTCAAGCGTAGCGCGCTCGCCTGGCATGCGTGCGGCCCGGGTTCGATCCTCAGCACCACATACAAACAAAGATGTTGTGTCCGTCGAAAAAACTAAAAAAATAAATAATTAAAATTCTCTCTCTCTCTCTCTCTCCCTCTCTCTCTTTAAAAAAAAAAAATGCAGACCATGGAAGGGAAAGGAGAGAAAGCAGAAAAAAGTAATGTGTGCACTGACAATATCTCTTTGTTGAAAAACATTTTCAGGAAATAAAAATATAAATGGAAATAAGGAGGTTTGTTGTGAGCACCTGGGAATCTTTGATACATTGGAAGATTTTCTACATAAAATCCTGGGGCCCAGTTACTTATCCTGGGTACAGAGCAATTGACCCTTTTACTTTGAATGCCACATTCCCTGCTCTGTTTGAGGGTTCTGTAGCCAAATAAGATGGCAGGAAGAGGGTAGAGAATCAGAAAAATTTACTCCTCATAGTTAGTTCTCAAAGGAACAGTTTAACATTGAGGGGAGGGTGGGGGGATCTAGGGGACCATTGGGAGATTTTAGATCCAGAACCAAAGAGGCAGATCTGTTTGCAGCAGGGGCAATTCTTTGACTTCTGCCATGCACTAAAACCAAGACACTGAGTACCTTGCTGGTATAGAAGAATCACAGGCCACCACACCCTGACATTTCTGAGAAAGCAACACACAATACCAGCAAAACACAAAAATGAGAGTTCACAAGGCAAATTTTTACAATCTCAGGAGTAAATTATTTGAATTCTATAGCAAAACCAGTGCACTACAGATGTAGGGACATAAAAGTAAGCCCCGATTAACGTGCCAAAAGAGAACTTAAAGGAAACCCAGGAATGCCAACTATTTCTACCCACAGTAGATCTGGCCTAAGAAGAAATTTAAAGCATCAATACTCCTCTTATAAACATCCATAACTTAGCTGGTGACCTGGAATAATTTTCATGTATTTGTTCATTTATTCAGCCAGCATTTAAGGCAGTTCAACTATGTGCTGAGTACAGTATTAGGTGCCAGAGGTACAGAGACAAAATAAAATAAGGGTCCTTATTCTCAAAGAGCTCACAACTTAGAGGAGAAAAACCATGGCATTACTTTAATATAATACCTTATGATGTGCAGAGGTGGCTAGAGGACAGTGTCAGGTGAAAATAAAAAGGGGGCAGATGGAAAAGCAGAAGACTAGAGGAGAGAGGAATGTTCCTGACACATTTAGGGAGCACACAGAGTTTTAAAGACCTGAAATAATTCTCATCCATTTGTTCATTCATTCAGCTAGCATTTATGGTAGACCTAATATGTGCCGAGACAGTGTGGCTAAATCATAAGATACCACATAGGGAGTAGAGACAGGGACTGGATAGATAGGAGCTAAGTAGCAGTAGAACCCTAATGGCTACAGCCAAATTTGGCACAAGGGAGAATTGTGTTGATCAGAACAGTAGTTGTTAAAGCTTTGATTTTTGAACACCTCTGAAGAAATCATGCACCTTTTTCCAGCAAGCACACAACACACCACTACAACCTTCTTACACTGGGACAGAGGAACACATTTATGTTATTACGGTCCAGCCTCTGACCCAATTGGCATTTGTATTAATGATTCCTGAGCCAGGTCATGGCTAAGGGAAATAATAAGCCTACCCACACAGGCTGATTGCAAACATGTGAGGATGTTTTGGGTCATCCCAATAACTGGGATGTGCTACTGAATGTTTGTGACCCAGAAGCAAGGGAGTTCCTCATCCTGCAGAGCCTGGGAAAGCATCTTCCAAGGAAGGCTTGCCTGTCCCAGAATGCCTGGACCATGAGGCCAGATGATGTCATGCTACAACATTTTTACTTTAAATGCTAATAATTATTGCCTGATTTATAATACTGGTTCTATCTAAGTTAGTAACCTTTCTAGATTTCGAACAACAAAAGAACATTTAAAAATTCCAACGAGAATCTTAGCAATTGATGATGCTGAGAAAGAAAATAACATGTTTGGTTCCATTTGAAAATAAAACAAAAAAAAAAAATGTTTTCCCCTGAAATAGTAAGTGGTATCTGGCCTCAAAGTAAAGAGAGTCTTTAGAAAATCAAGATGTGCCTTCCACTGTGATTTCATACCAGCACCCAATTAGAGAAACAAGAGGAAGAGCTAATCAAAACCACCTTCTAGCTTTCAAATATGAAATATCTGGCATCACCTCCTTTTAAATGGTAGTAAGTGCTATGGGAGGGAGGAGGGGCTGCTGATTTCACACATCAGAGACCAGAACTTTGTAATGAAAGTATGTCCGTCAGCCATGCAGGGCAGAGACCACAGAGGTGATGGTTCACAGATACTCCAGCTGATGCTATTTCTTTCTACAGCCTCTCTCTTGGCATAAAAATTCAGGAAAAGAAATTATACCTGTAATGTTCTTGGCAACTTCAAAGAGCATGTAGAAAAGAGCAGAATGATGTGTTTCCTGGGATTCAAAGACAAGTGGCTAGTATTTTATAGAAATTCTGACTGCACAGAAAGGAATGAATGAAGGTCAGCTCTTTCAGTGATGATCCTAGGGAATGACTGCCCAGTGGTGCACCCTGCTTGAAGACAGGTGATAAATTCTGTCAAACCATCACTTCAGTTTTTAAGCAGATTAAATAGATGGAAAAATGATTAGTCTTCCCATAGACACAACCATTAAAGAATGGTAAGGGGCATTCTTAAGCTGCAAGGGAGGAAGGTTTCCTATTGGGTTTTCTGGTGAAAGCATAAAACCACAATTTCTGTTACTCAGTCCCCTGTCTTCCCTTACCATCAACCTTTGTAAGCGCTGAGCCCACTCTTGATGTTCCCACTCTCATCATTCTGGCTTCTGCTGCTGGGAGGATTCCCCATACACGTTCACTAGAGGCAACCTCTTCATTCTCACTCTCCCTACTGCATTTTTCTCTAATACATTCATTCATGTAGTATTTATTAAGAACCCACTTCATGTATCATTACTCTAGGCCTGGGTGAAAAGAGTGGAAAAGAGAGTTCCTGCTATCATGGAACTTAAGAGTCCAAAGGAGTGGATGGGGTATAGATAGACAGTAGGTGGGCAAAGGAAAAAGGACAGGATCATTTCACCTAGCAAATAAATGCTACAAAGAAAATCAAATAGGGTATTAGTCTGCACAGTGATGGGAAGAAGGGTACAGAAAGACAAAGGAGGCTTTGTCCGATGGGGCCAAACCACCTGGGTTGATATCCTGACTCTACCACTACCATTAGTTCTAGGAAAGTGTATCACTTCCTTGTTTTTCAATTTCCTTGCCTATAAAATGGAAATAATAATACTTCATGCTTCCAAAGTTGTTTTGAAGGTTAAATGAATACATACGTTCTGTAAGTTCATAGGATAGTGTCTAACATTAATTAAGAGATTTTCCTGCATCTGGTGGTATGATAGTATGACCTTTAAGTTCTTCACAACCTGCAATTATATCTCTCTCTTTTTTTTTTTTTTTTTGCATTTTCACTAAAGATGACAAACAGACCTAGGCCAGCAGAGCTATGACATACTTTATATAACACTATGTGTTTTCCTACTTTGTCCTGCTGTTAATGGATCTGCTAATTATAAAATAGTAGTTTTCTCAAGCTATATTTCTATTTTAAAAGTAAAAACAACTAAAACTTGTCTCCTCTGAAACTCCAATTTTGCAAGGAAACTTTACTTCTTTAATAAATACAAGACCCAACCAGGAAGCTTCTTACTCCCCACTGCATGCCATTAATGGCAAACACCTTGTCATAAACATTTTTGAAAGGTCAGAGATGGAAACAGTTTTGCTAAAGAGATAAACAGTCAAATAAAACACTGCCCTAGTAATTCCTGAGTTTCAAAACTTTAATCAATAATGAGATATGCAAAGGGATCATGGGAAAGGGGGCAGGCTCAATTTGAAGTAATAAAAACTTGCCTAAGTCATTTTTATCCCCAGTACGTCTTGTAGTGCAATAGATATTGGAGCTGTTGATGGGAAATTCATATCTATAAAGATAGAAAAGCAAGATTCTATATTTGAAACTAAAGGTTGGCTTAGGTTGAAGTCACTGATACTAAGGAGTTTTGCAAAAGTCAAGGTAAGAATATTTTGCCTCTGTTGTAAATCAACTACTGAGTTTAAATTTTGAATGTTATTTTGTATTGTATTTATTAGTTCTTGCCTTATCTTAGGGCAAATCACAAGTGTTCCAAGAACATTAATTTATTCCTAAATGTATATGTTTATAGTCTAAATGTGTCTTAGAAATAGAATGTTTTATGTTTAGGTTGCTATATATTGCTGTTGTCTTAATAAATATAAATTTTTGTATATTTTTCTTTTCAAAATTATCATTGTGAACTTTAATTTTTAAATGAAGGTATTTCTGTTCCTCGTGTCAGGCCTTATATTCCTAGCAAAAGTATTTTATCATTTAAACTGCATTACACATTGATTATCAATTATCTGCTCATATTAAGAAGCCTCTATCATCAGTTACTGTTTACTAAACAATCAATAAAATCTAAGTGAAACAAGAATAAATTCAAACAAATAAGTGGGCTGAAATTCAGAGAAAATTGAGACCATGTCCACTTTAGAAAGGCAGTCTTTGCAAGAACTCATTTCTGCTTAAAAGATCTAATTCATCCTTTTTAATGCCATCAAAGTTAATAATGGATGATATGCCTTATGGCTTCAATGATGCAGCAGCTTGTCGATAACACAGAGAATTTAGAAACCAATTCATCAATTCATGATTTTTTAATTGGACTGTGGATGGTTAATTTTAAGTCATTAGAATCTCAAATAACACAAACGTAGAGAGTTAATTAATACAGAAGTGAGTAGCTGTCCCCTATCTCTTAAATGAATAACTCAAGAGTTCCTGTCCCACCCCAATAACAGGTGGCACTTTTCACTCTAAGTACCTTTAGATAGGATAGGGCCAAGGTGACTGCAATGGGAAAGAATGAGGTATAGAGAAAGAAAACGTGTGTGTGTGTGTGTGTGTGTGTGTGTGTGTGTGAGTATTACACGCTCATGTGTAATACTTCCCTCCTAGACATCCAAAATGAGTTCAGTTATATTCCAGGCAAAAGAAGGGAATGCTGATTTCTCTTATTTACTTACTCAAAGGGGAGTTTAAAGAATTCCCCAACTTCTCAGGTTTACACTTACTGGTAGGGCTGCACCATTGCTCATGTTATTTACCTGTTGACATTCCATTATCCATTAAATGTCTAAGCTGGAAGGGATTTTGGTGATTTTCGGGTCCACCTCACCCCCTTCATAATTGGGGAACCAGAGACTCAAGAACATTAGGAAACTTAGCTATGGTCACACAGCTAGTTAGAGACAGGGCCAGTCATTCTTCCACCAGCCACCATTCCACACTTCTCTGATCTCCCTTGCCTAAGAACCCTTCTTCTGACACTTAACAATGGAGAAATTAATGAGTCTGCAAGTTAAAGATTCATTTTAAACAAATTGGTTCATTATTATTTAATTGAGGAGGCTTTGGAGCAATAAAAGCCTTGCTTATCCAAACTGGATAAGCAGCTCATGAAACATTGAGCTCAAGAAATGCAAGAACTGTCACAAGTCAATATGTGCTGCCTTCCTGTTTGATAAATGCCACCCAATAGCTTCAGAAGTATCAGAAACTAATGGTGTCCCAGCACTCTATAGGCATACATTAATGGGATCAGGAGCATAAAATATAAACAATAATGTACATATTGATTGTTCCGGACACTTGAAGCCCAACAAACATTTGAAAGGTCAGTCATTTTACTTGCATCAAATTACAGATAAGTCATTTGCTCAAAGCTGGAAACTTGGCTCTCCATGTAAATTTATCTCATGACCTATAAACTTAATCATGCCATACCTCTGTTAGCTTCCTTAGGCATGAAAAATGTACTAGAAGTGCTTACTCCCATAAAGCATATACCAATAAACAATATATGCATTGCCAGGAAGGCTACAGTGTGGAGAAATCTATTCTATAGGCTGAATAAATATCATGAAACAGCATTTTACTCTGAAAGAACATGTTTCAAGGTTTCTATAAGTCAATTACTACATGAGTTTACAAATGAATACGTATGCTTTTAGGGTGCTTAAAAAATACAACTTTCGGTAGTACAATGTCATCGTTGTTTTTCCTTTACCTCCAAGAAAAAAATTAAATTTGGTTTGATGAGTTAGTTCATACTAGGGTTTACCTTTTTTATTTTTTTTCCTATAATAAAATATTTATTCCTTTTTGGAGCCCCTCCAAAATGAAATGTAAAACTCACGTGAAGGCTGCTGGATGACCATGTGGAGGATAACCCTTTACTGACAGTCTCCCAGCAAAAGGCAGCTCTCCCAGAGAGTTGGGCTTCTATAGCAGTCTCTCTTGTGCTCCAGCTGGAAGTTAGAAAGAGATGGTTCACAATACCACAGGCTGGTTCTTTCCCTGAAGTGACAGGCTTTTCTCTGGAGTCAATATCCTCCTGCTGACTTTAAAAGCAGGAAGAAAGACTTTGAGGGGCAGAAAGACTGGCAATTTCTGTCCCCTTTATGAGAACAGTAGTTCTATCTCTCCTCTGACAACACTTCCAACTATCCTAAGCTTAGTCAGTTCCCCTATTCATAGCCAAGCACAATTGTCAGGGTAAGAACCAAGCTTGCAGAGATTCTTCCCACTGAATAGCCCGGAGGAAAATAATATCCTCAGGAAGAGATCTTGCAAAAGTTCCAATTTAGATTTTAAAAGGCTCCAAAAACCTTAGTAGCACAAACATTGTTTGTAATAATCAAAATACACTGAAACCTAAAATATTAAGATTTTGAGGAAATAAAATCCAGAATTCCTGATTTTTTAAAAATACATATATATTTTCAAGTTGTATATGGACTCCATGCCTTTATTTGTTTTATGTGGTACTAGGATCGAACTAAGTGCCTCACACTTGCAAGGCAAGTGCTCTACCACAGAGCTACAACTCCAGCCCTCCTGATATGTTTTGAGTGATTATATTTCTGATAAATAAGTTTATTCTGAAATATAGACTGTAACTTTATGTTGCTCTAAAGCCATCAGAGAATGAAGGGGTGTCTGTACTAAAGAGGGGCATCAGCTTTTGATTGCAAACACTATCTTCTTAACAATTAAAAAATTCATTTTTTATTGAGTTATCTTTTAATCACATAAGATCTGCTGGCTAAGCATCCCCTAAAAACTAGTTCACTGTACTTCAGAAGCTATTTTCTGAGCTTTAGATTATAGACCAAGATTTTGATGATGAAGGAACAAGAAAAAAAAACTTTGAATTGTGGACAAAAGAATCCTATGGCCAATCACTTATAAGATAAATAACACACACACACATACACACACAGTCAAAAATCTGTGTCTTTCTTCTATCATGAACTGTTCACACACCCTAAAGTGAAGGCTTACAATGATAGTAAGGACAAAGCATTATTAAGTTAAAATAACTGCATGTAGCAACCTACCAAAAAGGTTTGCAGAGAAAAACAAAAGTGCATATTATATTCTCCCTTCAACTATTTTCCCTGAAAGCAAGGCTCATCTTTCAAGGCCTGGGTGTAATGCTCAGACCCACCACTTTTCCTCTCCCAACCTAGGATTTCTTTTTTCTTCTTGAAAATGTACTTTCTACTCTCTAGGGAATAATTCCACAGGGCCAGATGGTCACGGACCTCTGAGTCCTGCTGGTAGCATTCCAGTTCTAGAAAAATGAAACTAAGCTATCCATGTCACCTGAGTTTCAAAAGACCATTCTCTGCCACAATACCTAAACTCAAAGGAGTTCCTTTTGACATCAGCCTCGTGGTGATGTGAAAGGGAAATGAGAGTCCCTACAGGGACAGTGAACATCCTAACATTTGTGAGGCCAACCGCCACACTCCGGGCTTTTCTTGTTGCCTGACAAGGCTTGGCCCAGTCCTCTCCTGGGATGCCTTCGACAGCAACTGCAAACAACAGAAGCCAGCAGGAATGTAAGAACAGGTGCAGGAGCCTCCCCAGCCCCCTGCACGCAGAGAAAGGGCCTCTGCAGAGCTGCCCCTGGATATCCCACTTCCGAATTGCCCTCCTGCCCCCCAGCCACGGCAGGATCTTGCTTCTTTTCATGCAGCAGATGTTTGGAAAGATTTGTAACAAGGCATTGAGGCTTCAAAGGTGCCGTTGGCAAATTTTCTTAGCTTTTAAGGGGATTTGGGTAGAATCACTGACCATACAAAATAAGAAAATGAGCATGGAAGAGGTCACTTTTAAGTTTGTGCTCAGATAAGGGAAATGATAAGAGCAAAAGGCTAGGGCTTTTCCACATTACTCCATGATTCCAGGTTGCTGCCTTCCACTTCCTACCACATTTTAGTGAAAGGGACATTCCTAGGTTCAGGGGATCTCCAGCTTTAAAGAGGAAACAGATCAGGTAATATTTCCTCCACAAACAGGTCAGAATAGTCACACATTCTAGCATATTAGACACCACTCTAGGGGCATCTGGCCAACTACTATTAATCTTCATCCTTTATTTACTTATTAGAACTGCTTCATGGGTAAACTGCTCTGTACAACTGATTCAGTCATCCATGCAAATGAAAGACCACTGGTACTCTGTAGCTGCTTCTCAAAGTGTGGTCCATGAAACAGCAGCAGCAGCAGAATTGTCTGAGAGTTTGTTAGAAACGCAAAAATCTCAAGCACACCCAAGCCTACTGAAAGAGAATTTAACAAGATCCTCAGATAATTCACATGCATAGTCAAGTCTGAGAAACACTATACTGCAGCTTCTTAGAGTAACTCATACTCAGGATTCAGAGAACAAGAAGCTACCTTTTCTCCCATAGTGATTCACCCTGCACAAAGAGCACTCTGGTGCTTTATCTAAGCCTCCAACTCCCCAGAAAATATGGACAAGCATCATTGGATCTATAGTTTAGTTAAGAGACCAAGGTCAAACAGTAGATGATTAATAGTAGCAGGATTTGTATTCAGAACTCCCAACTCCTGAATTTCTGCCCTTTCTGATGTTTCAACTGGTCCTAAACATATATATGGCTTGCTGTTCTATGTCTGGACCTTGAGAATTACTTCCCACTAACATCACTGGTATAGCTGAAAGAAGGCTTCAAGTGCTGGCAGAACCCCATGACTTTGAGCAAATCACATCTTTCAAAAGCAGAGTGGAAGTCCAATACAGATCCTCATGGAGATATTTGTAAAACAAGGATATGATAAAGCTTATAAAATAAGATTAGTGGAAATAGAAAAGCAGATGGAGCAATAAGTAGCAATATTACAAAACTATTCAAATTCTAATTTAGAATCTAATTTCTACAAATATCATCTAAGAAAATATTCTTAAAGAAGAAAATGTTATATACAATAAAATTGTATATAATCTGTAACAGAAAAACTAAAAGCTACCAAAATATTCTCTCATCAGGATATGGCAAATTACAGAATATTTGTTCACTTAAAATGATATTCCCCTAGACTTGGCAGCCACATGAAAAACTCTGGTATAATGTCAAGAGGAAAAACAGGTTATAAAATGGTAGTATATCATGATTCCAACTGTGTAACGTTAGGTAGACTTCTAGAAAAAAAAAAGGAAAATATTTGTGAAACCCATCATATTCTGTATCGAGATAAATAGGATACAGATGATTGTTTTCTAATTTTCAGTAGTTATTCAATTGTTTTTATTATTTCCCTAAAAGAAAACAAATATTACAGATGGAAAAATGAAGACAAATATAGTAATCATGAGACCTAATACAGTTACCATAAATTATCATTAACTCTGACCCTGAACTCCATGGATACTAATAACAAATTGAACATTCCTGAGCATTCACTCAACACTGAAATCTTCACCAGCATTTTTCATTAAACCCTCAGAGATCAGTAATATGATCATCCCCATTTTACAGATGAGGAAAACAGAACCTGGAGCACACTCAGCTTCTGAAAAATAGAGAGATGATACTATCTACCTCCTTATGTGGTTTAAACCAGATATTAGGTCTCACAACTATATAGTTCTAAAGAAAGATCACAGAAAAGGTAGAAAGGAACTTGGGAGAAAAACTCTCCACTTTCTAAGATGGGGACAAAAACAGCTCCCTAATTGTGGTGGCCCTACAGACTTGTCAACACACTAGAGTGTGTGTGCCTTGAAGAAGGCACAGTTTTAGGTGACGTCTTTAAATACCCCTGAAGCAATATCAGTTTTGGTGCACACACAGCAAGCAACAGAAACCTGTTTTGCATTTTAAGATGCAATAGTTCTGTAGGTGACACTCAGCCTGGTAATCCAGAGACAAGGGGTCAGAATCCATTTATGTCAGTTCTTCTGTTGAGGCTGCCCCACCTGTGCAATGGAGTTGTATATTGTTGGTACCAATTTATTAAATTAAATTACAGGAACAACATCTCTGGATGGATTTAAACACATTTGAATCCCATTAAAAACTTGGCTTTTTCTTTTTTCTTTTCTTGTTTTGTTTTTAAATAGGGGTGTAGATAAACCACAGAGTACACTTGTCTGGGTCTCAGTCATCTCTATAATGAAGGGTTGGACTAAATGACCCTTAACATCTGTTTAACTCTGAGATTCTGACAATTAACAGCAAAACAATGAGGATCAAGAAAGGCTACACAGGGTGATGCAAGCAAGGCGACTGGGTGGACACATACAACAGTCCTCCTTAGGTAAAACCCTGCGGAAGCCAGTCTCCCCTGCTGTCTTCACTCCTTTTCCATCTGGAGATACCTCCCCTCCTGTGCTCCTCTGCTACTCTTTGCTCTCAGAGTAACTGTCAGTAAGATTCTCTTAAGTCCACCTGCTCACCCTCCCCTGGGCACTGGAACCTTCCCTCTCATTGCAATGAAAGTTGCATCCTGCCCTCAGGAGAAAGGATCCCAAGCATCAGCATGCAGGTGGAGATAGTGTGTGCTGAGCAGGGACCCTGCCTGCAGGCAAAGACAGCTTCCTGAATGAGATCAGCCTCTCTCATGGTAGGATGAAGGCAGGTGAAGAAAGACCAGACAAGGGGCAAAGCCTCAACTCTCATATTATCTATTCATATTTCTTTAAAATGTCTTCGAGTATACGTTCACAAACATATAGATAGCAATGTCTTTGAAACTGATGGACAAAAAAACAGACTTCATATTAGAAACTTTTTAGTTATCTAGTTTTGACTTTGCAAAACAAATCACGTCTTAGTTACTCTACATAATAAAATCTCCTTCTGGATGTGCAATTTATTTAAAATATTTTAAATAAATACATTCAAGGGTTTACATGTAAGGGTTCTCAAATCTGCAAAATTTATGTGCACAGCACATTCAGAAAAATGTGAAAAGTGCAGATCTGGGTGAATGCAGTCATTAGTTACTTTTAAAATTCTTCACAATATCTTCTTGGCAACGTGAATAACCAGTACACAATTTTTGCTTCAGTATATTATAAAGTGCATATAACATTATTCTTATGACATGTAGTATCTCAAATAACTATATTTTCAGCATTTGAGGGAATATACTGGGAAATAACAGTAAAATGAAACTGTGCTATTTTAAGGAAAATAACTGAAAATTAAAAATGTGAATAATTATGCTAAAAGACCTCTATTTCTTCAACTTTTAAATTCTAAATTTCTGTTATTTTATGATTCCCTATTTATAGAAATGTCCTCTAAAATTCTGTACTGTGTGTTAGAAATGGTATTTTAAATTTAAGGATCTTAATAACTGTCCAAATTTTTCACTAAATGCAAAATTTTTAAATGAAATATAAAATAACTTCTACTTCAAAAAAATATGCCAAATGCTTAAGGATTAAAAGTATTTCATGTAAAAAAATTGCAACATTTTGGTAACAATTAATGGAAAGAAATGCCCTTTCTAGTTCTGTTGTTTTCAGTTGATATATTGTCTTCTACACAAATTCTGCATGAGCCAATACCAGACTTGATTTAATTGATTTTATTATGATTAGACCTGTTAATTTTTTAGAATTGATTATGCCAGAGAGAGGGAGAGCGTATGTGTTCGGAATGAGATTTCTTTTATAAAGCCAGAATTTAACTTATCAAAATCTCTGTTTTGGAAAGAAGTGAATTTGTTGTTTTTGCCCACGCTGACAACTTTCCAAACCATCCATTATTTTAGTTACGAAGTTGGCAAAACCATAAAATAATGTTGCGCAGTTTCCTAATTGGGGGGATATTTGTTATTTAGAGTGTGATTATGGAGTTCCTTAACCCATACTTCCTTCTGTCGATAACCATTAAGAAAGAGCACAGAATAATCAATATGGTTCACTCAAATTTGGTAGATTCTGAGAGTGAATTCTTTCCCGAACATTACTGTTACAATGTACACAAGTTTAACTGTAGTTAGTTTCATTCAGCGCCCTTGTGCTCTTGTTAGCATCTTATAGTAAAGGCGTGGATAAGGAGGGGGAAATAAAGCTTTGACAGATGGTACTCAGCGTTTGACTCCTGCTGAGCTCAGCAGGACCTGTGGTTTCCAAGGTTAGGGCTGTCAAAATGGCTCTGTCTATCAAGTGAATAACAAAGTGTAGAGGGCCTGACCGTTTCCTATACAAAACTTAGATTTCATGTGCCATTATTGTCGGTCTTTCTGCTGATTTAGTAACTTCTAAGGAGAAGAACTGGGGGTTCTGACACAGCCTCCCTATTTAAGAAATTACTTGGAAAGGGAATTCTCTTGGGCTGAAAGAGGTAGGCTGGGATCTGATCTTTTTCTCTTTAGTTTCTCTCTTAAGGTTTCATGACTTGAAAAGGATTCAAAAGCCACCAAAGGTTCACTTTTGGTTATAAGCTCACTGTGAACCCTTAAAAATTAACTTAATGGTGTCTACCTCTCAGAAGGGTAACATGTTTTTAAAAAGAATCCTTAGGGTGGTGGGTATTTTTTCAAATAGAAACATTGAGAATGAAAAGGGAAATGTTTCTATTAAGACATTGATATGTTTAGGGGTGTTTGTCAGGCCTGTTTTTACCTTTCAGAACTCCTAATTTTTGAAAACTGCCCCCTTTCTTGTTTTGCCTGTGTCTAAAGACTTCAGATGCTCAGAGAAAGTACCTGATGCTGAAAGACAGGAAATTGAACAATGTCACCCAAATATGCCTTGTGTCATGCATGCACTGTTACAGCTGTAAGCTTTGGTAAGTCTGATGTTTTCCTTTATGTATATTCCGTGATTTCAAGATGGTTATTGATCTGCTGGGATGATAATAAAAGAGCCTTTTGGCAAAATCATAAGCCCAGGCTTTTTATTAAGACTGCTGAAATTAGTGTTGGGGTGGTGGTCCTGAATAAACTAATAATTATATTTCAATGCTAATTTTATTTTATGCATATAACATTTAAAGAACAATTCCAGACTGTTATTTCAAAGGGACAAAAACTACAAATTTTAAAGAAGAACTTTGAAAATGAAAGACTTTAAACCTGACTTATTACCAAGCATTTTAGTTGCTATTTTTGAGAAGTTGACTAAAGAAGGATATCTTCTCTTTTTAACGCCAGCTTGAGCAAGGACATCCACTAGTATAGTGGTTGTTCCCTACAAGTGTGTCTAAAAAGATGCCTGTCTCCCTAAAATATAAATGAAGAATTTCCTCTGCAAAAATTGTTTATATATGTATATAAAATTCCTTTTATGGATCATGGAACTTATAAATTCCATGATCCATATAAAATTCCTTTTATGATCCATACTATGTTATGATTCCCAGTATACTTAATTATTTTAATCATTAAATTAAAAAAATTTTTAAAAGCTTTGAAGTCTTTACCTTCTTTTAAAACGTTTTTTTTTTTTTTTTAAGCCCTAACCTAGTGTTTTTCCACTGAGACCCTTGGCCTTCACTACATGGTAGCTATTAAGTAAACATTATTGAACTGAAATTAAATGCATACCGAATATCAAATGTAAAAAGTAATACCTTAATTTAAATAAAAAGGAGACAGCTTTTACATCTGATTATTATAAGAAATTTTCAAATGCCAATTTAGCATAAGCCCTTCTCCAGTTGTTTTTTTATTTTATCCTGATAACACTTCTTTTTATCACTTGTAGATAATAATGATAATTAAACAGAAATTTGGAATTTCAAAAAAAAAAAGTCCTAAACCAAAATGCAGCTTTTTCCCCCTCTCCCCTCCTCTCTGCGTCTTTGCTTGCTTTGTTCAACAGGGCAGTTGCTAAGCTTCTTCCTAACAGCCTGTACCACCCCCACCCCCCAAGAAGGTTTTGTAAATGGTAAACTTGCTGAATCAAATTTGCTTTTCATGCATTTGCATTTTTTAAAGAGTCTCTGAGGGTTTTCTTCATGTGACTATGGGGAAGTGTGCTTCTGAAATTTCATCCAAGTCCATAAACTTTAAGGCCCTGGGAATTAAGTCCATCCTTGACAGGAAGTCAGCAATCCTGGAGGAAGGAAACAGAACTAAAAAAGATGTTTGGGCATCACAATCTCATACTTAGCCACTCACCCAAATCTTTTCAGTTTTAACCCAGAGCACTGGCCCAGAGCCCTGGGACCTGAGTGTCCAAATGTCCAGGGCTAACTAATGTAATTAATTTGTTCTAATTGCACTAGGCCCTTTAATTGTTTTTGTTGTTAAACTGTAGTAAAATACACACGGAACTTATCATCTAAGCCATTTTTAAGAGTGCATTCACATTGTTGTGCAACCAGTCTCCAGAACTCTGTTCATCTTGCAAAACTTTATACCCATTAAACAAGAGCTTTCCATTTCCCTCTCCTTCCAGCCCCTGGCAATCACCATTCTACTTTTTGTCTTTATGTCTGTGACTATTCTAGGTATCTCCTATATAAGGAATCATACTATATTTGTCTTTTTGAGACTGGCTAATTTTACTTGGCAAAATGTCATCAAAGTTCATCCATGATGTATCATGTATCAGAATTTATTTTCTTCTTAAGACTGAATAATATTCCATTGTCTGTGTATACCAACACTCTGCTTATCCATTCATCTGTCAATGTACACTTCAGTTGCTCCCACCTTTTGGCTATTACGTATAATGCTAGCTATGAAAATAAGCATACAGCCTTCAGTTATTTTAGAACATGATTTAAAAAAAAAAAATGGTGCATGCTGCAGCCTAAATTAAGAACACAACACACACTCTGGAAGAAGAAAGGCAATAATAGCTAATGTTTATTGAGTACTTACCTTGTGCCAGGCATAGTGCCACACATATTATTGGTCTCAACTCTGAGAGATGCACTATTATTACTGTCATTTCACAGAAGTAAAAACTGAAGTAGAGAAAGGCTGGTTAACTAGCCTAAAGTCACTCAGCTAATAAGTCAGTGAGATGCAATTCTGTAAAATGGAGCTAGAGTCTGCCCTCAGAAAAGGAAAGAAATCAGGGAATCAGTATTCATGGAGCCACAGCCAAGCACCCTAAGGCAAAAACTCCTTGAATGCTGTGCTCTGTGGCCTGGGCTAAAGAGCACTGGGAGCCAGGAAAAAAAAACACACCTGCTAGCTGCAGGACCCTGAAAGATCCCTGAGAGGGTCATCTATGAAAAGAAAGGTTAATCAAGTGTGCTGTGGTCTATAGTTTCCAACAATCCTTCATCCCATATGAAATTTATTATCTAACACTTGATGCCTTGGTTATTTCGCCTACTTGAAGATAAATAGGTAATTTAAAATTTTCAAATATATGATAAATTCTCCAAATTTATAATGAATAGTTTCCTGATCTTATTCCACTAATATTCAAATTTATTCTTTAATACAATATAATTTGTGCTCCCATAAAAACTTATAAGAAAGAATACAAAGACATATTGTCAACAGGAAGATATGAGGCAAAATGTCATTTCTCTTTCAGAAAAGCCTGAGGTGTGCCCCCCCCAACAACAGAATTCCAAATGGAATTGAACAAATTATGTTATGTTCATGTACAAATATGTAACAACATATCCCACTATTATGTATAATTATAACGCATCAATTAAAAAAGGAAACTAGAGAGGAGAGAACAGTGTACATCTAATATACATTCACATAATTAGGGTTATATAATTTCTACCACCTGCCATTGAGGGAAATGAGAAGGATGAGTCTGAGTTAATTAACATTTTCCTCTTCATAGTCAAAATTTATTACTTCATTGATCTCTAGAAAGGTGGACCTGAGTACCCTCATTATCATAAATAGTTTAACCAGCTCTTTTGATTCTATGGTTGTGAAATTAGGTTGTAGATCATTCTGTGTTCATTTTCAGAGCATAAGCTTAACTGGCTGTAATGAATGAATTGTACCCAAGGAAACAAAGGAAAAATATTTCAAGAAAAAAGTTTCATAAAGACCTTTAAAAATCAGGAGGTCCTGCAGATGATCATTTGAATGCCAGAGGTCTTATTTATCAGTAGGTACAGGTTCACAAACCCAGGAAGTACACTCACCAGGAATGGTTTGCAAATCAGGTTGAAGAGAAGAATGGCCATGTTATTTGAATGCTGTGCAAATTGAGTGACAAATGCTTACTTGACCAAAATCCAGGTGTTTCAAATAGAGTTCAGGCAGGTGATTGATCAGGTCTGCAAAGTTTTTTCAGAAATGGCTGTAGATAACCCTCAATATTAATTGAAAAGAATGTTTTCATTTTCTGTTAGCCACCATTTACAGCAGGATAGATGGCTTTATTTTAAACCAAATTATAGAACAATGGAAGCATCCTCCATATTTCAATTTATGAATTTGCTATCTACATTCACTTTCAGCCACAAAAGAGAATTTGGTGATAAATAGAGCATCTTCCTTCTGTGCTTTCAAAAGATGCAAATTTTGCAAACCAAACAGAAGAGGGAGCTATCCATCTGGAAATTAACCAGTCCTTTCAAAATATCTCAAGTAAATATAGAAGGATAGTCTATTATGATTAAGTTTAATGTAGTTTTGTGTTTTAAAACAAGACTATTAATTTTCTGGTGCGTTCAAAATGGGAAGAGAGCTAGCAATAAAGGCAAAAAACATTGAGTTAATTAATGAAGAGGCAAAATATGCAAACCTTTAAAAAGCCAAAAAAAAAAAAATACACTCAAATTTTATGGTTTATCTCACATTTTCTGGGAAAAATGTAGACCCAGAACACACGCCTCAAAAGGCCAAAACCATATTCTGTGACCATACTTCTAATACTACCTTCCTATAGATCATGATTGTAATATGAAACTTTGCCTTTAAAATTAATAACATCTGGAAATAATGGCAAAAAGGAAAAAAGAAAAACTGTTGGGCTGCATCTGTCCTGAAAATGCTACGTAATAAGATTTACTTAATATATTTGAAAGAAAAAAAAATGTTTTGTTCCCCAATTTGTAGCAACATCTGAAAGTTCATGAGGTTATGACCTCTCTTTAAGAAAGCATCTCCCACCACCTGCAAATACCCCAGGAAAAGCAGTTGGAAACAATAAAACACGTGCTAGTTAACGGTTGCCAGGGAAACGGTTCTGGTTCACCAATCAGAAGGCCTGCTCTTCCCAGTGGCTTTGTCCTAGGGAGACATGCGCCAGCTGTTAGTGAATAACCATTGTTATAGATCATCAGGAAATCACAGTCAGCAGGCAACCCAGCCCCACTGGAAGTTTATTTCTCATATTTGTTCATCACCAGGGCAATCCTCCACCTTTAAAACATCGCCTTAGGCCGGGTTAACTAAAAAACACCCTTCACGGCAGGATTATTTAAAGGAGGCAAGTTGCAAAATGGTCTTTTTGCGCAGCAAACAGATTTCTACCTTTGATTCCAAGGGCATCATCCTCCTGTCCCCTTGGCTCTCCAGTGTCAACTACAGGGCAAATATCTGAAGGAAGCCGGGTTGGGTGCTGTTCCTCCTTTCCTTGATTGGCTACTCAGATACACACCCCCTACACTTCAGACACCCAGGGCTTTCACACCAGCCTCCAGGAACTCCCTGCTGGAGAGACCAGTATGATTGGCTACTGAGGTGCTCTACAAAGGCAGCTTGCTGCAGCCATAAGGAGAGGGGCTGAGAAGACAAAGCTTTGGATCTCTTCCTACCAACATGCAGACTTCAACCTTCTGAACAGCCTCACTGTTACCAAAGTTAGACTTTTTATAAATTTAAAATTACATAGATGGCGTTGACCTTTAAAGCTTAAAAACTGATGAACGATTAGATAAGCCTATCCAATCACCAGACATATTTTAAAAAATAGAGATAACTACATTTATATTTTTGGACCCTTGCATTAGGAGATTAGACACCATTTGGCCTTAACAACAAATAAAAGGATGAACAAACAGAAATAGCAACAACTCTTCTTAGTCTGTCTGAAGATTGAGATGACAGAGCCTTGCCCCACTCCCCAAATTGGAGACAAGTAAATACAGAGAATCCCAATTTACTGGGTCAGAAACTTCCTTGAGAACCAGTGCTGGGTAGGAAAACCCAAACTCCAGTTGCCACAGGATCAGTGTGGATAGGTCTGAGAGTTAAAAACTCCAGGGAGACCCAGTCATAGTGACCCCCCCACCCACACACACCCAACACAAACACACCCAACACCTAACTATGGAAGAGCCCAGATAAGGAGAATTGCATCTGACTGCTTTTCAGAAACCAAGCAAGCAGAGTAGTGTAGAATATATACATTGAGAGAGGAAAAATCCGATATAAAATTCAGTACCAAGTGTATGAAATTATCCTTTCAAAAGTAATAAAGACTTTTTTCAAACAAAAATTGATAGAATCTGTTGCCAATAGACCTACCTTGAAAGAAATATTTAAAAGTTTTTCCAAGAGAAGAGAATGATATAGGTCAGAAACCCAGATGTAGGTAAAGAAAGGAAGAACATCAGAAAAAGAATAATGGAAGTTAAAATAAAAGCTTTTTCTTATTAATTGATTTGACATATGTTTTCAAAATGTTAAAACTGAGTTTAAATGTTAAAAGTGATAGCAACTATGTATTCAGTTACATACACTGTGTTTTATTCATAAATGCCCACAAATAAACATATGCTTATGCATTCTTAGGTAACAGCAATGATATATGTGACAGAATGAGGGAATTAGGAATATTTTATTATAAAGTACTTGCATTACTCATGAAGCTGTATAGCATGAATTGATTTGGATTAATTGCAAATGTATGTTATAAAACCTGGGGCAACTACTTTTAAAAAGTAAAAAAAATCATAATTGATATAAGAAAGGAGCAAAAATTGAATAATATAAAATGCTTAAACTGTAAAAGAAGTGTGGAAGACAAAAATGGGAATAAAAAGCAAGGGCAACAAATAGAAACAATAGGATTGTTTTCAACAAATAGAAAACAGTAACAAATATGGTAGCTATTACTCCAACTATAACAATAATCACTTTAACCATCCACGGGCTATATACCATAGTATCTGTCTATAAATGACAGAGATTGCCAGAGTGGATCAAGAATGACCCACTATTTGTTATTGTCTGCAGGAACCCCTGTTTAAATATAAAAATACATAGATTTAAAGTGAGTGTATGGCAAAAGATATTTCATGATAACATTAATAAAAGAAAACACAACTGGTTACACCAATTTTAGACAAAACAGGCTTCAGAGTAAGAGGTATTATTTGGAATAAAGAGGGATATAACATGATGAAAAGCCTCCAAAAGGAATAAATAATAATCATTAGCATGTATATATCTAACAAGAAAGTGCCAAAATATCTGAGAAAAAAAGCTGATAGACTTCAAAGTGAAATAGATGAACCAATCCACTGTTATTGTTGGAGAGTTTCATATTTCTTTATTAGTAATAGACAGAAAATCAGTAAGGATATAGATGAGCTCAGACAATTTATTCAATGATAATAATGCATCCTTCTGGGGCTTACTTGGAACATTCACCAAAACAGACCATTCTGGACAAAAGAGCATACCTTAAAAGCTTTGAAGAATAGAAATCAGAACAATGTATACCATCTTGCCACAGAGAATCCAACTAAAAATCAACAATAGAAAGATAGTGGCAGGAAAAAAATGGTATTAAACATACTTCTAAGTAAACTATGAGTCAAACAATGAATCCTCTGGGAAATTCAAAACATTTCAAACTCAATAGAAATGAAAATACAACTTATCATACTTAGGATGAGAGTGGAAATGTAGCTCAGTGGTAGAGTGCTTGCCTAGCATGCTCAAGGTCCTGCATTGAGTCCTCAGTACTGGGGCGGGGTGGAAAGGGAGAGACAGGATGAGTCAAAGCAGCACATAGAGGGAAATTTATAGCATTAAGTACATATGTTAGAAAAGAAGAAATACTTAAAATAAATAATCTAAGTTCCAACTTAGCAAACTATAAAAGAAAATAAATTAAATCCAAAGTAAGTAAAAGAAAAGAAATAATAAAAAGTAGAGATGAAATCAGTGTAATTGAAAACCAGAAATTAGTAGAAAAATTCAACAAAACCAAAAGTTGGTTCTATGAAAAGATGAATAAAATTGGTCAATCTGTAGATAGGCTAAGGGAAAAAATAAGATTAAGATATCAAATATAAGGACTAAATTCAGAAATAAGAGACATCATTAGAGATACCATGGGCATTAAAAGAATAATAAAGGAATATTATGAATAACTATGTACCCACAAAATTTAATAATCTATATGAAATGGACCACTTCTTTGAAAGAGACAACCTGCCAAAACTCACACAAGAAGAAAGAGACAATTGGAATGACTTGTATCTATTCATGATATTGGCCGAAAATTAAAAAACAGTAAGCAAAGAACCCACATGGGTTCACTGGTGGCTTCTATCAAACATTTAAGTAAAACATTTTACCAATTCTCTGAAATCTCTTGCAGAAAATAGATGAATAGGGAATATCCCCTAACTCATTCCTAAGGAATTAGCATTAGGAAGCTAGCATTATCCTAATACCAAAATCAAAAGAGAAGTTTCAAGAAAGGAAAACTACAAATTATTACTTCTCAACAAAGTATTAGCAAAATCAAGTTCAACCATATATAAAAATAATTATACTCCATAACCAACTGGGATTTATCCCAGGTATGTCAGGAAGGTTCAACATTTGAAAATTCATTTACATAATATATCAACAGGCTAAAGAATAAAAATCACATTATTATATTAATGAATTCAGAAAAAATATTAGACAAAATTCAATATTCATTCATGGTAAAAACTCTGCAAACTAGGAAGAAAGGAATTTCTGCAACTTTATAAAGAACATCTACAAAATACCCACAGTTAACATCATATTTAATGAGAAGAAACTTGGAAATTTCCTACTAAGATCAAGGAATAAGACAAGAATGTCCTTTTTCACCACCTCTTTTCAACACTGTATTAGAAGTCATAGCTAATGCAATAAAACAAGAAAAATAAATAGAAGATATACACATTTAGAGCAAGAAATAATACTGGTTTATGAAAGAACATCTATCTAGAAAGCCTGAAAGAATTAAAGAAACTCCTAGAACAAGCAATTGTAGCAAATTTTCAGGATATAAGATTAATAAATAAAAGAAAATCACTTTCCTATATACCAGCAATGAACAATGAAATTTGACATTAAAAATACATTACATTTACATAAGCACCCCCAATAATGAAATACTTAGGGAAAATTTTAACCAAAGATGTACAAGATCTACATGAGAAAACTATAAAATTCTGATAAAAGATATGAAGGAACAACTAAATAAATGGAAAGATGTAACATTTTCATGAACAAAAAGATTCAATATTGTCAAGATATCAGTTCTTCTTAACTTGAACTATGAGTCAACACAGTCCCAGTTTTAGATATAACACCACAGGTATGACTCATGAGTGAAATAACTGATAAGGTGGACTTCATCAAAATTTAAAACTTTGGCTCTTAAAAAGAAGATGTCAAGACACATTAGATTGGGTAGAGAGAAGTGATGGGAGGGGAGAGGGGGGATGTGGGGAATAGAAGGACTGCAGAATAAAATAGACATTATTATTGCTGTGGATATATACATGACTGCATGACCAATGTAATTCTGCAACCTGTACACTCAGAAAAATGAGAAATTATACCATCTGATTCAAATGTATGATATGTCAAGATCATTGTACTGTCATTTGTAACTAATTAAAACAAATAAAAAAAGAAGAAGATGTCAAGAGATTAAGAAGATAAGCCACAGACTAGGAGAAAATACTTGTAAAAGACCATCTGATAAAGGACTGTTATCAAAAATACAGAGAGAACTTTTAAAATCCATAGTAAGAAAATTAACCCAATTAAAAATGGGCAAAGGTTCTGAATAGACACTTCACGAAAGAAGATATGGTAAGTAGCATATAATAGATATTCAATATCATATGTCATTAGGCAATTGCAAATTAAAACAACATTATACACCTAGTAGAAGTGCCAAACTCCAGAACACTGAAAATATCAAATGCTGGCAAAAATTTGGAGCATAAGAACTCATTGTTGATGAGAAAGCAAAACTGTACATACACTTTGGAAGAGAATTTTTCAATTTCTTACAAAACTAAACATACTTGTAGTACATAGTACAGCAGTCATAGTCCTTGCTATTTACCCAAAGGCGCTAGAAACATGTCCACACACACACAAAAAAAAATCTATACTCAGGTGTTTATAGAAGCTTTGTTCATAATTGCCAAACTTGAAAGTAGCCAATATGTCTTTCAGTAGTTGAATGAATAAATAAACTGTGATATATCAAGACAAAGGAAATTATTGCTCATTAAAAAAGAAATGATTTGCCAAGCCATGAAAATAAGTGGAAGAAACCCAAGTAAATATTATTGAGCAAAAGAAGGCAATCTGAAATGACTATATATACTACTGCATGATTCCAATAATATTACACTGGGGAAAAGGCAAAATTATGAAAACAGTAAAAAGATCAATGGTTGCCAGGAGCTATAGAGAGAGTAGGAATGAATAGGCAGAGCACAGAGGATTTTTAAGGCAGTGAAACTATTCTGTATAAGACTATAGTGTTGGATATATATCATCATGTATTTGTCAAAAAACCTACATAAAACGCCAAAAATTAACTTTAATGTAAACTATGGATTTGGGATAATGATTAATGATTTATAATTGTAGGTTCATCGATTGGAACCACTTGTAGGTGTGGGGGAAGTTGTACATTTGTAGGGAGAGGGTATACAGGTACTCTGCACTTTCTACTCTATTTTGCTGTGAATCAAAAACTGCTCTCAATGATTTTTTTTAAAGAGAGAGAGAGAGAGAATTTAATATTTATTTTTTTTTAGTTTTTTGGCGGACACAACATCTTTGTTTGTATGTGGTGCTGAGGATCGAACCAGGGCTGCACACATGCCAGGCGAGCGCGCTACCGCTTGAGCCACATCCCCAGCCCTCAATGATTTTTTTAAGAGACTTCTTAAATCCACATTTTAGAAATTTAGGTTCAAGAGATCTTGGTTGGGGCTTGGATATCATAAATCTAAGATATTTCCAATGTTCAACCAGGGTTGAGAATCACTGGGCAGATCTTGGCCTGATCTTTCAAAAATGAATGTATGCTGTCTAATTTTTTCAGACCTTTAGTCTCTACTAGGAATAATCTTACAAATTTATTTGTATGAATATGCCAATAGCCGACAATGCTTACATATCAGGTATTTGTGTTTATGAAGTGATATTTATTTACCCATGTGCTTAAATGAACAGGAGCCCTATATTATGGGCTGCCTGTTTCTAAACAGCCTAGTTACAGAGGCAACCAAAATGTTGAGGCTCTTCCAGAGCTGTGCTTCGTCCACGCCTCACATGAAGCAAAGAAATAATCAAGATAAAAAAATCAGGGACAGGGCGACTATGATTCCATTATTCACAGTTCAGTTTCCCTTCAAGGGAACAAGTAATAACTTGGACCAGGCCCTGCTAACACATGTAAAACAAAAAGCATGATTTGAGAAAATTAATAATGGCATAAGAAGCCTTGTCTTCCTTACATAACCAAGGTATACTGCTCCCATTCCTTGGAACTTAGAAGAAGAGACTGAAAATCATGGAATTCCCAGCAAAAGCTCGTCCTCTCTTCATAACCCAGAAGGAAGTAGTTCTCTATTTTTAAAGGATGGAAATGTTCTCCCTTGAAGCCCAGATGTTTTCTATCTTTGTAAGTTGCAATTACTTCAACACATGATTTTAGCTCCACTCAAATCAGATCAGGGCCACCTGTTATATCCTCTACACACTTATGAGAGATTTAATGTTAAGTTTGTATTTATGGTTTATTTAGAAAAGTCAGAATGCAATTGAGAGGATACTTTTAAAGTAATTTTGAGGTCCAAAGATGTGTATAGGGTAGATTAACAGATAATCAAGACACTGTGTTGGGTAAACATAATCAAACCTAATTTTGGGATTCACTGCTACATAAATTTGGAATATAACCCAGAATTTAAAAAGCTCATCTGAAATACAGCTATATGCCTAAAAGACAATATAACATCATACAATTTTTATAAAATTATTAATTCCACTACTAAGCCAAATATTATGAAAAATGTGCATTATAGTGTACTTTACCATCAGACTATTTTTCCCCCAAGTGCTTTCCCTTTCCCTCCTTTCTTCTCTTTCCCGATTGGATTGCTCTACTCTATTGACCTCCCTTTTCTATTACTGTAATTTTAATTAATGTACACACATACACACACACACACACACGGGATTCATTGTGGTATTTATATATAAACATAGGATAACAGTAGATTTCATTCCCCAGTACTTCCCCATACCCTTCCCTCCTCCATCCCTCTTCACTATTCCAATGGTCTTCCTTCTATTTTCATGAGATCCCTACTCCCCTTGTGCACATGTGCATTTCCACATATGAGAAAACCTTTGACTGTTGACTTTGAGTTGGCATATTTCACTTAGCATGATGTTCTCCAATTCCATTCATTTACTTGCAAATAATTTCTTTCTTATTTATGACAGAGTAAAACTTTTTTGTGTATATATACCATTTATATATATAATATATATTATATATAAATATAAATTTATATTTATATATAAATATAAATTGGCTATAGTGAATTATACTGCCATAAATATTTGTATACATGTATCACTACAGTGTACTTATTTTTAGATCCTTTTGGATAAGCATCAAGGAGTGAAATTGCTGGATCATATGGTGGATCCTAGTCTATTGAGAAATCTCCATACTGCTTTCCAAAGTGGTTGTACTAATTTGCATTCCCACCAAAAATGTATAAGTGGACCATTTCTCCCACATCCTCACCAGCAATGATTGTTCTTTGTATTTTTGATGATTGTCATTCTAACTGGAGTGAGAGATAAAATCTCAGTGCATTTTGATTTGCATTTGCCTGATTGCTAAGGATGTTGAGCTTTTTTTCATACATTTGTTGGCCATTTGGATTTCTTCTTTTGAGAAATGTTTCTTTAGATCTTTTGCCTATTTATTTAGTGTTATTACTTTTCTCAAAGTGTTAAGTTTTTTGAGTTCTTTATATATTCTGGATATCAATTCCCTGTTGGAAGAATTTCTGGGAAAGATTTTTCCATTCTATAGGCTGCCTCTTCATGCTTTTGTTTCCTTTGCTGTGCAGAAGCTTCTAAATTTGATACCACCTCACTTATTAATTCTTGGTTATATTTCTTTGAGTTTTAGAAACCTTATTAAAGAAGTCAGTGCCTGTGTCAATATGTTGGACTGTTATCTTTTTTTTAAGGAGTTTCAATGTTTCTGATCTAATTTCTAGGTCATTGATCCACTTTGAGTAGATTTTTGTGCAGGGTGAGCACCATTTGTTTAACAAGCTATCTTTTATCCAAAGTATGTTTTTGGCACCTCTGTCAAGTATCAGATGACTATATCTATGGGAATTTGTCTGTGTATCATCTATTGTAATCCATTGGTCTTCTTATCTATTTTATGCATGCCAATACCATGCTGTTTTTGTTACTGTGTAGCATAATTTGAGATCAGGTATTGTGATGCCTCTAGCATCACTCTTCTTGCTTAGGATTGCTTTGGCTTTATGGGTCTTTTACTCGTCCTTATAAATTTTAAGACTATATTTTATTCTGTGAAGACTGTTACTGATATTTTGATGGGGATTGCATTGAGTCTGTAGACTGCTTTTGGTAATATGCCTATTTTGACAATTTTAATTCTGCCTATCCATGAACGTGGGAAGTCTTTCCATCTTGGTGTTATATAATTTTCGTTTTAGAGGTTTTTCACCTTCTTATATTTATTCTCACTTTTTTACACTATTGTAAATGGAGTAGTTTTCTTGATTTTTTTCTCAGCAGATTCATCATTGAAATATAGGAAAGCTATTGAGTTTTGTATGTTGATCTTATATTGTGCAACTTTACTGAATTTGTTTATCAGATCTCCATGTCTTCTATGGGAATTTTGACTTATTAGGTGGAAGACACATGAGAAATGAAAAGGGAGAAGCAAACCTCCTCATTCTACTCATCTCTTATGATTATTTAGGAATAACTGTAGATTAAGGAAGACATGCAACGTCTAATATGTAGATAAAGTTGCTTGAGACTCAAGACTCATGGACATGAGTTTCCCATCCAGTTTTAACCACACTGTTACAAATGAGATTGGTTGTAGTTTGGAGAAGCTTCACTTTTCCCCTTTTCCTTCATTCTCCATGGAGATGAGTGGCAGAATTAGAGTGTACATCAGTGTTAAACTCCTGTCTGAATCCCAACTATAATTCCAACTTCCATCTATTTCAATTTTGAATAAACATTAGATTTTACAAATCTAACAGGACAAGAAAGATCACTGTAAAACAAAGACAAATTATTTTCCCTCCTAAATACAATTTTCAAAGTGGCAGACTAGAAAATCTCTGCAGGCAAATGTGATGTCACTGAAGAAATCACACACTTACCTGTAGAGATTCTTTGGTCTGGCAGCTTCAAGCATCGAACCATTTCATCAACTGTGGTTTCCTGCATGTGTTTCTTTTACTTGGAATAAATATTATAGCCCTATAACTAAGGGATAACTAATTTATTGAACTTGGGATTCATCTAAACTAAGAAGAGAACATGCTTCATGATAGCTGGGTCTCACCAGTGAAATTGTAAAATACAAAAGTTGTTTGTGACATGCTTAAAGTAGTAGTGATCAAAGTGTGACTCCTCCAATTGGCATCATCAGCATCACCTGGGAACCATTTAGAAATACAGTTTCTTAAACACACCCAGGCCTCCAAAATAGGACATTCCAAGTAGACCCAGCAACCTGTATTCTAGCAAGCTCTCCAGGTAATGCGGCTTCATGCTCAAGTTTGCAACCACTGGCTTAAAAAAAAAAAAAAAAGATTATAACTGGAACACTGAACTCAAGAGATCCTCTGATGTTAAATAGTGTATGAATAAAATCAGACAAAAATAATATATGTTCATAAAGATATTATTGTCCAGAATACATTTCTTTTCTAAAGTGATGATCTTAATGATAAGCATAAGCATTAACAATGGAAAGAAACATCTTCCTTTAACTCTTATTTTGCCAATGGAATTGCAGAACTATGCTTATTTCCTTAGAAACAAATAGTTAAGAAATCTTATTTAGGAGGAGAAAACGTTTTCATGTTTGGGAGGATTAAAAGGGTACTGACATCATTCAAGTCATGAGCCATAATTCTTATTAGATTTTATTGCTACATTCTTCACACAGCTTTGGAAAGTTATTCCTAAGAGCACAAAATATGCACTTAGACTGCACACAGAGAAGGAACATGCTCTCACAATGAAATTATTTTAGGTTGGCCCAATAATACTTGAAAGGCTCAAGACTTATTCTCTATGTAATGTATCTTGGCAAAATAAGTGATGACTTCATATAAATTTGTCTCTTTCAACATCCTTTATAATTTGCCCTCTAAATAGTTAAATTTGGCTGCAAATTATCTAATTTATGTATCTTAAGAAAAATTTTTCCCTTTTGAATATTATAAAAATTTCAGGGTAAAAAGCATTTAAAAATGTAATCAAATCTGGCATTTAATTTAATTTTTTATAAAAATTTCAGGGTAAAAAGTATTTAAAAACATAATAAAATCTGGCATTTAATGACTATATAATTGAGTCTTATACAAAACTACATAATTGAATCTTATACATCAGATTGTAATATCTGAAAGATTGGTATGCCTGTTAACCAATAACTTCTGGTGGCATGTTAAAAATTTATTTTCAGTTTTATTCTTAATGAATTCATTTTGATTATTTCTGGACCATCCCAATTTCCCATGATGTGATGGAACAAAATTGTAACATTCAAAAATTGAATTAGATCACACAGAAAACGTCAACTGACTCAGATGGTAATAATGAGGTTTGGCTCATTCATTGAAAAGTGAGAGCCCAACTATGTCCAGAATGTACAAAGACAATGCTTGAGATCAGCAAGATGTTTTAAACTCTTTAAATGACCTGATGGAAGTACTTTTACTTAGATAAGGATTAAAAGGTTCTCTAAATATCCCACTCCTTTACTTTTATTGGAATTAAATCAGTTCAATTTCAGTGCAGCTGCTGATCAAAAGCTCCAATTGACAATCTTAAATGTCTTTGATAATAAAAGAAAACAGTTATTAACCAATGTATTTCAATTTGATATACAAAATCTTTAAAACATGGGATTTCACTGGAAGAAACAATAGAAAGTAATACTAGGAACTTAAAATCCTCCCAGGCAGGAGGGGGTTATAGCTATCTGATCCTCTACTAATGGCCATAACTGCATGAAGCACTGCATATATATTATCTAATTTCATTTTCTCACAAATCTAGTAAAGTTATTATTGACAGTTCTAGTCTATAAACAAAGAAATTGAACTTAGACATAAATGGGAAGGAAAGAAATGATCTGAATCTACACAACCCAATATCTGGGATTAAAAAGGTAAGGAGGAATGAGCATGGAACCCAGGAAACCATGGTTTAAATACTGGATTCCTCAACTTAAACTAAGCCTCTCTGCATTAAATTTCTACATCTTCAAAACAAGCAAAGTGTTCTCTTTCCTGTTTACTTCCTATGCCTGGGGAAAAAAATGTTTGTTAAAGATAGAACTGGAAAGATGCAGGATGTTGTTATTATGTTTGGGAGAAACTAGACAAGCTTTGGGGATGGCTTGGTTTCCAGCTACTATTTGTTGCCACCCCAGACTGCATCCATAGATACAGCAACTGCAAGAAAAAGAATGTTGATAGAAGGTGGAGGGGGTGATCACTTGTCTCCTTCAATGTCTCCAAGGACACTGGCCTTCTGTCTTTGAGCTGCCTTGTTCCCAGGCCCAGCCAGGCTGCCTGGTTCAAACGCTGATGATCCCAAGAACATCAACCCTGAGGGCAAGCACACAGCTTCTCTTGAAACACTGTGCCAGATGAGTCCACATGGTCTCTCCTCTTCTGACTGGGTGACAGTTTTCCTCCTCTTCTTTCAAGGGATGTCAAGGTTTTCAATAAATGTATAACTAAAATACTCCAATGTCCAAGGGTCTATGCAGAAGTAAAGCTGGGTTACCTCATGCCACCTCTCAGGGACCTGAAATTCCTAACTGGCCACAATCTTCACAAGACAGTTTAGAAGATCCACCATTCATAGAATTGTAACATTCAGATCTGGAAAGGAAATTAGTGACCACTTATTCCAATTCAATTACTTAATGATTGCTGATTTTGTGGTAGGCATTTTCTGCACAGTTCCATTTAGTTCACATAACAACCTTGTATGAAGTTTGACTGTTAATGGGCCCATTTTGCAGATGAAAAATCTGAAGCTCTTGTAAGTTTACTTAGGTCCTTGAACCATGTCTAAACGATCCCAAAGCCCATAATCTCAACTACTGCCCAGAGATAAAGAGGCCCTAGGTCATACAACTAATTAGTGATAAACCTGAAAGTAGGTCTCAGTTTCCTTTGTACCACATCTCACTTACTTCTGAAGAATTTACTTGAATTGCCTGTATTCTTATAAAAGGTGCTCTAAAGCATTATTCACTTTGTCATAGCCAAGTAGTTGATCCGAAAGCAAACCTGCTCAATTATAATCCACTGGCTAAAGTGGACATCTAGGAAGGTTCTTATGAATTATAAATTTATTTATACCTTTATTAACCCTAATAGCTAAATGCTAAAATCACCCATTTCTAATGCTGAGGACACAGCAAACTATAAATTTCATACCTTCTTATGAAATAGATGCCTCATCCCTTCCAAAGATCTCTGGCAATTTTTAAAAATTAAGACAAAACAAATCATCAATATATTTGTGACACTGCAGGGATCATTTGAGGAGTTCATAAAACCAGTTTGGTTTAGCACTTATAAACAGGTAAATGCTCTCTATTTATTATTCATTGTCAAAGTTACACATTACATGTAAATTCTGTCTTCTGTAAGCTTTCAACAGAAGGCTCCATTAAGAATATGAGAGTCTGTAAAAAAGTAGACAAATGCATGGCAAATGCTTTTTATTTTCTATCTTATTGATCACTCATCATCAGTAGATGCCATGGAGAACCCTTTTCAGTTCACAAATTGACTATCTATCAAAATAAAATATGTGTTTGATGAAATTTGATTTGCTAAAAGATATGGTTAATTGCTACGCTAAGTACAAAGGAAGTTTTTTGGAGTGTCTTTGGCTCAACATTTTTTTTTCTCCTCTATTTCTGTTTTTCATCATCTTGCTTCTTACTTTCTTTCCCTCCTTCTATCTCTGCAAAACCCAGAACTGTGTTTTTGTTGTTAGGAAGAAGGGAGGTAAAGGGCAGAATTTCTTCTGGGGTTACACATAGAATATTCCGTCTCTCAAGGCTCCAACTAGGAATTTCAGAAGAACTCCAAGTCATTATTTCTTTGCACAGGTTATTGCTTTAAGGAGACCATCATGAATTATATATTTTAAAAGTAACTTATCACCATTGTCATTATCGAAAAATATTTGTAGAGCACACAATGTGCTTGGAACAGTGCCAGAAGCTGTATATTCTTGAAGGCTTTAAACAACACATTCCTTAAAAAAAAAAAATGGGAATTCCTCTTTGAACTTCCATTTTCAACCCTCTTGGATTTGGAAGGTGCATTAAAATTATCCTTTATTTCAGGTTTTAATGATATCTTATGCTGATTTTCCTATCTCACTTTTATGGAATTTTATGGATTTCAATGTTTTCTCTAACATTTTATATTTTAGAATAAGCCCTCTTTTCTCACTCATGCATAAAATGTCCTAACTGTTCACATTTAACTTTAAATATCTTTGTGGGAAGGACACAAATTCATTTAAGAAACCAAACATGTGAAAACTCTGAGTAGTAAATATTTATAAAGATGGTAATGTTCTCTTTCTTGACCTGGGTGGTGGTTACATGGGTGTGTTCACTTTGTGATAATTCATCAGAACTGTACACTTGTGATTCCTGCATTTTCCTCTAAGTGTATTTACCTCAATAAAATAATTTTAAAATATGTATTTTTGAAGAATTCTATCCTGGCATCTTCTCCCCAAACATATACAAGCCCACAATTGCCCAAGTTATTCTCCCCCTCCAAGGACCCTCCCTGCTCACCCTGTAGACTAATTCTTCAACCTCCATCCTGATAAAGTGGTTTTAGAAGTCTTAGGCATCAGATATTCTATTCTCTCATGGGCTTTCTGCACTCTGATTGTTTTTGTTGTTGTTGTTGTTTTGTTTTTTGTTTTTGTTTTTGTTTTTGTTTTTGTTTTTGTTTTGGTACTGGGGATTGAACTCAGGAGCACTGGATCACTGAGCCACATCCCCAGCCCTATTCTGTATTTGATTTAGAGGCAGGGTCTCACTGAGTTGTGTAGGGCCTCACCATTGCTGAGGCTGGCTTTGAACTCACAATCCTCCTGCCTCAGCCTCCCGAGCCCCTGGGATTACATGCATGCACTACCATGCCCAGAGGGCTTCCTTCACCCGATGGGCCCCTGTCCTCTCTCATAGGTCCTGAACTTCCCTTAATATCTCCAATGATGTAGAGAATGTTCCTCTCATTTCTTCCTCGCAGCACTATCTCTAGCCACTCTTGCTGCTACCCCACAAAGCTCCAAGTGTCCTTTCACAAGTGGCTTTCTCAGACCCCTCTTCACAAAGTACTCTTACAATTTAAAAATGGCTTTGCCTCCTGATTTCTCTCCCTTTCCCCTTTCCTCACCATATTTCTGGAACTTTTGTTTCTGAAACATGGGTCCCATGTTGCTTTGGAACTCCCTGGGAAAGTACTGCTATAAGACATTCTCCCATATACATTTGTTCTTTAAGAATTTTTCTGATAGTGTTGTTATCAAGATCAATTAAGGTGATCTACAGAAAATTCTTCATCCAAACCCAGGCACATAGTAGACACTCATTTAATAGCAGTTTTTGATATTGTTAATCGTTGTAGTATGGTTTTATAACAAACACTATTACGCATTTATATAAATAGTCTTATTTAAACCCCTAGAAATCCTATGATACAGATTTGAGATCTGATTCTAAAATGAGGAAACGGAGCTTTTGTATGGAGTTGAACATTTTTGCTGGGTCACTAACCAAGTGGATGCATTTGCTTCTAAATAAACACCTTCTTGCAGGATGTGAATCCTGCCAGATTGTGGCATGGCACTCAACCCCTCAATAAGAAGTCAACAGTCAGTCCCAGTCGGCACTGTGAGAACTCCAGAAAACATCTCAAACCTGGTCCTTGCTCCAAGGAGCTGATAATGGGTAAGTCAACCCTTTTGCAACCTTTGTGCAACATTCTGTCATTGAGACTTAAGGGTTTATCAGCTTCAACTGTCAATTATCTTCTATTCTTTTGTGTTTGTTGCTTTTAGTTTCTCTTCCATTCTCCCAAACCAAGTATCCACTTAAAAAGCTGGAAGTTTCTTCTTAGAAACTTCTTCACTGTTGCAAGAATCTTCAGAAGCCTGGATTCTGAACAGTCTCGCCTAAAAATTTCTAGAATTAACTTCCTTTCTTCTATGACTGTCGGCGTGCTCTATCAAAGAAGGTAGGTCCAAGATGATCCAGTCACTCTAAAACAATTGAGCCAGATCCAGGGTTCATGTCTCTGGAGTTAGTTGGTGCTATCTCTAGTCTTCAAACGAGAAACTTCAAATATTCTTTCTTTTTTAAGAAAGGGAAGGTGGCATACGCCAGGTGTTAAGAGTTGTAACCCAAATGTACATAGGCAACACCTGACTATTTTAATAGCAATTAATTTCTAATTACTTAAGTCATTATCACTATACCTTCCACTTTTGGAGAGAGCAACAAATCCCTTGTAGTAGGGCTGGCTTCTTTTTATAGCTTTGAAGAAGCTTAAACTAAAGAAGGATAAAGTTTATCCCATGGAGTCCATCCTTTGTATCAATAGCACTTAGGCTTTGTTGTTAATTGTGACCACCCTTCAGAATGTGGAAAACACGCCAATGGGAAGCTTAGCTTCATGGCAGTTCTGGCTTTGGCCTTGGGCTGGACACCCACTTATGCACAGTATGACTCAAACTCCCTTCTCGTAACGCCTTATCTCTGGACACCATTCTCCATGAATCCCTTTCTCTATTCGTAATCATTTCTAATCCTCATGCTCCTCTGTCTGACCTTCTCTTCCCACAAAAATCCAGAAAGTATGCACTTAATAAACAAACAAATCCATTGACAAAGATAGATGTATTCAGGGAAGCTTTACCAAAATTCAACTTCAAACTGGTATTTAACAAAATTCCAGCCAAAATGCTCATTTGCAACTCTAGCCAACTATTTTATTGAAACCAACTTGAAGCCAAACATATTCTGAATGCCTACAAGGCTACAAAAATAATAAATAATGTTTGGCTCTCTCTCAAACCTTGGAGGATTCAGTCTCAATCACAGAAAGAACAAGAAGACAAGGTAAAAGGAAATAGACCTGAGAAAGGTTATGGCTTGGCAGTGACCCCCCCAACCAGAAATCAAACAGTAGTTCATTTGGAGAGCTTTCAGGCATTCAACACAACTGCTAGGAAATCAGGATACAGAAAAGAAACATTGATTGGGTTCTTATGAGTCCTCTTATATACCAGCACTTTTCCAATTGACTTTTGTAGATTCCCTGCCTTTAAGTTAATTTCCAAAAAAAGGGAATGCTTAAGACAACTGAATGTGACAAAATTAGTAAAATTCCAGTATTTTTATGTGTTTGAACATTCAAGGACTTGGGATGTTTCAGAATTTAGTCCTGAAGACTAAGGGAGGATTAGAGTTCTAAACAACTTGCCTCAGATGACAGAGTGCTCAAGTCCATAAAGAAGAGAAAAACTAAATTGTAAATATAGTTTGTATCAACTCTAGATACCACTGGGTTGTGAGAAGACATAGAAATCATGCAAATTCAGAAGCAAATCCAGAGATAGGGACTTCTCTTGATACACACGCTAGTATACCCTGATACATCAGTAACTTGAGCAAGGTTAAAAAGTGGATCTGAAAAACTTCTAGAAAAAAAAAAGAAAGAAGACACAAGCATAAAAAATACAAGCACAACTTGGATATTTTTTCTAATATCTAGAGGTTAAAAATTTGAATTGTAATATAAAAGTTTGATTTTAATATAAAAGTAATTGAGTTAACCAAAGCACATGGTAACAAAATAAATTTAGCATTTATTGAAGATCATGTATCAAATTTTGTACTAGTGGGATGTTTTTATATATATCACACTCAGTTCTTAAAACTCTAATGCACAAGTATTAACAAAGCAACTGAGGTTCAAAAAAATAAAATAATTTGTCTTACAGCCCACAGCTAGTAACTGGTAGAACCAGGAATCACAAGTCCCACCTCCTTCCAAAGCTCATGTGCTTCATTCCACAGTCAAGCTAACAGCAGGAAGAATAAATCTTCCAAGTTTTCACAAAGTATTCAAATAGTTCTAGCTTTGAAAAAATAACACCAGTCTTCAGAGAAATATTAAATTTGTCACCATCTGAACAGATTCAATGACTACATAGAAATTTCTTTCTTTATTGCACTCAAATACACATCTCTGACATCACAAATTCATACATTGCTATGCTTACCAAGAGATCAATAGAAGTATCTTACTAGGAATTTGGTAGTATCCCCAGAATATTTGAAAAAAAAAATGTATAGTCAGTGTTACAAACAGCTTACCCCTTGATATTCTATTGTTAATATTTTTCCAGTTTATCTGTTCAATGGATATTCTATCACATTAGCATAGCTTTGTTATCAAAACTGCTTTGTATCAATGTCTTCCTTTTTCTTTCTTAAATGCCCATAATAGAAACCTAAGACAGTAGACAAGATAGCAAAGTATGCCCCTGTCCTTCCCTCAGCAGTGTGAACATGACATGTGGGTATGGATTCACCCCTGCTGTCTCATCTTCTTCACCAACAACTAATACAGAATTTCCATTTCCATTTGCAATCTCCTTTTTCTAATGTTTTCCAGTGAAAGAAATAACTACATCTCTATTCATGCCACCTCTTCTTTTTTATTAGAACATTATAATTTTGCAAAGCAGTTGGGTTTCATTTTGACAAAACATACATGCATAAAATTTGATTTCAGTCTCTATTCTCCTCCCTTCTCCCTTCCCTCTTCCCTCCCACTATTCTCCTTCCTCTAATCTACTGATCTTTCTTTCACTTATTTATTTATTTTTGATGAGTTATTTCTACTTATACATAAAGATGAAATTTCCTGTGGCGTATTTTTTATGCACATAAAGTAATTTTGTTAAATTCATTCTGAATTTCCTCCCCTTTCTTTTTCCTCCTCTTTCCCTCTCAATCTCCTTCTACTCTACTATCTTCCTTATGTCTGTATGATACCCAACACCCCTGCCCCTCTTTTCCCCTTACTTCACTCTAGCTTCCACATGAGAGAAACATTGACCCCTGGTTTTCTGATTCTTGCTTATTTCACTTAGCATGATGCTCTCTAGTCCATCCATTTACTGGCAAATGCCATAATTTCATTCTTCTTTATGGTTTAGTAAAACATCATTTTATATATATATATATATATATATATATATATATATATATATATATATATATATATATAAAATTTTCCTAATCGATTTATGTATTGACATCTTGACTGATTCCATAATTTGGTTATTGTGCATTGTGCTGCTATTAACACTAAAGTGTCTTTATCACTATATAGCATTCTGATTTTAGTTCTTTTGGATAAACACCAAGGAGTGGGATAGCTAGGTCCAACGATGCTTTCATTGCTAGTTTTTTTGCGGAATCTTCATGCTGCTTTACAGATACTTTTCAATGCTAAGCTTTTTAGAGAGAAAGGAAAATCAAATTTAATGCTAAAACAAAAGGAAAAATCAGTATTATTTATGTTGCTTTGAAATTGGGTCTGATGCATCCTACAAACTTAAAAGCAAAAAGTGGGCCTTTGTTTTGTTTTGTTTTTGTTGTTGTTGTTTGTTTGTTTTTTAATTAGGATAAAATCTTCTGCTTATTTTTGATCCTGAGTGATTTGATTTCTAAAAGTAAACTTAAGGTATGTTTTAACTGTAAACATGAAACTACATTTTAATTCCTCACAGTGGTCTCTGAGATGCTTTTACTTAGGAGTTAACATGAAGAACAAGAGCACATTTACTTACTCTTCCTCAATTATTTTATAACTTTATATTTAACTAAACGTTTTTCATGGTATCATTTTTCTAACTCGGCAAATTATCATTATCCTAATTCTGTCAAGTTTCAGTTATTCAAGGACAAGTTATGAGCTAGAGTCTTTAATTCTTTGTCTCAGCAAACATTTGATTTAGTTCAACAAATTTTTATTGAGTACTTACTAAGTATCAGATGCTATACTCAGAATTATATAGCTGAGAATATGAAGATAAATAAGCATGGTCCTTACATATAGAAGTTCACAGTCTAATCAAAGCGACAACATGTAATCGAGAAGACATCATTGCATGTAGCAGGTGCCAAAATGGATAGACTTACAAATTGAATGGGATTCCCAAGAAAGGAGACAGGAAAAAGGAGGCACTGTCTGCTACTTTTCAATGTATGTCCATCACACAGGTGTACATGTGTTATGGGAAGGAAAGGGGAAGATGAAACCATTCCAAGTATAAACAAAGGCATGATACAGATCACAGGATTCTTGGAACTCCAAAGAATTTGTTTTGGCTGGAGTCTACAACATAGGAGAAGAAATGGTCTGGTTTGAAATCAAACTAGAAAGAAAGGCAGGGGTAATCCCCACTGAAGTCCAAATCCCAGCCCCCAAACCAGACCTACTCAATCAAAATAAGGAAATGGGTCCTGAGGATCTGTATTTGCATCAAGTTCCCCTGGTGCTTCTTATGTTTACTGAAGTTGAGCAACCTGAAGCAGATGGTGGAGAACCTCTGAAGGAATTTTATCTTCCTTTCATGATCATTATTCCTACCATTAATCAGCCCCACCCACCGGATTTAAGGAGCTGAGGCTCAGGGTCCAATCTCACTTAGCCATAATAAAGCAGCACAGGCAAAAGGGGTGAATGTGGAAGCTACAGTCTATAAAAGGTAATGGGGCCAGACCTCCATTGTCTCACCTGCCCATTTGGTGAGTATATAGTCATTACTTCTCTTTTTGCTTATGTTAATACTGGTTTTCTTGCCTGAGGAAGTGTCTTAGAGGGTTTGGCTTTGGTATTTCCAAATTCTTTATAAAGCTTGGGTAAAAAATGGCTTTTCAGCAATCAGTTTTACAATTCACCTGTACTCCTGCTTGATTATGTTTCCTATTATGTAATGATCAGAGCAGATCCTTTCTAAATACAAAGATGATACTTTTATGACATAACATGCAATGGTGCTTATGCCAGAAATCTGTGAAAATAAGTTTTAGTTCAGCAAGAGAAGTAGCTTGGTAATGTCTCATCAAGAAAAATGCAGGAAGACTTTGAGATATCAGTGTCTGTTCATCGCCTGGGATACTTAGTGAATGAAGCCATTCTTCGACATAAGGTGCCCATGTCCCTCTGCTCACATGATTTTTCTTGCAGGTCCAACCTGGATGGCTGTGAGTTGGCTTAATCTCAGCTGGCAACTGTGAGATGTTCATACAGTCCCTCACAGTGGTCTCTGGGATTATGCTAAACAGAGCAATTTCCTTGCCCTCCTGGATCCAAAGATTTGCATGGCAGCCAAAATTAGAGTCCCAAATTTCTACTTCATGACCAAGAAAGAGGAAAAAAGCTGTGATGTTACTGTTTTATGCTCAACCTCTTTTAATCTTACTTAGGTCTTTTTCTGAAGTGCTGTTCTGCTGGAAAGGAAACCAGCCTTGGGAATTAATTTGCCTTTGTTGGATTTGCTTGCTACTTACAGTGCTTCTTCAATGCTACTTACTTAAAAAAAAAAAAAAAAAAAAAAAAACCTGCAGCCAAGTGAGTTTGGATTTTAGAAGCTGAACCCAAAATGTTTTCCCTGTGAAAGTTCTTCCCACTCTCTGTGGGTACTACTCCATCAAATTCCTAGCAATCCAAAGGGGGATGATCTCCTGCCAGGGCCTCCTGAATCTTCAACTCCCCAGATTATCACATGCAATCACCCTTCCTCATTTCTCTTGTGAATGTTTCACATTTGACTGTCCTAATTAATACTAGAATTTAAAATTAACTGTGGCTCAGGCTGAGTTGCCACAAGAGTTTTGAGCCATATCCAGCTCCACTTCTTGTTGACCCTGGAACAGGTATAAACCCCTTTTTCTGTACAAAGAATGAGAATAAATGTAATTTCTCAGGATGGAAAATTCAAGGCCAGTTCTCTTCCTCATTCACCCAGGAACAACAAACAAATCAAATGAACCAAATTTATGATGAAATATATGATTAACTTTTATAACAAAATGATTAAAGATGCTATTCAAAGGTCTTGATGGACATGTAGCTCTTTGGGTACCCTCAGGAAGAGATGTCTGCATTGTCTCCTTCTGATTAAATTACATTTCTGTGTCAAGGCAGATTAGTATGACCCACTAAATTTTCTTACCGGAAATTAAGGTTGAATAGAAGGAGGTCAGTGTGAGAACGAGTTATTCCCAGATGAACAGGACAAATACTGAACTATAGGCCAGGAAATAACTTACCTCTGTTAAGGAGAGGGCTTTGTGTTAATCTTCGTGGTTCATTAAGCTTTTTCAAGTTCCTGAGACTGCCTAAATGCTGTCTACATCCTTCTGCTCCGTGAAATAACCATTTTTCCCGAAATGTTAACAAATTCTCAACTCAAATTCTCAGTGACAACTTTTCAAAAATAAAAAAAAAATGAACATAATTCAACAGCATAAGACAAATTTGCAAAATAGTTGAGTATACACTGTGTGTCAGGAACCACAGTTTTTGCCAAGCTTGTGCATGCTGTAAGCATGTTGTTGCTGCCTGCAGGTTCTGGCAGCTTAGAAGTACCAGAAGAGCCTTTGAAAATGCCAACGTGAAAGGCTCCACCATAGATTGATTAAAGCAGAATGCCTAGAGGTAGAGATCTGAGCATCGCTATTAAGAGCTATCCCAGGGAATCTACTATGCAGTCAGGAGTAAGACCCACTGTGTTTGAGCCCAAGGAGGCAAAGTGGTGGAGTACAGTAAGAAAAAGGCTGATAAGAAATGGGGTTGGAGCAGATAGCTGGGTGCACCACAGCAAAGATTTGGGGTTTCAATGTGAATGACTTGAGAAACAACCAGAGAGTTTTTCATTAGAGTAGTAACCTGATTTGTCAGTAACATAGTTTTCTCAGAACCTAAGGATTTATAAACTCTAAAGAAAAAATAACGGTGAATTTCAAATAACTTTCTTGCACTGTAACTTTAGAAATATTGTCCACATCATAGACAGGTTCTAACCAAGAAAAGCTAATGAAAGAACAAGAATGAAACTGGCTCAAGAATCAAGAAGCCAACTCTTTTTTATGACTTATGAGCTGTCTTTTCAACCACATAGACACTAATATGTTTTGTTGTTGTTGTTATTGTTGTTGTTTTTAAGTTTAAAAATTTCAGAATCACATTCTGGAAGTAATTAGCATCAAAATAAGTAAAGTATTTGGCATATCTGTCAAGCAGATATTCAAAATATTGTTAATATTGTTTTTAAGATTGGATTAGTTTATGCCAGTTGTCACTGAGGACAGAATACAATTGAGTTTCCATGCATCTACTAGTAAGTAAGTAAGGCTAAGTAAGGCTCTGTCTTGCTTGCTGTCTAAGAACTTGTTAGGATTCTGGGAACAAGTCCTCAATATTCTAGCTCATCATCTCAATCACCAGCACCTACAGCATAGCACCTGTTAGCCCTTCTCTACCTGTACAATGAAGACTATGCAAGTCAGGGAAGCAGCAGAGGCAGCCTTTTATCCAGAGCACAAAGAACATATTGCCAGACTGAAAACCTGAACCTTGGATGTCTGCTGAATTTGTGATCCTGAGCTGTAAACCTAGATTCTATTTTGCCCAGTACAGGTGGTCATGTTCTGTTCATCCTTTAGCCTGTGTATGCGCCTGTCTGATGATGGATCCCCAACTCACTGAGCTCTGAGTGTTGTTCATCTCAGACCTCACCTCTAAACCTGAACTTGCCTTTGCTGTTAGAGTTCACAGTGGCCACATGCCTCCCACAGCCCTTGGCTATTTGGAACCCCATGAAAGGGGCATCCCAAGACTATGCCTTTACATGCTGCCTGTGCCCTAACCCAAAGTCCCATCATGTACTGCACATCATTCTGGAGATCTAAAGCATGTACTGAATCTTCCTTAAGCATTCCTGGCTTCCTGCATAGGTAGAGACCTGACCCTCAGGTTTCATACCAATACCAGAGGGTCAGAAATCCAGAGGTCAATTGTTTCTCCCAAAATCCTGATTTTCCATGCTACTGGAAGTTCCCAAACTTAGAAAAGGTTGCCTGAGCTCATTCCTCTGGACATCTCTTGGCTAAAATTTCCTTAATACTAGAAATCAAAATTTTAGTCCTGGCCTAAAAACACCAATATGACTTCCACCCACATCAGACAGCTAGTGCTAGCAGCTCAGCTGATGCAGGAGGTAATATCATCCCTTCAGTTGCTGCAGGGACCTTGAACTGTGAGGAAACTCTACCCTGAGAGCAGATTTCACTCTATTCTTGAACAAGTTAGTTAGATGGCCCCCCTTCTGCCTTCAAAGGACTTAATTTTCCTCTGCGTCTGGATGTATGCAGTAAACTATATGAGCAGGCTTCATCTGTCACCAAGAAGGCTTATGAAGTCTCTGACAAAGTCAAGCAGCCAGAGGCATCTTAGCAGGAACCCCTGTAAAGCCTGCAAAATAGGTGAGGCTTGCAATGTCTGTGTTCTGTGCAAATCCAGACCAGAACTGTTGCCTTCCTCCTTGCTATCCACTTAGGGGATGAACAGTTATTGAATGCCCATAAAAGTCCCATCTTTATCTTCCTTTGGCAATGCCAGTCCCACAAAATAAATCAAAATCAAGACAATGGCAAAACAAAAATGGCTTATGTTTTCGAGTGATTGTTGCAAGATTGCCATGAATCTAAAGCTTCCCATCTTATCTAAGCCAGAGCTGTCAATCATTAAGTTAAAGTGAGATAGAGAAATCTCTGCTGGTCAAGATTCAATCCTGCATCCGCTAGAGACCCTCAGGTTTGGTAACTCTGCCAAGTACCCATTCTTGTGCATCATCCTTTAAGTCCAGACTTCAAAATAACCACACTCCTTTGGGGATAATGGCATTATTTAATTTTTATTCTTAAAACCTGCTGCACTCATACCCCACACCCTAATGAATATTATGACCTGGAAAAAGCAGGAATGGGGAAGGTGCAGAGCTCAGCCAACATGCTTAACTAAGAAGAAATCTAGCTCCAAGTTCCTTTACCCATAAAATACAACTGGTTTTCATTTTCCATTCAACTAGTTCTTAGGGGTTGGAGTGCACCTTCACATCAAAGCACTTGCCTAGTTTGTGCAAGGCCCTGGGTTCCATCCCCAGTTCCCCAAAAAAGGAAAGGAAAGGAAGGGAAGGGAATGGAAGGAAAAAGAAAAGTACTTAATGCCAGTGAGGTCCCAGGCTCCTTTCTGGGAATGCATCCATAAACTATCCAGAGTATAAGTGAGGCAGGCATTTGAAAAATGATCAGGAATTTGGGGGAGAGCAAGATTCTGATCAACTCAAGGAATAGATGAGATTGCCCTATGGCTTTTCACCTGGCATGGATATAACAGGAGGAGCTTTCCAGAAAAACTCGACTACTCCTGAAAGGGTGATTCTCTGCTTTTCAGTTCTTTTACAGACACCTCAATTCCTGGTAGATGCCCTTCAGCCTATACAATACTCCAAAGATTGCTCAAAGCTCTGACCTAGACTTCTTGTTTCTGTTTTATGGTGGCCAATCTCTGAGTTGTCTTCCCTTACTATTATTTTGCACTGTCTACAGGCACACTTACTGTATTTCCAAACTCAAGTCATGAATTAGCTGACCAGAGAACAGCAGTTTCTATTCTATGATTTTTCTGTGGTGAAAAAAAATGAAAATAAGTAGTAGCAAATATACTCCTAAAAAACCTATAGTAATATAGTAAAGTTCAATAAACAGCCTTCGTGAACTATGATACATTACTAGGACTTGAACTTCAGTTGGTGATTAAATCTGGCTGTTTCTCCCCCAGATCATCATGCTCATTTATCAAGGTCCTGTTCAAGGTCACTTGGTTCCAATAACCCAGATACTCCCTAACTAACTTAGGACAATGGTTCTCAAATTGTGGTTCCTGGACCATATCCTCAGGCAACTTCTTTAAAATACCAGTTTGGGGCCAGGTGTAGTGATGCACACCTATAATCCCAGCAGCTCTGGAGGCTGAGTCAGGAGGATCGTGAGATCAAGTCCAGCCTCAGCAAAAGTGAGGTGCAAAGACTCTGTCTCTAAATAAGATACAAAATAGGGCTGGGGATGTGGTTCAGTGGTCAAATGCTCCTGCGTTCAACCTCCAGTACCCGCCTTCAAAAAATAACAGTTTTGGGGCCCCATCCAAGATTGGCTAGTTTGGAATTTCTAGATATAGGTCCCAACAAGGGGACTGCATTTTAACAAGCCCTCTGGATAATTTGGTTGTTTGCTCGGCTTTGAGAACCACTGGTTCCTAGGACCTTTTCACTCATCTCCTTGAATCCTTCTTTCCCCACATGATTACACAAGTTTGTCATGAAAGATGACACTTCTCTATCCTTTCATCCCAGTCACCCTATCCCAATCCTCCAGGCTTTTAAAACTTGTTGCAGTCTGGTTGCCAGGAGAAGCCTAGAATTATGGGCTCCTGTCCTGTTATTTTTGATAAAAGACAGCTCTTAGAGAAAATCACATAGAACATATTTGAAACAATCAAATCTTGGGGGACCCTTCTCTTGACAGCCTTTTATTTCCTAATCACATTCCATTTTCAAGCACAGATTATACAGCACTAACTGATTTCCCAGCTACCTCTGGAGTTGTTAACCCAAATTCCCTAACCTGTCAAATCTAACCCCAGAAAATAAAAATAATACCTATAGAGAGACCATGCTAGCTGTAGGGGAACATCATGACCTTTCAGGGATAATTTTCTAGGTCTTGGTTCTGAGATTCCTTCTTCAGTTAGTAGTCCTTTAGGATTCCTAAGACCACGCTGCTAACAAATCTTCTGCTTAAATAACTCTACAAGAGGCATAAACATGTTAACTTCCTGGTAAGCAGTTGAAATAATGTATTTGATCATGGATGAGAATTTGAGAGAGACAGTAAACTAGATATTATTATTTGGAATGCTTTACTCCAAGTTTTCACCATCTATAAAATATAAAAGCTTAACTCTCAGGTCTATTTGGAACACAGGTAAATAAAGGCCAGAAAGAAAGTAATAAATGGACTCTCAAATCTCCATTTCAGTGATCTATACCTCTCAGGTCTACCTTTATTCTACTTCCAAATCCCCCTATTTGATATTTTCTATCCCTTATATCCAAAAAAAAAGTCTATTATAAGCCAGAAGTTCCATTGGACAAAATGGTGAATTCATTAAGTAATATTGGAGTCCTACATTCATCCTATATGTGGAGAAGTTCTAGAGGATTAATTTGAATTTTCTAACAAGAGATTCCCAAAAGCTGGCCTGCAAAATCATCAATAAGGTAGGAAACCAGTTTCCTTCTTGGGGTTATATGATTGACCACTACATTCTTCTTGGTGTCACGAACCTCTCATATCTACTAATTCTAACTATCATTTTAGTGAGCTAGAATTCTAATGTGGTAAAAACAACATGATAAACAAGGAGATTTTGGACTGATGAGTATGTTTATTACTTTGATTTGGGTGATAGTAACACAACTGTATACACAGGTCCAAACTCACCAAATTATATACAGTCATTCTGCCATTTTTATATACTGATTATCCTTCAATTAAATTGAAGGGAAAGAGACCCTGTAAACTTATCTTGAAAATAAAATGCAGTTTTTTCTAACCAATGAATCTGAAATTAAGCAGTTCATCAGAATTGTCTCATTCAAATCTGCCTTAGGATTTTAATATTTTTAAAATTATGACAAAACACAAATGAGTGGCCTAAGGAAAAATATATTTAAAAAAAAATACTTATCCACACTAGGTTGCTGTGAAATAAATGATTATGCTATGTATAGATATTATATGGTTATATTTATAATGTCTCTGTTGGTAAATTGGGAAATTTTTTCATTAGTATAACTTTGGATTGCGTTATTATACGACATTATAAAGAGTTTCTTAACCACAAATTTCATACGAAACAATAAAAAAGAACAAGTTGCTACATTTGTAAATAAATTATACTTAATACAATCATTGCACAGTTTTTGATGTCGCGGATACTGCATCAGGAACTGACTGGATAAGAATCAGTTACCATCAGTTCCTAATGCATTACCTTCAGCATCTAAACAAGCACCAGTAAACCTAACATTAGATTTGCTGTGAATTGTTTATGGTCATTGGATAAAATAGGAAGTCTTAATTCAACCCCGAAGAAAAAATGCTTCTGCAAGGGACATGATCCCAAGATGCTAAACACCTGTAATTAGCCTACCACTCTATGGATTTATCACTGAAACTGGAAAAGTTAATCTAGTTCCATGTTGATTCTTATAATACACTGTGCTCTCTTGCTAAATATATCACTGAATAAAATAACTTAAAAGTTACTGGTCATTTTTATATCTTAGGAGAAAAATGACAGATATTATTCTTTGATTACTGTTTATAACTTAAAGGTTTATAGGGTCTAAATAGGTGCTGTTTTTGAATAGGGATTATTTCTTTCTAGTACCACTATAATAAATAGTAGAAGATAAAATGTTTCAAAGCAATTACTATAAAAATAGCATAGTAGTTAAATTCTACTTTCAACTAGTCAAAATTCATTTGTATTTTCAGCATTTTCTAGCTGGAGGGTCAAGGTAGTTTGACCTACTCATTTTACTGCACTTACTAGCTCATTTATCAAGGTGTATTGAACACCTATTATATGCCAGGCACTATTCTAGGCACTTGTGATGCAGCAGTGAGCAAAAGAAAGTTACTACCATAATGGAGCTGAATACTAGTGAAGGTAGCTGACTAATTTGTAATAAAAACTTAATTCATAATATTCTCTATGGAATCAAGAGTTTTCAGAAGAGCAATAATCTTGAAATAAATATGCTTTAACATAGAGTAAACATTACTCCATACAAGTAATTATACAGCTTTTGTGGACACTCACCATATCACTATATACTCTTGTGTATTTTCATAGGCCCAGCTGAGCATGTTCTCTGAAGGGGAAAACAATTGCTGCCAGGCAGGACCTCTGAATAGTCTTTCCTGCAGGAAACCTGAGACATAAATTTAATATTTATTAAACTTAAATTTGACCCAAATATAAACCATATGGCCAACTTCTAGTGGAGTATTGTATTACAACAAAAAATATATAGTCCAATGACCATAGTGATTTAAAAAATAATCCCCACTTTTATTTAGATCTGACAAAGAGCATTAAATAGAAACCAATTCATAATCTTTAGCAATACTTCTAGAAATCTCCTCTCTTGTTCTTAATTCCCCCACAGTTGCTTCTGAGCCTCTCAATCTCAATTTCCAAACTCTTGCCAATTGTAAAAGCCCCAGCCCATTTGGCTTATTTATATATTCTTATCTTCCTTTCCTCCCACCTTTCCAGTTCTCTCCCACCCCTTTCCCTCTTACAGAATCAGATCCAGAGGTCACTGTGGTCCACTAGTCAGAGTGGGGGCTTATGAAGGTGAAATGATCAAGAAAGTTTTGACTCAGATCCATCTCACAGCAGGCCCAATGTGTCTCCAAAACCAAACTGCAGTTATATCTCCTGTTTCAGAATGGATAATTAGAATAGACAAAACTCTGGTATGCAGAATTCCCACCTTGGTTTCCTGAGCTTTGGCATAAGGGCTATTATAGTGGGAAAGGCCAAGTAGAGGCCACCACAACTGCCTTTACCCAGAAAAGTAATAAACCAAAAGAAACCTCTGGAGGGACTTCATAAATTAGTGGCAACACAAAGGTCTTGAAAGATGCAGAGGTGGTGATTCCCACCGTATCCCCATTCTACTCTCCTATTTAACCTATACAGAAGACAGTTGAATCTTGGAGAATGACAGTGGAGTATCATATACTTGACCAGGTGATGACTCCAATGGCAGCTGCCATACCAGCTGTACTTTCTCTGCTTGAGCAAATTAACACATTTCCTCATACCTGGTATGTAGCTACTGATGGATCAAATACTCTTTTCACAGTAACTGTTAGTAAAGACCATCAGATACAGTTGCTTTTAGCTGGCAAAATGAGCTATCTACCTTCACCGTCCTGTCTCAACTCTTCAACCCCATTATAATTTAGTTCACAAGAATCTTGACACCTATGCTTCCCACAGGATATGACATTCAAACATGCAAAAATATGACAAAAAAGATGTGACATTCAATCATGATATAATGCTGATTGACCTAGTGAGCAATAGGGAGTAACTACTGTACATTCATTGGTAAAGTACTTGGCAGGTTCGAAAGTGGAAAATAAGTCAAACAAAAACTCAGGGACCTTTTACCTCAGTGAGATTTCCAGAAGTTTGCTGTTGTCAGGCATAATGAGATATCCCTTTTAAAGTGAAGCATCTGGTCCCTCTTAGAACCAAGAAAGAGACACAATGTCTAGGAACCTCTTTGGATTTTGGAGGCAACATATTCCTTATTTTCAGGACACCAGCCCTTACTGACACATCCTTGAAAGAAAGTAATAAGAGGAAATCTTCCCAGTGGGCAGAATTTGGGGGCAGTGTACCTGCTATGCACTTCACTTGGAAGTAATAATGACCAGATATATGATTATTCTATACCAATTAATAGGTGTGGCTTATAATTTGGCTGTATGTTCAGGGGCTTAGAAGGAAAGCAATTGAAAAACTGATGATAAGGAAATTTGGGGGAATGGGTATATGGATAAGGATTTTTGAATTGAAATATAAAAGTGAAGATATTTGCATCCATATGAATGCACATCGAAAGGTGACAGAAAGGAGAATTTTAATAAACAAATGGTTAATATGGCCTGTTTCTTTCCCTTACTACCTCCATCATTGCCCAATGGGCTCCTCAACAAAGTGGCCATGGTGGCAGGAGTAGAGGTTATGCATTGACCCAGCAACATGGATTCCCATTTACTAAAGTCAACCTAACTATAACCACTGCTGAGTGCCCAATCTAAGAGACCAACATCGAGTCCCCCCAATAACCACCCAATAACCGATTGATTATATAGGAACTCTTCCATCATGGAAAGGGCAATGTTTTGATCCTACTGCATAGACACTCTGGATACAAATTTGCTTTCCCTGCATGCATTGCTTCTGCCAAAATTACCATTCATGGACTTATAGGATGCTTTATCCACCATCATGGCGTCCCAAACAGCATTTTTTTTTTTTTTTATTAAGAAACTTAGGGGCTGGGGATGTGGCTCAAGCGGTAGCGCGCTCGCCTGGCATGCGTGCGGCCTGGGTTCGATCCTCAGCACCACATACCAACAAAGATGTTGTGTCTGCAGAGAACTAAAAATAAATATTAAAAATTTAAAAAAAAAAAAAAAGAAACTTAATTTACAGCAAAGTGTTTCAAGTGGTTCAGTTCATGCTGTTGAATTCTCTGGTCTTATCCTGTTCTCCACCAGCCTGAAGCAGCTGGCTTGAAATAATGATGGAAGGGTTGAAGACAGTCCCAATGTCAGCTGGTGCATTACCTTGTAGGGCTAGGACAAGATTCCACAGAAAGCTATCTATGCTCCAAATGAACGACAAATATGTCATTGGGCAAGTGGCTTGACTTTGTTTTTTCCCTCTCAAAAATGGAAATAATAATGTAATGGGGAGGTTATAAAAATTACAGAAGAACATACATTTAAGTGTTTAAAACAATTCCTGCTATAAAATAAACATTCAAATGTTTTATCCATTAGTATAATTATTTGTCCTCTCACTATTGTCTTGTGTGTGTGTGTGTGTGTATGTATGTTGTGTTTACATGTGTTCCTTAAATCTCTGTTCTCTCCAGACAGCCAGAGTAATTTTTTAAAAGGGGGAGGAATTATATTTTCTGCTAAGACTTCTCAACTTCCCAATAAATTTGCAATGAAATAAAAGCTGTTTATTATTGCCTATATAACCATGGATGTTTTAACTAGTGACTACCCTTGCCAATTTTATGCCATGATATTTCCTTCCCCTTTGTTAGTCAAAGGTTCAGAAGGAACCTGATAACCCACTGCAAAGGGTAATTGAAGAAACTTTACAGAGGTGAAGGCAGGGTCAAAGGACCCCGGGACTTTGAAGGACCCAAGGACTTTCAACTGTTGGAACAGTAGAAAGCTATTGCCACCTTAGTCTTGGAGGAACAACAGTAGAGGGAGTCACCAGAATTGAATCTATGAGGAGGATATGGAGAAAAGGGTACACTCATACCTTTTGTTGGTGGGACTGCAAATTGGTACAACCACTCTGGAAAGCAATATAGAAATTCCTCAGAAAACTTGAAATGGAACCATAAAGAAGTTAAAATCAGCATTCATCAGTGATGCAGCCACATCAATGTTTTTAGCAGCTTAATTCACAATAGCTAATCTATGGAGCCAACCTAGGTGCCCTTCAACAGATGAATGGATAAAGAAAATATGGTATATATACACACAATGGAATATTAATTAGCCATAAAGAAGAATGAAAATATGGCATTTTCTGGTAAATGGTTGGAACTGGAGAGTATTATGCTAAGTGAAATAAGCCATTCCCCCCCCCCAAAAAAAAACAAAGGCCAAATGTTCTTTCTGATATGTGGATACTAACATACAATAAGGGGAAGGGGTGAAGGAAGAATAGAAGTTCATTGTATTAGGCAAATGGGGAATGAAGGGAAGGGAGAAGGGATGGGAAAGGAAAATCAGTGGAACAAATCTGACATAAGTTTTCTGTGTATATACATGAATATACCACAGTGAATCTCACCATCATGTACATCCACAAGCACTTAATTAAAAAAAAAAACACTATGGGTAAATGGCAAAGAAATCAATAGAGGGGAGGATCAGGGAGTGTGGGGAGGGGAGGGGAAGGAAAGGTACTGGGGACTGAATTAGAACAAGACATATTCCATGATTTTATAATTATATCAAAATGGATTCTTCTGTCATGTATAACTAAAAAGAACCAACAGGGGCTGGGGTTGTGGCTCAGGGGTGTAGTGCTTCACTAGCATATGTGAGGCACTGGGTTAGATCTTCAGAACCACATAAAATAAATAAATAAAGGTATTTAAAAATGAACCAATAAAAAAGATAAAAGAATTGGAGGTATGAGGCCAGTTGCAGGAAGCACGCATGTCCTTGGGTAGAGGGCAGAAGCCACTACCATCTCATAGCCTGCAGGATTAGAAGGACAGGAATAAAGACTCTGACCTGCTTTCTCCTCCTGCCCTCTGAACTCCAGCCAGTGCTTCCCATTGGACAAACTTGACAAGAAGGCACAAGTGTCCTGGAATGCAGTTTGAAAGGTGAGCCTACCCATGCACAGAACCGGTGGCACAGAGGGCAAATGGAAAATGTCCGGTATAGATGATTTCTTTGTCCCTCAATATGCTCTTCTGTCCTCTATCTGGATGAAAACTTGTGAACCCAACCAGGGAAAACAGTCCTATGTTGTAGTGATCTTGGGTGTGATGTTGACATAGTCACATGACGTAGTTCACCCACTTTGAACTTAAATTGTAAAGTTACTCACCACCAGTGTGCTTCGAATACGGTGGCAGAAAAAGGAAAGGAAAGGATACAATCCATATACAAATGGAATTTTCTTAAATCAGGAGCCTGACTCCTTGGGGGTCCTCATACCCTATCCATCAGGCACTTCCTCTCTATAGTGGCCAAGAAAACTGACCCCAATTAACAAGGGAAAATTGGGTTGCTGTGACAGTAGGAACAAGGAAGATTACTTGGAATCTAAGGGGTTTGCAAGGACACAGCTCTTCTCCCCTATCCCCAGAATACTCATCAGTAGGAAAATCATGGTGATCCAGTAAAGACAAGACCACTACTGACTTGTATCCTATAAGCATGGAGGTTTGATTCATCACACCAGGTAAAAATTTCCGATCGGCCAAGGTTCCAATAGAAAGCAAGAGAACATAGAATACAGCATGTTTATCAGCGTAGGCCTTATGACCATCTAAGAAGCAGGGACTGCAGCAGCCCAAATTTCATGGGATTATGATTCACATAGAAGCAGTCTTCTCTGAAACACTAGGACCTCCAAACCTACCTTATCTAAAGTCTTAAGGAGAGAAGACAATTCCTTATATGGATTATTAGGTAAAACAATGAGAGAAGCAATTCCCATTTTCATTCTTCAAACTTGGAAAGTGCTTGAAATGCTTAATGAATAAGCAGCTTCCTCTATAAGGTGCTTCCCTCAATCTTTACAGGGCTGGCTTTTTACTTCTGACTCAGCTCAAAGGCCATCTCTTAAGCTGTTTTCAGGACTATCTATTCTCTAAGGAATGAGCTTTCCATGCCCCTCTATTCACTATCTTATTGCAGGTTTTAATTCTTTCCCAGGCATTTCACATGCTCTGATTTTTTTTTTTCTACTTCCTTTTTCTCCCCGTGCCCTCCACAAATTCTTGACTTTGTCTTATTTCTTCAGTACTTAGAACAGGGCCTGGTACCTAGAAGATGTTCTGAATAACATGTAGAAGGATGGCCTTCAAGAATGTAAGACAGGAGGAGACATGTGTCAAAATTCAAGAGTGAGCCAGAAGATTCCTGCACCAAGGACAATCCTTTCACTACGAGAAGAAATTCAAAAGCATAGCTCTAGAACTGATGAGCATGCTAAAGTGTTCTATCATTATTTGTACTCCATCTTAAAGTAATCGGGATGGCATAAGGATTCAGATGGGAAATTTTTAAGCCCATTACTTTGATTTAATTATGGACACAAAATGAAAATATGGACTTTGGAGAGAAAGAGCCCTAGAATAAGGCTTACTTGCCCTGTTATAGCCCCCTTCTTAAAAGAAGTTTGGAATATATAGTTTGAGAATTGTGGTTTTTTTTAAAAATTATATATATATAGTTTTAGGTGGACACAAAATCTTTATTTTATTTTTATGGGGTGCTGAGGATTGAACCCAGTGCCTCAGGCATGTCAGGTGAGCTCTACCCTCTGAGCCACAACCCCAGCCCCAAGAACAGTGTTTTAAGGACTGAAATTCATGAAGTCGGAGAAGGACTGTCTTATTCCTCTGTATCATGCCATCCCCTCCCAAAGCTCCTAGTAGTGAGGATGCCAGGTGGAAAAGCTCTAGGAATCTTGTGCAATGCTTTAGCATCCAAAGAACAGAAGTGAAGTTGAACCACACCCAGCAAATAACTACCAATATAAAAAAAATGCATCCTCTGAGGTGCCTTTCATGTAAGTGACAAGTCACAGTGTTGTAACTTGTCACACATTTTTCCAAACAATCCTTAATCCCGTTGTTCTTACTTAGATCAGAAGCACAGAGTGGGCATGTCTATACCCCCTTACCAACCCAATGAATTTGGGAAAGCCCATGTCACAGCAGCCACAGATAACAAACCACCCACATGAGCACCCTGTTTATTTTAAAATAATAGGTCCTCTGAGAATCCACATGACATCCCGAGTGCTGGATGGTACATCTGAAAGTGCTGAGAGAGCTGAAAAGCACACACAGCCAAGCAAGTCCCTGCTGAATACACATCTAAGGAGGTTTGCATGTATTGTTTATCCCAGAAACTTTATGGAATAAATTACGTACAACAAATTAGTTTCAGATGTAGGATGTGAATAGCTGATGTGCAGTATAAAGGAAGGTGAACTCCCACTTATGACCCAACCATTTCCCCTCTTGGGCATCTCAGACTCAGAATCCAGATGCAATTCATTTTTGAAATGCAGTGGGGATCAGAAAGTTAATAAGTGGTGAGGATTAGAGATTTCGAAAAGCAATTTATGAGTATAGTATTGTTAACTCATTATGATTTTTGGTTGTTGTATGTGAAGCTAAGGATAAGACTGAACCCATCCTTCCTCCATCCCTTCATCATACACAGCAATCAAAACCAAATTCATCCCTGACATTTCCTACCTCCATAGATATCCCATAAAAGATTCAACTCAATGCACATTCAAAACTCTACTGCCTACCACATGGGGACAATCATTTATATTTCTGAAAGAGACAAAATGTCTTTTCCTATTCCCTCCCCATCAAAAACAATCTTACAATTGTTTTTTAATTAATACAGTGATATTGATGTCTTCTGGTATGCAGTTCTATGAACTTTTCTAAATGTTAGGCACAGAAGGAACCACCACTGCAATTAGTTGCAGAACAATTCTATTTCCCCAAAATTATCTGGTGATGCTACTTTCTAGTCCCCCACCTACCTTTAAGCACTGGAAAACTACCATTTCTGTTCTTGGTCTTATGTTTTCAAGAATGTCATATAACTGTCATGTAACATTTCACTCAGCACAATGCCACTGAGGTTCAACCAAATAGCTGCACAGGTCCATAGCCTGTTCCTTTGCCCTGTTGGGTATCCGTCCACTGTAGAGAAGTGCCAGTTTGTTTATCCATTCACCCACTGAAGGACACTTGAGTTATTTTCTTGTTTTTGTGAATTATGGGTAAAGCTATAACATTTGTGTACCAATTCTTCTGTGAATATCAGTTGTCAGATCTCTTGGGTAAACACCTAGAACTGGGGGTGCTCAATCACGTTGTGGAACATGTATGTTTAGAAACCGCCAGACTTTTTCCAGAGTAGTTGACATAATGTCTTTTTTTTATTGGTTGTTCAAAACATTACAAAGCTCTTGACATATCATATTTCATACATTAGATTCAAGTGGGTTATGAACTCCCATTTTTACCCCAAATACAGATTACATAATGACTTTTTCATAAAGTGAAATAATAAAAACTATTAAAAGTGCCCCCTGCCAGCTTATTTACTTGTTTAGATGATTCCAACAATGTTAGACACCATGATAAAATATTGCTCCCAAAATCATCAATGGCATTTGATTTCACTTTCTACTGTGAAAGCTTCAAATAACTTTTAATATTTTTTTACACAATTTTTAAAACAAAATTAGATGCTTGACAATTGTAGAAACATAAGACCTTGAGGAATCTACTCATGATTGAGGAAATTTTATCGAGAGAGGGAGAAACAGGAAAAAATTTTCGCCCCAGCCAATTTAAGCAATTTAACCCAGTGTCACATGCATCAAGTCCAACTTTTAATTCATAAAAAAAGTCTCTCTGTCCTTCCCTCCAAAAACATCCACCCCAGGCTAATTACAGAAGAAAATAGAACCTGAGCACCAGCCAAAAAAGATTCACAGTTGCCACTCTTCAATAGCCACTTTAATGGGAAACACATGTGCAAGATACCACCCAGAAGATCACTGACCAGGATGCTGTGAAAAAAAGGAATGCCACCCAAGGTGGCTTACTCTCCCAACTAGGCTGAACCCAGGAATATGTTTGAGGCCATTTTTGTTTTTATATAAATATGGGTGGATCCAAAGATGAGATGCAGAGATAGAAACTAATTAATCTATAACAATGAAGTTGAAAGGCAGTGATTAGAAGTAGCCCTCACTAATTATTTTATCTGCATGCCCCTCAAATCATTGTCCAACAGATTGAGAGAGTTCTTACTGAAGTTAACATGAGAAATCCTGCAAAGGAATTAAAAGAAAAGACAGAGTGATAACTGTTCTTAGATAATAACACTAATACTCATTATTAACTACCTCTAGTACTGTCTTGAGTGCCGTACATGGAGCATCTCATTATATATAACTAATTATAGAGAGCATCCCTAATATATAACTACAGGGTAGGGATTACCTCTACTGTATTAGTCAGCTGGGGCTGTCATAACAAAACACCATGGACAGGTGGCTTAAAAAACACAAATTTATTTCTCATATTTGGAAGCTGGAAAGTCTAAGGTCAGGTTGCTAGCCAATTCAGTCCCTGGTGAGAGCCTTCTTTCTGGCTTGCAAATGGTTGAGTTTCATTGTGTCTTCAAGAGCTGAGGAGAGACAGAGAAGGGGAGAGGGAGAAAGAAAGCTTGTCGATATCTCTTTTTATGAGAGCACTAATTTCATCAGAGGAGCCCTATCCCTCATCTAGCGATAATTACTTCCCAAAGGTTCCATCTTCAAATTACCATCACTGGGGATTAGGACTTAGGCAGAGGAATGGGGAGGCCACAATTCAGTCCATAGCATTCACTAATCAAATAGATGATACTTTTGAGAGTTTAAGGACTTTATAATGGATCACTCAGTCAGCAATCAGAAGAGCTTTAACTTGAATGGAAGGCTGTCTGACTCCAGGGTATAAGATCTACCATTCATTCACTGCCACTAAGGGCCAGGTGCTTCTACGTGATATCTCTGATCTTCGCAGAAAACCATCCAAGTCTTTCCTCATTTGTCTTCCATTTGACAGATACGGAAACTTGACCCCAAATAGCTGTTCACAACCCACCATCTGAATCTGATTTACTGGCTCATAATTTATCCTAGTGATAAGTAAGCTAGTTCCCAAGCCAGCCTCATTGCCATCATTACCTGAGAACTCATTATAATTCAAACTCTAGTACAGAACCGCAAATAAACTGAACCAGAAACTCTAGGATGGTGTCCATGATCTGTGCTTTAAAACCATGCCTCCTAGTCCATTCTGATTCAGTTTAAAAACTATTTGTCTGCTCCATACATTGATTGAGATAACTAATGTGTTCAAAACCCAATAATAAGTGGTATATCCAGGACTCAAGTACAGGTCTACGTGGTACTGAAACTTGTGGCCTTTTCTATTCTATCCTGACCCACTCTAACATTACCAAAGGAAGATCTTGGGGATGGAACATGTTTTAAATGAAGCATGATTGCAGGGCACAGTCCTGAATTCTGCTTTGTCACTATAACACTCCTCAGTTCTCCCACCTGTAATAATGTGACACAGAAAAATGTGAAAGCACAGTCCCTGAGAATTAATAATGTTGCTTTCCACTGGGCAAAAGACACTTTTTGGTATGAACTAGAAAAACAAACTTTGTGAAACATTTATTTGGGCCTGAGAATTTTGCATCCCACTTAGTGAAAATAAGAAGCAATTTAGTATTTGGAAATAATAAGTATGAAACAGTTATTTCCTTAAAAATGAATTTTAGACCTCTATTATGTGTTGAAAATCATACTTAATTCATCTAATTAATCCCTGCTCTGTCTACATAGAGTTTCTGTATAATTGTACTATTCCCCTTTAAGGAACAAGACTATTTTATATAAATGTATCAAGTTGTAAGATTTATGTAAAGAGGTAAAAGTAGGCCTTTGGGAAAGGTTATTTCCAATGCAAATATGGTCACCTGCTCTTGTGGTTAGTCTCACTCTAAAACATTATTGAAGTATTATTAATAGGTACCAGTCACTGCACCAATCCATCATCACACTAATGTGAGATGGGTTTTAGGATTATTCCATTTGCACAGATGAGAAAACTGAGAATCAAAGAGGTTAAGTAGCATGCCAGAGCTCATTCAGCCTGGAAACATGGTGCTCTAGATTAAGCCCATTAAAGAGCACTTGCTGCATATTCATCCAGACACTGACCCTTGGCTCTGTAAAGATGGGCCTAGCATTGTTCTACATCTGGATTACTTCCAGAGATCCATCTGTGAGCCTGCCTAGCCCCAGCCACAGGGAGCATGGCCCTCCCAGCTTTGGCACTCCATCTGGAGAGAATGAAAGGGAACAGCAAGAGGTGACTCAGCAGCCCTGAAGACACTCCCTCAATGCAGAGGGAGACAGAGCAAGATGATAAAGAGACAGAGAGGGAAATTGTAGCTCTCCTTTGCCTGTTTGTTTTCCACTGGATCCTTAAAAACAGACCTATCAATTATTCAGTTCATCGTTTCCTTCATTTCACTGACTCCTAACACATTTGAGTCAATGAGGCAAGGACAAGCAAGTTGCGTATGTTCAAACTGCTCAGATGGAAGAGGAATTAAAGTCCTTTAACAACATTTCACTAGCCATGTTCATATTTTTTTTCCTCCTTCAGAATTACAGATGGGTGTAACTGAAGCCTTAATTGGGAAAGATTTCGTGTGATTTATCACAGCAAATATTCTTTTCAGTAAATTCTCCACATTCTTTCATTCCACCTACCAAAAGCAAAAGCTGTTTTCAGCGGAGCCAGTTGAGACAAAAGGGCTTTCCAAAGAAACAGTCGCCTGGGCACTCTGATTCTGTCCTCATTGGGAAGTTCATCTAAGCCACAGAAGGTTTTCTGCATCTGATAGGAAGTTTGCTTAGTGGCTTCTGCCTGCTCTCTTTTATCTCTACAGACGCATTTCCCATTGTGTTCTTTTCTCCCTTCCTTCTTCCTCTCACTCACCTCCCATCCACTCTGATTGTTTCCACTGATACCATAAGGAACCCCGTTAGGAAGGGAAGCAGTGGGGGTGTGGTCATTAAAGGCTATAATACCTGACCTGGCAAACCTATCATTACAAGTCCTATCCAGTCTACAAGACTGTTGGAGCCTCTTATTAAAATTGTGAGTCTTTGGCGTATTCCTTTGGGAGCATTTGAACTCATTGTCATGCTGCGAGTTTCAGTTTGGGAAAAGACCCAGTCCCTCACTTCAAGGGGCTGGGGTGTTCTTGGCAAGGACAGTGGGTTCCTGAGTAGCACAGCTTTCTCTGGTTAATGTGGAGCCAAGTAAAATTTAGAATGCAATTTCCCACAAATTTCCCTATGATAGAGATCCTAGCAGGCATCAAATTCACAATGAATCTCCTGAGTCAAGGACAATAAGCTTTCTAGTAAAATGATGCATTTGGAATCAGATCCACTTAAATTTAAATCCCAACTCTACCATGGATAAGTTACCGAATCTCATTCAACCCCAGTTCCCTCTACTGTAAAATGTGCACAAAAACTACCTAGACAATCTGCCTAAGGACTAAATGAGGAAATGGCACCTGGCATAATCCATGGCAAATAGGAGTCATTCAGTAAAGGTCAGTTTCCCTTTTCCTTCCTTCGTTCTTTCCAGAGCTCACTTAAAGGAGTGTGGTTCCTTAGTGAGAGAATACAAAAGAGACTCCAATGATATTAAACACTTCAATAGCACCTACTACATTCCAGGCATTATTCTAAGCACTTCATATATTTTAACTCATTTGATTATTCCCCAAAACCCTATAAGTACATCATAATTTTATAGATGAGAAGCCAAGTCCTTGCCAAGGTCACATAGCTAATAAATGATGTGGCTGTGATTTGACTCTAGGTGAGCTAGGTCTTAACTATCAGCTACCAGGATGCAGATAGGGAGAGAGTTGCTATATGCAGCTGGAATCCAAGTTTAGAGACTGGCAGTCCTCAGACAATGGGCTCCATTTTGTTTGCATGCTGCTTTAAAAATCAGGAGAGAGTTCACATTTAAATCCTTTATTTCTGACTATCCTCAAAAGAGCTGAAAGATTATCACTATGCAATCCACATACCGATGGGACAACCAGGTGGCTAACCTCTGGACTGAGGTTTCCTGGGCTCATATTTGGTATTTGGTAAAGCCTGCTCTACTTAGAGCCTGAATTAAGCTTGTGATCCAGAATGAGGCGATGCTGCAAACGAGGTCTTAGTCATAAAGTCAAGAACCATGTTCAATAATGTGCACTCAATGGTTGAAATATTTGAATGACATGCCAGAACAAATGAATGTAGGAAAGAGGTCTAACTGAAAAGCAATCAATGACCAAGTTCAAACCACAACCCAACAGAAATTGCCTGGATAAGACTTTGAACCAGATGTGTAGGAATTGTAAACCCGTTCTACCTCTCCACATCACCACACCTAAACAAAAAGCTAAAAATGCAAGTTTCCTTACAGGTTATGGGGCAAAGACCCATTGGCCTTGAATGTTAAAAGCATCCTTCTTTATTGGCATAGCTCAAAGAGGGAGTCTAAATTTTCATGTGCTACTTAATCCAAACAATAACATCTAAACAACTTATTTTGTTCTTGCAGCTTTGTAGGCCTTGCTGATTGGCATGATATTGAAGAACAGCCAGGTATGGAGCAAAATTCTCCTTGAAATCTGGAAAATGTGGCAAGAAAAAGCAAGTAGCCTTCTCTGGCTAAGCCTGTAAGAGAAGAGGAATAACCCTGACTTACAAGTAAGGAAACAGATAAAAGAACCTACCCAAGGCAACACAGCCAACAGATGAGTGGCCCAGCATATTCTGAACCCAGGTCTGTGTTCTCCCAAGACTTCACACTGCCTCCTTTAGATATCCGAAAATCTGTTTAAAGAAACAATCTATGGCATCACCATTTGCACCAAAATGATATCACACTCTCTGAATTTTCTTAACAGATACATCTTTGGCCAGGAGGGAGTTCTAATATCATTCATTAGTGACTCTGCCATTACAACATGTGAATTTTTGTTTTACTTTCTCAGTTTTATTAAACTGAGAAAGACAGACCAAAAGACACTTTTTATCAGTTTTTATTTTATTATCATTTTATTACAAACCTGCAGTAATGTTGATTATGTTTATAAATCTCTCAGTGAAATTTTAAAACCATTTTCCTTCTCTAATCTCTCCCATCCTGCCTTCTTAGAAGTACACAAAGCATTTCAACCACTCCCAAATTCCCTTTTGGAATACCCTTAATGATTCTGAAATATTTTGTTATTCCCCAAACACCGCCCTAAAGACAAATCATTGGACTCCAGGCTCTTCACATTGCCAAGTTGAATAGAGTTCAAATGTTCTATCTAACCGAACTCTGACTTACAACAAAGCCACATATAGTAGATGATGTGCAAGATATTCCGAAAATACCAAGGCAACATGGGGGAAAAAACTGTGTCAACATGAAATCTCCCCAAATTTCTCTATAATCTGGAATAATCATTTTTCTCAAGCTCCTGTAAACTGATCATGGCATGGCTGTGGATGGCCATATAAATCAATTTTCATTTTGGTAACCTACAGCTTAAGTTTTCAAACATCCAAAACAATTAATGTTGCCAAATTTAAGAGTGCTTCTCTACTTTAGACAGTGGAGCATGGACAAGGAACTAAGGAGAAAACAAACCAAGGAAAATAATTTTGACCTGAATAACATTTTTGAACAATTGTATAGATCGTTTAAAACACAATCTTGCTTCTTGAATTAAACATTCTATGCCCCAGAATGAATCTGCACACAGAACAAGGAAAAGGCATTTTCCAAAAACATGAAGGACCTAGTAGGAATTCCTTTTTATGTGGCTCATTGAAGAGCAGCTTACAGAATGACCAAAGTTGGCCTGGGGTGACTTTCACTTAGAAGCTTCACCAAAGAGTACACTTTCCCTGAACTAAGTTTTGACTCCAGATCCAACTCTTGAGAGTTTTGCTGAACTTCAATAAGATCCCACCTCAAAGATTTCTGGGGACATTTAAAATTAAGGTAAGTTCCCCTTAACATTTCAGAAGCATGTGAACATATAAACCAATGGTGTAAGACCACATTAAAAATGATTGAATTTAAAATTTTTCAAACTAAAAATACCTGGAAGACAAGAATTCTTCCCCCACCCAATGTAACATTAGAATAATGCATAGGAAGGAGAAAATACTTATCAGTACTTGCCTGAATAAACTGAGAAAAGCCTCATAAGATCAAGGGAGCAGTTCTACCAATTTCCCTGTAGCTCTGCAATTTTCAAAGGTTTCATAACACAATATATCCCCAGTGGCTCTTTCGTTCACTGATTATAAAACCACATAGCCAGAAAGGAAAGAAATCCCAAAGCCCAAAAAAGCAGCTTGTCCTGTCCATCAGTTCACATTTATAGAGTTTCGGAGCTAAAAGGGATACTAGACGTTGTCTTTGAAGTATTTCATTTTACATATGAGGAAACTCTCAGGTTAAGTGACAACCTTGATCATCCAGCTGAGAGATGTCAAAGCCCTTCCTTTGTTATTTCCAACTTCTCCTCGGCAGTCAACCTACACTACTCCCTGCAAAATAATTACTTATAGACTTAAGGATTTCATCTTTAAACCCTGCTCCCTCCCACCCCAGAAAACTCACACATGACTTCCCCTGGGGTATGGTCATAGGAGTCGCAATTTTAATATAATCTACTAATGTCCAGGGATTTTGTTCAGCTGAGAAGTATGTATTTACTGATCTGCAGGGTATTGATTTGAGGGGGAAGGTCTTTTCAGCCCACAAGAAAATTCAAAATCCTTTATTACTCTTAGATTATTTCATGAATAATTCCAGGGGGAAAAAAACATACGGTTGTTTCCTGTAAATATTGAGATTGAAGCAAAACCTTTGTAGTTGGCCACAAGGGGGCAGCTGCAACATTTTCTCCTAAATGTTTGCAGTTCTAAACCACCAGGAGCAATGGGGCATTCTGTGTCTCAGCTTGCCACAGAATCTCCAAAACCACCTTTCAACTGAGTTCTCAGTATGACACAAAACATTCTCATACGGTGTTTCTTGGGACTTGTTTTGTTTTTAAACAAATTATTTCCCAACTCCTTTCCAGATCAAGAGAGAACCCTCTGTTTTAGAACTCTGTGCCAAGATGACCATCTCTACAAAGATCTTTGGAGACTAATAAATTGTTACGCTAATTTGGAAACCCTCAGAAAACGTTTTAATTATGTTTGACCCCAGATAAAAATAAAAACAGTAATGATCATCTGATTCCGCCACACTTAATAAAGCTTGTTCTAAGTTCTTCACAGGATTTGCCAAATATTTGCCTCATCTCATAGCCTCCATTCGTCATTCCCATTTTTGTGATATCCTGAAATCTTTCAAGTCAAAATTTATTGTGGAATCATATCACAGAGCTAAACAGTGGGAGGTCTGATTACTAATAGCTAAATTCCACATCCTTATATCTCTACAAAAACATAAATTCAAATTCATTTCGTCTTTTAGGTGCATAAAGTGCTGGAAGTTAGTTTGAAAAGCAAGTGCTGGTTTTATTCATATGTATGTGCATGTGGGCAGGTATAGGCTCACTAATAATTATTGATAAGTAGATTGGAAAACTACTAAATTTTTGTAGTTTTTGAAGGCAGACATGAAGATGTATGCACTTCAAGCTTTTTGTGGGGTTTTCTCTGAACATTTTATTTAAAATCGTAACCACTCTCCAACCTGTATGTGTGGCCCCATTCCTGCTGTATCTTTCTCTATCCTCTTAGCAACATCTGACATCCTTTATATTTTACCTAGTTTTGTTAGCCTCCTTCACAAACATGCCCTCTCCAAGTAGGACAAGAGTCCTATGATAAAATCAGAAATTTTGTCTGTTTTGTTTAATGCTGTATCCTCAAAAGTGTGGGATAGTACCTGACACATTGTAGGAACTCAGTAATCCAACAGCATGGTGAAATCACAAAAATTGGAGCATTTTTTACTAGTAACTAGCAACGGGTATTATTAAGTATCTGATATTGGTGTTTTACTTTAATACATTTGAGAAGACATCTTGACAACAGATAATTATCCATTCTTTTAGAATTGAAGCATATTTCATAAAACAAGTGTTTTAAACAATACTTAGGTTCGTGATTATTGCTGAGAGTATTCTCTCAAATGCTCAGACCTGGCTGGGTCCCATTTCCCAAAAATCAATCAAACCAGGACTGCACTATCAGCAAACATGGTCTTTCCAGAGTTTGGAGGAATGGAGTGGTAGGTATGGAGGAACTTTGATGGGGCAAAGGAGAGGGAGGGGACAGGAGGGGCATGGGGGCAGGAAAGATGGTGAAATGAGATGGACATCATTACCCTAGGTACATGTATGACTGCACATGTGGTGCAACTCTGTATTATGTACAGAGAAATGAAAAGTTGTGCTCCATTTGTGTACAATGAATCAAAATGCATTCTGCTGTTATATGTGCCTAATTAGAACAAATAAACTTTTTAAAAAGGAGTTTTCACAGCATCACACAACAAAGCAGTGGCACAAGGGAAAGAGCAGTGCCCTAGCAATACAGAGCCCGGAGTTTTAGTTCTGCTTCCATCACTAATAAGCCAAGCTAAACCATCCAGTTAGGTGCTGATGGGTTTTGCTGCCTTTGTTTTTCTTTTTAGTTTTGGGTTTTGTTTGTTTGTTTGGCACAGGAGATTGACCCCAGGGGCACTTTAACACTGAGTTACAACCCCATCCCTTTTTATGTCTTAAGACAGGGTCTTACTAACTTGCGATCCTCCTTCCTCAGTTTCCAGAATCACTGGGATTACAGGAGTGTACCACCACACCCAGATAACCCATCCATTTAAATTGTGAATGCTTTAACGTCCACATCCAAAACATGGGTATAAAACCATCCCCCTGCCAATATCAAAGAATTTTGGAGTCTCCTGTGAAGTGTGAAAGTATTTTAGAAAGTATAAAGTATTTTCCAAGATCAAGGTATTGTTAAAATCATCATTTCCTGTTCTTGGCTATGTAGAACCTACGCTTTGTAAGGCTAGTCAACTATTTAGTGGTTTAATGGACGGTCTTAGGCTGAAGACAGTTCCATCAGTCAAGGGATATTTGTCAGGCCTTTTGTGACACTTCACCCCTAGACTTTCTTCTTGCCACTGCTGGTCTTAATTTGATATTGGCCATTCTGCCCCCTCCTATCTCTAGGATAAATCCTGACTTGAAACAAGATAATCAGTTCACGAGTCTCCCTTTTCTTGGAAGTGTCTTCACAGTAGGTATTCAATAAATATTTGCTGCACGAATGGATGATGAAAGGGCTGTATGCCAGCATTCCCCTAGGTGTGGAGCTCTGCCAGTATGTCCCTCACACAAACTTGCCTGATGCTTCTGTGTTTTGCCACCTCTATGACTCCTCATTTATTCTATTAGGCTCTGCAAAGCCAACTGCTTGCCCACCCTGGGCTTGGTTGCCACGCCCAACAGATAACCACATTCTGCCTGCCCATTCTGCACTCCCTTGGGGCAGCTACAGGGATTCTATATCCTCAGGGCCTGCCTCACTTTGTTCCTGTTCCAGCACATGGCTTTTCCAGGCCACAGGACCCTCACTGTGGTTAACTAAAAGCATGCAGTTTAGTCATGCCTCCCATGGGCAGAGCTCTGGGAGCATACAAAACAGTGTAAGTAATCCCCAAATTCGAAAATGTTATATTTCAAGAGTTTGTTTATAAATAGTTTCTCTAGCACTTGGAAATGCATTTCTCTATACAAACAACCCATCTATTTAAATAGTAACTGCTTCAAAAATACTCCCTAAGCATCTCCCTACTTTGCACTGTTCTTGGCACAATGGAAACAAAGAGAAATGAGACTCAGTCTCTTTCCTCCAGAAGTTCACAGGAGAACTAAGGAGACAGTAGTAGAACTTAATAATAGATATATACAATAGAGCATGTGTAAAATTCAGCTGCCCATAGTACATTAAGAGCAAGAAAGAAGAGGTGATCCCTCTGCCTGGGGGGATCAGGAAGGTTCCATAAAGAGATATTCCTGCTGAGGCCCAAAGAATGAGGAAGTGTGTACCGGGCAGATGAGTGGGAAAGGGTGTTCCTGGTATGTGGCTGTCAGGTTGCCAGACCAACACCCAAGTGTCAATTTAACCCCTACTTTAGCTCTGCTAATAGTTCAGCACTATGTCAAAGACAGAAATGGAATAGGGTTTTTTGTAGGGCAGCCTGGGGAAACTTGTTTGTGTAGGGAGATTAGTCTCAGATCCTCAGTAAAAAAGAGGTGGTCCTGGGATCATGCCAACATACACACACACACACACACACACACACACACTCCTGCCAGTCATCAACTGGAGCAAAGAACTAAAGCATTAGAAAGAGCAATTCTTGTGCTTTCTTGCAAAGCACTAATCCATTCTGTGAATGGAAGGTCGTGAGGAAGGCTGGTTGAGGACAGCTATACAAGACAGGTCCACACCCCCAGGAGTATAACAACTAACTGTGCAGGCAAGACTTGTGCATATGAAATAACTAAGTGCCTAAGGCAGTGGCTGCCAAAAGAATGACGTGTGCTATAGGCACCATACTCCCAGCCATCCCTGCCTCCTTCAGAGAAGGAGTTGAGTTCAACAAGTGTTTGACATTAAATGCCCACAGGTCTTTTGATGATGTGCAGCAGTATCCTGAGTTTCAGAAGGCAGTCTCCACCAAACTCCTGTAAACACAAATAAGTTTTCCTCCCAAAGGTAGGAGATTAAAACAAGTCTGGAGAGACAGGGGGTGGGGGTCTGGTTAATAGGATTCTGTTGTACTCAATACTGGAAACACATCAATGCTGAATAGGTATGAGAAAGAATTTCCCACCAGTCGGAGCTGTCCGAATTATAATGAACCGCCTTGGGAGGTAATAAGTTTCCCGTCAGGCTGGATAATTACTTGGCAGTAATTTTGTAGGGGTGACGCAAGCATTCAATGACCAGTAGGCTCCCTTCCAATCCTGTGATTTTGTGAACTTCTGCAGCTCCCCCTTGATAGCACAATAGATGAATCTGGGAACCCACACTGTATGGCTGTCACAATGCTGAGAATTAGTCATGGGTCAGGCTCATTTGGGGTACCAGAGCGCAGTCTGAGTGGCAAGGAAACAGAAGATGCAAAAACATCACTTCTACCAAGAGCCTGACCAAACTCCCAGAGGTGCTAGCCAGAGAATCTGGGAAGAGCCTCAGAATGCCAAACTCAGTACTACTCAAAAAGGACCATGGGCATTAGACAAGGGGCACCCCAAGGCAAAGACAGGACTAAAAATGTAGGCCCTTGAAGAAGAAATATGCAGGATTCTAAAGTATTTGGGAAGGCTCTTCTGCTGTCAAGTCTAGATCCCCACCCCAAGGGGTCCTCAATGATGTCACATTAAGATTCTTGGGAAATCCAAGAATTACCTCCAAAGGTAAACAAGCAGGACATGGACTAACCAGTCACTCAAGCCTCCTGAGTAGAGTATGTGGCCCCAGATGGTGACTGTAAAGGAGAGCAACAGCCTGTGGATCCTGGACAACCAAGGAGCTGTGTGAAATCCTGGGATCGCATGGCACATTATCACAAACCACACAGATGTAATTCACAGGATACCTGGACCTAAATCAGTGTCACTGCACTGATGAGGGGTGTCTGTTGAGACATAGTCAAGTAAGAATAAAAGCCCATGTTTAAATTCCTATTCTACCAATTCTGAGGTCAGTAACTGAGACAGGTAGGTTTGTTGGTTTGGCTGTTCATTTGTTTTAACTCCTATGAGCTTCAATAAACAAGGCACTGAAATAGAAAAATTTCACCAAGTCCTTTCCACCTATAAGATCTATAATCCCAGTGCACAAAGGAGAACATCTTACAGGAGAAGAAAACAGGTGTCCACAGGTCGTCCCAAACCATGCTGCAAGAAACTAAATAAAGCAAAAAATCTTGATTCCTAAATTTTCATCTATGACTTCTCTGGGTTTTTCTGTTGTTGTTGTTGTTTCTTTTTTCCTTTTGGACTAAACTGTGGCTTACATAGTTAAGCCAAATGAATAGAAGTGAAACCAATAAGCCACACACCAGCAGCATTCTTATTTTTTTGTGGGGGGAAAAAGCAAATATATGTTATTTGATCATGCAAGAGAGATAAATCTACAAAGCTTCCATGGACAAAGCCCTATTAAATCAATAGGGGTTCTGCCCAGTGCCCAGGGAAACCCATTAGGAGAAGCCAAATTATTTCTTCTTAAAACACTATCAACTTAACATTACAAATCATTTGCTATTCTCCAGAGAATGGCCTAGTATTGCAAAACCTGATAATTACTGATTCATGGCTGATTTAGGAAAAACATGGGCTTAAGTAATCAGGCCAGAGCACTGCTGCTGACCACAGGGCTGGCAGGAAAATGAGCTTTTCTTTCATTATTCCTTTCATGAATGCTTAACATTTTACAAAATTAAGCTTTTAGCATATCACTAGTGGTTTGATTTTTTTTTTTCAAATGGGGCGGAATACAAAACATAACCAGTTATGTGTTTTCAAGTATCTATATTTTATCTTTTATTCAAGTGTCACTAACCTGAAACCCAGGAAGTTATGAGGAAGTGATTCCAGAAATCAGACTTGGTAATACATGGATGGTTTCTTGTAAAATACCAGCTCTCAGGCTCTTTGAAAGGACTCTACAAACACATAAACAGCTCTTCGATAAACTCAAAGAATATTATATAAACTAGCAGGAGGAATTTAATTGCCATTTTGAGCCAACCATACACACCACAAGTGGCGCTTACCTATACAGGGGAAGGCAAGCTTCTTGCTAAACAATCGCTTCACTTGATCAGCAGATTTCAAGCATATCAGTAAATGTTCATCTGCACGTGGCTCTGGAAAGATGTTTGCTAGAGGATATGTAAATCTCCTATCTCTGAGAAAGAAAGCTATTGCCTCTGTGTTATAATTATTTTTCTATTTAAAATTAAGAAATGAAGGATATTTTCTTATTCTGCAGAGGAGTTACAGAGAATTTCATGCCAAAATTCTGTCTTAGAGATTTAAAGAGACTGCCTCTAAGAGCAGACCAAATTTTCTTTTCAAATCTTTCCTTGTCTGACATTCTGCTTCTAAGTAAATGCTGTCAACAACTTATTTTTACTATCAGTCTTTCATATGCATGTATCACAAAAATATCTAAATTGCATAGCTGTGTTCTTACAAGAAAACAAAAGTCCAGTATTTAAAGAGTGGGGGGGAATGGGTACTAGAAATTTAACACAAGGTACTTTATCACTGAGCCACATCCTCATCCCTTTTTATTTTTTGTTTTTTATTTTGATTTTTTAAAATGTTTATTCTTTAGTTGTAGTTGGACACAATACCTTTATTTTATTTATTTAGTTTTATGTGGTGATGAGGATCGATCCCAGGCCCTCACACAGTGCAAGGCGAGCGCTCTACCGCTGAACCACAATCCCAGCCCTAGTTTTTATTTTTTTTGAGACAGGGTCTAAGTTGCTTAGGGCTTTGCTAAATTGCTGAGGCTGGATTTGAACTTGCCATCCTCTTATCTCAGCTTCTTGAGTCACTGGGATTACTGGCATGCACCACTGTGTCTGTCAAGAGTGAAAATTTTAAGTAAGCATCTTAGCAGGGCTGTTGTACAACAGGTACTCTTATGATGGCTGATGTGCCAGTTAGTGGAACCCTGTTGCAAGCAACTTGACAATATATGTTAAGATTTTAAATGTTTATGTCCTAGATCCAAAAAGTATACTTTGAAGAATTTTTCAATAAAGAAAAAAAGAGAGACTAGGAAAAATCTGTGTGCTCAGACATTGTAATAGAAAAACAGAGAAAGAACATTTATGTTAAACAACAGAAAAATAGTTAAGGAAAAAATAATACAATCTCTTCACAGAATACTATACAGCCATGTGTTATATCTATGAACATTGCTAATAACATGATAATGCTTATAATATCACATTAAAAAGCAGAAGATAAATGTATATTATAGATATAAACATATAAAATATTTGCTTATCACTCTGCTTCTAAAACTAAACAAAAATTTCTCTATGTAAAAAAAGAGATAAAAGGAAATATTGGATAATTTTTTCCTCCCTCTTCTTGTTCTTTATTTTGAGAATTTTCAATGATCTCTTAACAAAATATTTAAAATAAAGTAAAAGGAATTTTAAACAGAACTGAATTAGAATTGAGGCTCAATATTCCTAACCAAAATTAGGACTGACAGAGATGTGAAGAAGGATTTTGGTGGAATTGAAATATATTGAATTAATTCACTCAACAAATAATTATATACATTGTCTGAGTGAGAGAGGGAATCATAGAAGTTACAGTTAAACCAAAGAAATCATCTAATCCACATTATGCAGCAGCAGGAAGAAAGAACCCTGGGGAGACTGAGATGTAATTTAAGAACTGAAATAATACAGCAATGAGAATTCATAGGAAGAGGAGCTTTCAACAGGACAGAGAATATCAGAAATGTAAATGATGCAGAGAGATACATGAGGTCAAGAAAAACATGGAGAGACAGAAGACCCTGGATGTAACTAGTTACAGGCTATTTAGGAAGTGAAGGAGAGAATCAAATCCCAAAGGGTGAGCAGGGCGGAAAGGGAGGCAGTAGCCACAAGGGAGAAGGCAAGAGTCATTTGTTTTGTCCTTTACAAATAGGAGAGTCCAGCATAGATTTTAAGGCAAGAGAGGGAAAAGAAGATTGGATATGCAGCAACAGCCAAGAGACATCCTCCCTCTGCTTGCTCCCCCCGCCCAATCAGGGCGGCCCACATGCCAGCATCTGGTCCCTCCATGGTCCTTGTATTCATCTCCAAAGGCCACCATGACAAAGTATCACAAACCAGGTAGCTTGAGGACAACAGGTATATATTCTTTTTATTTTGTTTTGGTTTGGGGTAACTGGGATTGAACTCAGGGGCACTTGACCACTGAGCCATATCGCCAGTCCTATTTTGTATTTTGAGACAGAGTCTCACTGGGTTGCTTAGCACCTGGCCATTGCTAAGCCTGGCTTTGAACTCACGATCCTCCTGCCTCAGCTTCCTGAGCCCCTGGGATTACAGACATGCACCATTGCTTCAGGCTTATATTCTTTAACAATTCCAAGGTATTACAAGGCCTTGCTCACTCTGAAAGCTGTGGGATATTTCTTGCCTCTTCTTATTTTCTAGCAGTTCCTGGCAATCCTTGGTGTTCCTTAGTTTATACATGTATCCTGCAATATCTGCCTGTGTCTTCACATGGCCTTCACATGGTGTGTGTATGTATGTGTGTGTCTGTTTTCTCTTATAAGGATATTTGTCTTTGGATTAGGGCCCACCCCGATCCAGTATAACTTCATTTTAACTTTACTAATTATGACTGCAAAGACTTTGTTTCCCAATATTCTTGGGTTCTGGGCAACCATGAAATCTGGTGGGGATCACTCTTCAACTCAGTACCTTCATCCATTCCCCACAGAGTGGCCATTCCAGGCTCCAATACATCTTTTCTGCTTAGCACTCTGAAATCTATATGCCCAGCCTTGATTTCAGTCCCACTCTCCACACCCATATTTCCCATTGCCTACTGGACATAGTTTCTCTGGATATCCACAACCCCTTTAAAAAATCATTTCCAAAAGGAGTCCCAAACCCATAGTCTCTTGTGTTTCGATTTAATCTTTGATAAACCCATCTAGTGTCCCAAGTTAGAAGTACTGGCATTATCTTTAACTTTCTCCTCTTCTTAATTGCTTTCCACTACATGGGACTGGACAACAGGCTCTGTGGATTCCCTCTCATAAGCCTCACTTTGACCTCCTCTCTCCACTTCTATTTAAGGCCCTAGACTGAGCTCTCATCCTTTCCTTAGATTTTCCAATTGAAAAAAATCTTCAATTCAGTAAAATATTATAGAGCACCTAAAAGTGCTAGGTCCTAGTCACACCAAGGGGAATTACACACAATGTTGGCCCTGTGTAGCTTCCAGCCTCTTAGGTGCTCTCAGGGCCACCAGACTTAAATGCATTTTCCTGTATACTATTATGCTGTGGCTTCCAGTTTTGTTTTGACTCCCCTTTTACTACAAGATGAAATGTCAATCCTCCCCAGATGTAGAAGGACCGCATTCACAGTCTACTGCATACATGCCATAACCCCTGGCCTCCAGCCCTTCCTCACTGCTGTGGTAGGCTTCTTGCTTTGTCCAGATCCATGCTTGGGAGGAGTGCTTTCTTTTATCTAAAGTGCTGAAAGAGCCCCTCTGTGCCCCAACAAGTCCTTACCTACCTTTAAGGTACAACTTAAGTGACCCTTCTGTTCTTACCTCTCCTCAGAATTCAGCAAGATTCTCAGAACCTATGACCCCATGAGACTTTGTTCAAATCTCAGTTTAAGCACATTTGCCACATTGCATTGAAAATTATCCTTTCACCTGTCTGTCTCCATCACTGCAAGCTCCAGAGGACCAGCACCAGGTAGTATGCATTTACCTTGATCTGATCTGAATGAATACAATGACAAATGCACCCTGCCTTCTGTACCTGAGTTCTACCCACATCCCAGGTGTGGCTCAATCCCATTCTCCTCCCTCAGCTTTCTCAGGCCACTCCATCTGGCCATGAGTGTCTCCCTCCTTGGAATGGCCACAGCACTTTCCCTCCATCTCACTGGTTTGGCACTTATGACATGGTACTTCAAGCTACTGAAAGTCCCTGTCTTCCCATTTGCTGTACTTCAAAGCTTCTCCAAAGCCTAATCCAACACTGCATCCTACTTGGTGCTCTGTAAATATCTGCTAATAGGAAAATCTTTTGGGTGACGGAATCCTAGAGAAAATGAAAAGGGGCAATTGCAGGAGAGATGAAGATTTTAGCTATAGAACAGGTAGGGTATATTTCCTTCCAAGAAACTAAAAAGATAAGAAGGAAAATATAAGTAAATGATAGAGAAAACTATAAAACTCCTGAGTAAGATAGACTCAATCTTATTAAAAACAAAACTCATAGAAAAATAACATGCTGAGCTAAGTAAGACACACAAATGTCAAATACAACCAAACAAATGAGTATTTCACATAAGGAGATAAAGAAAGAGAAGGCAAAAGTACATGTAACTTATATACAGAACACAACATGTACACATTGAACTCATCTCTATGGGCTTCATGGAAAGGGTGAGAAAGAGCTGTGAAGTGTGAATACTTCTGTGCTCTGTCCCGCTGAAGGAGCCTTTACTACCCAACCTTGTAGTAGAAGCATCTCTTGACACTGAGGCTGATTGTCAGGTTTAAAGATAAATTTAAAGCTGGGCACAGTGGTGCATACCTGTAATCCCAGCAACTCAGAAGGCTTGAGGCAGAAGGGTTGTGAGTTTAAATCCAGTCTTAGCGAGGCCCTGAGCAACTCAGCGAGACCCTGTCTCTGATAAAATATATAAAAGGGCTGGGGATGTAGCTTAGAGGTTATGGCCCCCCACCTGGGTTTAATCTCTGGTACCAAAAAAAAAAAAAAAAAAAACCCCAATAAACTCAAACAAAATTCTTCAGTGATCTGTTTAAGGGAAACACTAAGTGTACAGAAATTTCAAGAGAAAGAATATGTGTCAGTATCCAATGGAACAATATGTGTGACTTCATATGCTGAAACTTATAAGCAACTTAAGAGGCTTTTGAGGATATTAACTTCACATAATTTTTAGACTGTGTATTAATTTTGCCTCTTTACCTCTTAGTAAAATATGACTCTACTGTTTAGGTTAAATGTCCTCTTCTGATTCTCAACCCTTCGTGGTACTTGCTGTTTAAACTGCTTATTTGGGGCACTCAGTCTTAATCTGTCCTTCACTGCTGTTGTTAAATTGCTGAATATCCTGATATAAATATGACCACATCTTCTAGACTGTAAGGTTGTGACAGTAAGGCCATCTTAAGCATTTATACCCCACAATGTAAATGACACAATACCAAGAATAAAGCCAAAGTGCCTAATTATCAAAAGGCCATTTTATCAATGTCAGTGTTTCCATAATCAAACTCAGATTCTAAAATAAATAAGTTGGCTAAGAGTGTGAATTATATTCCCTATTATGCTTTCTTGGGTACATCTACAGCTGTAAAATGACTGGCAGGAAGGGAGAGGCTCTTGTTTGACCCAAAATTACTCATATTAAATAATCAAATGTTATCATATTCAATAGAGAAGGGACAGAGAGGCTCAGTTTAAAGAGTAATAAAAAAAAAAAAAGATATCGTCATCAGCATTTTTCTAAAAGATAACAAAGAAGTCACTTGGGAAAGAGGCCCGCCTTCATTAGAGGCCTTGGGAGGGAGCCTTGGAGCCAATAAAGACCCACCTACTCCCCTAGAGAAAACAGAAAATGAGAGCACAATCTCCCAGGACTCATCAACAAAATATAGATGTATGAGGAGATGAATCAGGATTTCTTTGTGTTTAGCTAAGTTATCATGTATCATCTCTAATTTAAAAACAACATTTTTTAAAGTAAAATGAGCTTTCACCAATGATTCCCACAGCTCCTTATTTCATTCATAGAACTCCATGCACAGACAGCAGGGATCAGATGCAGACTGGGCAATTCCTGGGTGTCATGGAATTAGAAAGATAAGCTATTTGGATCATTTAAACTAAAAAAAATAAAAACAGTAACTATCCTTTACCTCCAGGGTGGGCTTGGGGACCTGGGTTATTCGCAGAATTTGGGCAACACTTGGTATTTATCAGCAAAGACATTCTAAATATGCTTCTGACGCTAGAAAATTATTTCAAACTGTTTCAACATGCTCTCTGATGAAGAGATGTAAGGTTAAATATCATCCCAGTTAAAAAGTAAGTTTGCTGCTATTTTTACTTTATTGGTCAGCTAGCTCCTTTTAACTTGCAGGTCAAAGTTTTTGAACATTAAAACAAATAAATTCACTCTGTTTTTTCAAGCATCAATGATATGCAATAAGCCTCTGAGAACAGAGGTTCCTCATTCTGGTTATGTTTTACTTTCTTGCAAACACATACTCATGCTTAATTGAACTGCCTCCAAGTGATTTTTAAGTATTAAAAGTGAACACAGCCTTCCTTTTTCAAGAATATTTTGGGCAGCTGTTGTAAAACAAAATGCAAATCACTTTTTGAAAAGCTCAATGTGAAATGAAAAAGCACTAGTTAAGGAATCATCTAAAGTTTACGCTCACATAAAAACAAACTAAAGTGAATGATGGGCACACACCTCATAACCTTGAACAGGAAAGACATTGAGAACATTTGACAACAGGTTCAAATTTCCTGACCTGCTGGACAAACTCCTCTTTCCACATTGTTCCTAGATTCTATCAGATCCTGGTTTTCTCTCTACAATAAACCATGATTTATCTAGAATGCAATCAGCCAGAAAGTTAAAATAAACAGGATGGTGCTTTTACTATGCTCCCCTTCCTATTAATATGCAGGTGTTTATTGAATGCTTGCTTACTGTGTTCCTAACACTGTGGTGGACATGGTGGACATCTGAAAGATATCATGGCTGTGGAATTATAAGAAAAAAAAATTGCAAGTAAACAAGCTTCCAGAAATGTAGTCCATAAAGCAACTTCCAACACAACCATAAAAGCAATACTGATTCACTCTTCTATCTAACCTGTTCATCTCTAACTACAGGGGTAGGCAATAACAAATCTCTAACTATAAGTGAAAAACACTACAAAACCCAGAAGCACCAGAGAAGTTCAAGCCTCTTCCATATTGTTTTAGTTTAAAATGTATTTCTACTTTTTGACTCTTTTTTAGTGTAATGATTCATATATTATATTAATAAAACTAAACTATTGCCCCACATTATAAGTTAGTGAAGAATGAAATCTCTTTTTATTCAAACCAAGGCCAAGCATGGAGTTTCAAAGACTCAACAAATAATTCCTGAATGATTGAGATTGTTTCCACAGTACAAAATCCATGTAATTCCCACATAGGTCTGAGGCCATGTAAGTTTCAAATGGAAGTTAATTTTACTTTTTAGTACCGTGACTATCTAGTTTACATGGAAATAATTCCATATAATAGATAATAAAAAGCTTAGAATGTGTAACCAATGTGATTCTGCAATCTGCATTTGGGGTAAAATTGGGGGTTCATAACCCACTTCAATCTAATGTATGAAATATGATATGTCAAGAGCTTTGTAATGTTGTGAACAACCAATAAAAAATTAAAAAAAAAAAGCTTAGAAATCAATTAATTGCATATATCAGATTTAAGATACTTTAAAAAACACAAGCCCCTCATTTTCACAAATTAAATTAGAAAGTATAAATTTAATATAGGAAGAAGAGCCCTATAATCTGCTATATGTGTTATCCATGCACCCCTCTCTCCATCCTCACAGCCTCCATCCCTGGGGAAATAAGAAAGTCCAATATTCCCATTCCAAATTAATGTATGTCTGTTTCTAATTCTCTACTAAGCCACCAATAATTATGTCACAAGGGGAAATCTGATATATGCAAGATTCTGATTTTAGAAAAACATAAAGAATATATATATGTATGTATGTGTGTGTGTGTGTGTATATATATATATATATATATATATATATATATATATATATAGAGAGAGAGAGAGAGAGAGAGAGAGAGAGAGAGTCAGCAAAAATATTTAGTCCTATTTTAATGCATCCTGGGATATTTTTAGAACAAAGCTATCTTCCACAATGGATGCCGGCAAATAAAATCCAAGTCCCTCCTCTTTCAAAGAGCACAAAGGAAATTAAGATACTTTAAAAAACACAAGCCCCTCATTTTCACAATTGATTTTCTATATTATACAACTAACATATGCTTATAACTTCTACTGAAAACAATGCTTTTCATTGACAATACTGTTAGCCTTTATTATTTCATACATCCAATTTTTGATGTATGAAATAATAAAGGCTAACAGTATTATCCAGCTGTTAAGACACCTAATTAATTCTTTGATGAGAAAAAGAATATTAAATACTGATTTCTCATGTTTCCCCATGATAAATTCAAAATAATTTAAATATTTAAAAAATAAAATTACAAAAACAAAATATATGAATATTCCATTCTAATATTCTTCAAGAGACGTTCCTGAGCTTAACATCAAAAATAAAAGCCATAAGAGAAAATATTGGTATATTTGATTAATCAAATTATTGAATTTCTAGACATACAATTCCAGAAACATATTGTGCTGTTTCCAAAGACTGTTTCTATGTGAGATAGTTAAAAATAATTCTGAATAAAACATCTCTTTAGAACATATCTCACATAGCAAGGAATAAAGGAATTCTTCAGAAGCAAAAATGATGTAAAAGCTAGATGGGGGGGGCAGGCATTTTTTTAAAAATTTGCTGATTTCTATTTTAATGTGGAACATAAGACAAGGTCAACTAAAATTAAGATTTATGTATTTCCATAAAACTGAAATCTTGAAAGGAGACATTCTTGGTGGAAAAGGTGAATTTTAGAAACAACCAACAACAACAGAAATGTCCTCCTAACCCACAAAGCAAGGACTAGATTCTGAATAAAGAAGAAATTGCCTGAGAACTCATAACCACAGGGCAACTTTCATTTTAGTGTGATAACAAAACTCGAATAATCCATGTGGTCTGATAAAAAAAAATTAAGGTTAAGATAAATTACAGTGGTTCTTGATTTTGTAGTATCCAGTTGGCTCACAGAATAAAACTGAAATTCTCTCTTTAGAAGGTACCTTCAACCCAGGCCTTATAGACTTCCCACAGATTGAGTTCCAATCATTGTGTGCTCACAAAGAAAAATCATGAAACTATAAGGAAGCAAGACATTATGAAGAAGAGTCAGCTGAATATCCAAATAATTCAGATTCACAGAAATTGATGAAAGTGATGAACAAGAGAAGCATAAAAAAGTGGGCAAGCTTGAAAAAGGCAAAATATTACTTTATAAGAATAGAACTATGATAATTAATATTGGAAACTTAAGTTATTAATATTAGAAACTTAATTATTAAGTTAGAGAGCTGAAGAGAGAATCAGTGAACAAGAGGAAAAATTTCAGTCTCCATAAGCATCAACAAGAATCAAAGATTGACACATGCAAGAGTTATCAAGAGACTCGGAGGACACAGTAAGAGGACAGAAACAGACCTAGGGCTGAGGTGTAGCTCAATGGTAAAATGCTTGCCTGCCAGGTGCAAGGCTGTAGGTTAGATCCCTAGCCACACACACGCACGCGCGCACACACACACACACACACACACACACACACACGATAGCAATATATATAATATCACAGCCAAAAAAAAATCAATAAAGATAATGAGGAGATACAACAGAATTGCTAGAATTGTAGAAAGGCATAAAACCTTAGATTCAGAAATTATAACAACAAGAGAGATAAATAAAAATCAATCCATATCTAGAATGATGAGAAACTATAATATACCTGAGTTAAAGACATGTTAAAACAAACCAGAGAGAGAACAGAAATTATCTATAAATGAACAGGTAAAAAGGCCACTGACATCTTAGAGTAATAGTGGAAGCCAGCCAATCCTTTTTTTTTTTTTTTTTTTTTTTTTGCCAAATGACAATAACCCTCAACCTGGAATTATATATCCAGAAAAAAAGTATCTTTCAAGATAAACATGATGAAGAAATACTCGAATACACAAAAATAGAAAGCTTGCCTCTCACATATCCTTACTAAAGGAACTCCACCCCCCCCCACCGATACTGGGCATTGAACCCAGGGGTGCTGTACAGCCAAGCCACATCCTGAGCCCTTTTTATTGTTATATTTTGAGACAGGGTCTCATGAGTTGCCCAGACTGGCCTCAAACTTGCAATCTTCCTGCCTCAGCCTCTGCAGCTGCTGAAATTACTGGAGTGCACCACTATAAGACAACATAACAAACCGATCCAAAATGAGAGAAAAAAAAAAAAACAGAAAAAAATAAGACAGAAAATGAAAGTTAAAATGGTAACAATTTAAATCAACAATTATCATTATAAATAAAAATGACTATACTCTCTCCTTTAAAGAAAATACCAGGAAAATGCTTAGCAAAAGAAAATCAAAGACCAACACATTACTATATATTGATAAGCAAGATGACTGATTTCCATACAAGAAAAAAAATAAAATTAGATCAGTATCTCTATCGGCTAACATTCAGAACAAACCACTTCAAACTCAGCCCCAGTCTAAAAGCATTTCTAAAAGAAACACCCTGGAACAAAACCCCAAGGAAAGATCTGATATGCAGGAGGAAATACCAAGAGAAAATATAGTAAAACTGTGAGTAAGTTAAAAAATATTAACTGCAATGAAAACAATGTCTAATTTGTGGAGTTTTTTTAATAGAATAAAATAAAATAAAACAATAAGACAGAAAATGGTTTTTGAAAGTTAGGTGTGGTAAGGTCCTCATATTTTTCAAAAAGAGTGTAAAGATAGTGATGTCCTTTGAAAACTTTAAAATTAAGTGTACAATATAAATTTAAAGTAATCATAAATTAATAGAAATAGTATGTGCAATTTAAAACTAGAAGAGGAAAAAGTAGAATGAAGAAGACAACATAACAAACCAATCCAAAATGAGAGAAATAAACAGAAAAAAAAAGACAGAAAATGAAAGTTAAAATGGTAACAATGAATTTAAAATCAACAATTATCACTATAAATAAAAATGACTATACTCTCTCCTTTAAAGAACATACCAGAAAAACACTTAGCAAAAGAAAACCAAAGACCAACACATTACTATATATTGATAAGTAAGATGACTGATTTCCAAACAAGAAAAAAAATGAAATTAGATCAGTATCTCTATCGGCTAACTATCATTCAGAACAAACCACTTCAAACTCAGCCCCTTACACCACCAATGATTCATTATCATTGACAAGTCATCTAGAATTCAGTTTAAATCACCTGGGTTCTAGTTAGTCTGCTTGGCTGGGGCAACCCTCCTATTGAGACTAGTGTACTAGATCAGACATATTCTCCTCATAGCAATGGAAGAAGCACACAAGGTCTCTGAGCTCAAAACTGATGTCTTTTCTGCTCATTCTGTTGTCTAAAACAAGTTGCAGCACTGATCCCAGGTTAAGAACTGGGGAAATATCATCTAGTTTTATGGAAGGAACTTAAAACCATAGTCAAAAGGATATCAGTACAGGGAGGGATGAAGAACTGAGGTCAGTGATGTAATTACCACAGGACTTGAAATTATTCATGAAAATTTCAGATGTGTAATGGGACCATAATAATGAAAACCAAAATTGTATGCCTCTGAGGGAAAAACAGAAATTTTGTGTCTTCAGGGTGTAAAGCTGGTTTAGTATTGCTATCTGAATATATTTTTAAAATACCTTTGATCAAAAAAATAAAAAAATAAAAATAAAACCCAGACAACCAATAGAAAAATGGTAAAAAAAAGACATGGAAAGGCACTCTTCAGATGGACATCCACAAATGCCCAAGAACTATATGATAAAAATGTCCACCTCAAAATGAAAGTACAATGAGATAGTATTTTACAATTTTCACTGATTTTTAAACTCTGCGAATATCAAATGTTGATAATAATGTGGAACAATAAGAACTCACTGTCAGTGTAAGTGTGCAAAATAATACAACCCTTTGAAATCAATTTGCGTTTTGTAAAAGCAAAAAATATCTACACCTATAACCAAGTAATACAAATCTCAGGAATTTATCTTCCACACATATGCAACAGGACAGGGTTACTTGTTTTATTATTATTCAAATAATACATGTATGTTATTTATACCGTCTCTTCTATTTTATATTATAGATATATAATATATATATAAATATATATAAAATACATATAAATGAAAATATATTTCATTTTTAAAGTCATGTGTACTATGTTCTGACAGGTTGTCAGGCAATTTTATCAGTGTGCAAACAGCACAGAATGCACTTTAAAAACCCTAGATGGAACAGCCTAGGCTGTATGGTATAGCCTATTGTTCCTAAGCCACAAACCAATACAGCATATTACTATACTGAATACTGTGGCAACTGTAACACAAGAATAAATATTTATATAGTTAAACATTGAAAAAGTACAGTAAAAATACTAGGCAATAGGAATTTTTCAGCTCTATTATAATTTTATGAAGTCACTATTGTATATACAAATCATCATTGAGCAGAAAGTTATGTGATTGCATATATTAAATACTTAAAATGTTTATCAAAAACATTACAAACTTTAAAAGGTAATGACAAAGTTAAAAAAACCACATCATATCTAATAGACAAAGAGTTATTAGATCTTTCAAATACTACAAGTATACTTAATAGAAAAGTAAGCTGAACACTGAAAAGACAATCTATTAAAAATTATAGACAAGTAAATATACGAAAAAGCATTCAACCTCACTAATCAATAATGTAGTATAAATCAAAACAGCCATGTATGTGATGCCCTTTCCAACTGTGAGAAGGTCAAATATTAAAAAGAAAACAGTATAGGATGAAAGATGAGTCACGTTCAACAGGAGGAATTATTTATTAATGAAATATTTCTGGAGAACAATTTGACAAGAGATCAAAAGCCTTAATATATGCATAATAACCAAAGAATTATGCTTCTTGAAATTTAAGAAAATAGTCAAATGTACAAGATTCATGTATAAAGATTATCAGAAAACTCTTAAACAAAATATAGTTGAAAACAATTTAAGTTAATTGATAATTAGGGATTGGCTATATAAACTATGGCAATCTATACAATATAACATTATACGAACATTATACCATAGCCTATGTGCCTAATTGTGAAACAGAACGTGTTGACAATAACGTTAAATGGGAGAGAAAAACAATTACAATGTAAGTAGGCACAGTATGACTTCATTTACTATATATATATTTATATTTATGTAAACATACATATATAAGTATGTATAATATGTATTATATTATATATTAAATATATTATATAATATATACTTATAGACTTATGTATATGTAAAACTAGAAAGATATTAAAGGATATGCTTCAAAATGCTGACACTTGGGCTGGGGTTGTGGCTCAGCAGTAGAGCACTCACCTAGCACATGCGAGGTGCTGGGTTCCATCCTCAGCACCGCATAAAAATAAATAAGTAAAATAAAGGTAATGTGTCCAACTACAACTAAAAAAAAAAAATTGACACTTGTTACCTCTCAGTGAGATTTTTAGTGAGTTTAATTCATATCTTTTTGGCCTGTCATTATTTTCTACAGTAATCATATATAATGAATAATTTTAAAAGGAAAATTAAGTATAGTATTTTTTAAAGTAATATTGCATATTAACCACATCAGATAATACAACCTTTATGAATTTAACACTTTTCTTTATGATGAATCTGGCACTTTTTTACAAGAAGACCTTAAGTCTCAAGAAGAGAGACCATGGAGTCCAATACAAGAATATTCAACTATGCTAGGTGATAGAGTTTACAAGCGAAATTTTTAGATACCTTATTGAAATGTGGCCACAGATGTAACATAAAAGAGCCAGGAAGTCATAAAATTTAAAATTTGATATCAGGAGAAAATTCTCAGAAATTTAATAAATTTAGAGAAAGTTATCTAGAGTTCATTGATGGCATATGTTAAATATGAGCACCCTATGTAAGACAAGGAATTATTTAACGACATAAATTGTTTTTACATTGTACTTTCATTCTGGGAGTTTGAAATATCCCCTGACAATACACAGTTAATAATGTAATGAGAAGAAAAACAAAAGGAACCTTAGAGGCCATGGAGATTAGTAATAGAACCTAGGGACTTTCACCACTAGTTCATTGTTTGGATCGTAGCCTAGATCAACAATGACTAAGAATTATAACCTACACTTCATTCCCAGCAGTTGCATGATTCCCTCTCTGGGAGAAAAAGTATTAAATCCAAAAAGCTACCTACCAAGGTGGTACTCCTATTAGTCTCCTGCAAATGCTGTAGAAATGAAAGTTCAACTCTGACTTTTACTCATCTTCTAAATAACTATACATGTGTGAAAAGAGGGAATGAGGGAGTGAAAACATCAGGAATGCAGGTGGCTTAATTTCCAAGACGGGTCATCCAGCTCTACCCTTCACATTAAGTATACTAAAGCATGCTCTAATGAGAGGGCAAACTGGATCAATCCAAAGACATTTTTAATGTCATTTTACATTTAATACACTAGCATAAAAAGTTCAGTCTCTCTGTTCTCTTAAGGAAGGCGAAACCCTCTCACTGGGTACCTCCAAGTAAGTCACCTGACTCATACATTTTATATTTATATATTATTTTGTTATCAAATTAGCACAATTATGCTGCAACTTGCTAACAAACATTTCCTTCAACCTCTTTACGGCAAAGACCCAATTAGTTATGTCTGTTTGACTCATGTTGGCTTTCATTCAGAGACTGAATTTATGTGGCGAGACCTGTTCTTTCCTGGAGATATGACTTCGAATGGTGGTTGAATAATGTTAAGTATACATGGCTAGGATCCCAAAATATGACAAATGAGATGATTGCTTGTAGAAATAATTTAAATTCCACTTGAGAGCATCTCACAGTTCCCAAGGGCCATCACAAACTGTTATTTATTCCTGACTAAATAAGACAAAATTAGTGGGGAGGGGGTTGGGAGCAGGGGTAGGAGGTTATTGGAAGGATAAATCTGTCAGCTGTTTAGGGTAAACATAACATTCAGAAGCAGTTCTTTCAGCTTAAAAAAAAAAAAGATTTGGTACGTTTCTAACAGGAGTCTTTATTTTTTGGAGAGGGGATAACATCAAATGCCAAGACCTAAGAAACAGATTATGGAATAAATTTACAGAGTGATAAGAGCCCTTAAAAATTCACTTGCTTCAAACCTCTTTCCTACCAAAGTTCCCCAAGAAAATTTTATCATCAGAAAAGAGTAGGAAAGAAGACAAAATCAAACTACTTAAAAGAAAGATGTTGCTAAAAACGAAGTAAATACTCCAGATGTTGGTCTTTTGCTTTTTAAAAAAAATCAGAGCTCAGGTTTGAAATATAAAAATAAACTATGCTTAAAGTACCAGGTGCTCTTTTAAAATAAAATATTGCTGGACGAAAATGGGAGGGGAAGAGCTTACTAGTCTGGAAAAAGCCTATAATAAACAACCAAACCCTTTCAGGCTTTTAGAAAGAATTCTAAAGACCAGGGACCAACCTGAAAACAGGATCACCACAGAAGGATTCAATTAACAACACTCTTGTTTCTATAGAATAACACGATTCCGTTTGGTAATATAAATGCTTTAGCAGGTGGGCAAAACATGGGATGACTGTTCAGCTACTCGTGGATGGCCAAATAAATGAGGTTCCTGACTCTGGTTATGTCTACCACGAGTCCTATACACACCAAGTATTTCAGCAGCCAAATGTATCAGGCTGTTTGTATGACAACAAGTATCTGGATCACATTTTTTTAAAAATAACTATTAAAGGGGGGTATATTAAACATATTGTTCCCCCCCCATGGCCATAGTAAATTTAAGCCAATTTCTTTCATTTTATATTATCAGAAGACTTACACCTTTACCCTTCCTCTCTTAAAATGCCATTTTCATGATAGGTATTCAAATGTACTAACGTGATTCTGATTTGTGGCAACCAGTAGACTTTTGAGTGATTTGATACTCTCCTGGGGTGCAAAAGAATCAGATGCTTTAGACAGAAAAACCATCATCTAGAATGTGGCAAAATCACAAATCTTCATTTATATACAGCAATAACTCACCATAGAGACTCACTTTTGAAGTAGGTTGGGATTCCCTGTCCTATATGGCCATGGATGTGCCCTGATCCAGCCATGAACTCTAATAGTTCCCTGTGACCAGGGGCATTTGACTTGAGATCCATTTATCTGCAGAGTTAAGATTTTGGGGGGTATCAAACAGACAATCCTGACCACTTTAGCAATGTGTATTGACCATTTGAACAATATACAACAGAGGTCCACACATGCTAACAGGCAGGCCCAGATCCATCTCAGCTCTATAGGCCTCTGCCTCTTCGTCTGTACAGTGCACACAGTAAAGGTCCTACTTCAAAACATCGCCATGATTAACCAAAGCCTAACTCACAGTAAGCCTCAAAAAGTATGAGCTCTTTACTTAGCCAACCAAGTTACATGTTGATAAAATCACTTAGTTGTAGGAATCTCTTGTATTGCTACTTTAAGAATATCCTCTACTGATGAACACCTGTTTAAAATTTAAGTGTGTTTCTCTCGTCAGCAATGTACTTCTGTTTTCTTAATAAAGTTCAAAGCAGAAGCTTTAAATAATTACATTGAGATTCTTTATCTAGGGATTATCGATCACAGAGAAATCACTGGCAGACCCAGATTTTTGTGGTTTTGAAACATATATCTTGGAGGCCCTCTTTTAAATGAAGAATAATGGCATTATCAAGACAAAATTAAGTACAATATTTTAGAAATTAGATATACAAAATTAAGGCAGAAATCCATGCAAGTAAGCACTCTAAGGTTTCATCAACTTCCTGGTAAATCCACCCCTGATAGCAGTTTTAACATCAGAAGCATAGTCTGTACTTCATTTTTAATACTTATAACCTAAAAGAAGATAATTTGTATAGAAAAGTAGGCAACATAGTACTTATAGCAGAGGTGGGTTTCTTTGCATAATAATATTTGCAGAACTCTTGTTAATCAAATATTTTTATGTATAAAAGAGCCAAAGAAACCCTATAGCTAATATCTTTTATAATGTCAAGAATTCTTGTATGAAATGAGTAATCCATTTTTTAAAATTAGATTCCAATGATTCGTTTGTTTATAGCAGTAACTATAATCTACCTTTAAGGTCTCTCAATTAGTCATTATGAGACAGAACTTTGTAGGAATTATTGTATCTTGGATGCACCATGATTCTTAAATGGAAGACATTAGCCTTAATCATAAAAGATAACTTCTTTACAGAGAAAAAAAAGTATCCCCTAACATTATTATTATTTTTCAATTCTTGGAAAATAAAGGTAGCCTACCTATAGAAAGAGATTTACATTTTCTTCTGTGGCAGCCCACAAACCCCCTGACTAAGAGCTGAGATGGATCTGGGCCTGCCTGTTAGCATGTGTGGACCTCTGTTGTGTATTGTTCAAATGGTCAATATCTCCATCTTCATGTAGTTAGGAAAACAATTAAAATTAACACTTGACAAGAAATCATCACACACTGTTGTACATGATGGTAAACCTTTCATTTGTCATTGTAACCAACCTATAATTTCATACTAATTCTGTACACTTAATGGCATATCAACTTCAAATATTTCATAAAACAACTTCTTAACAATAACCACTATCTCCATTTCTTCATTTTTTTATTCATTCTTCAACCTCCTGCCTTTCCACACACATATGGTTCTCTTGAGGTAAAAAATGGCTTTGTTTCTAAATCCAGTCTATGTTTTTCAATTGAAAACAAACCTACTCAAGCCCACCGAGACCCCACGGGTCTAGTTTGTCAAACAAGATCCTTCTGGACCCAACCCCAGCTTATTTCTCCAGTCTTAACTATCTTCTCCCACACACACACATTCCTAGATCTCTCTACTCCATTCATACTGAACTTTTTTTTTTTTTTTTAAAGAGAGTGAGAGAGAATTTTTAATATTTATTTCTTAGTTCTCGGCGGACACAACATCTTTGTTGGTATGTGGTGCTGAGGATCGAACCGGGGCCGCACGCATGCCAGGCGAGCGCGCTACCGCCTGAGCCACATCCCCAGCCCTCATACTGAACTTTTTATAGCTGTCCTGAAGGCTGAGTCTTTGCGAAGTTAAACCCTGCCTTCCCTGTCCTCCCGCACTCACCTCCTCTAGGAAGCAAGTACCCCTGACCTCCCAAGGCTGAGCTAGTTGTCTCTTCCTGCACTCTCTGTTGCTTGCCCATCACATCCCAGCTCACCTGCCTGCTTAGAGAGATGCAATGTCCTTAAACATAGGGTGGTAAATAGTACATAGCATGCGTTCTACAAATATTTGTAGAAAAACCAAAGGGCCAATAAAAATCAGAAAAAAAATGAACAATTTTAAATATAAATAAATAACATTCAAAATAGCTACAATGAGGGTTTTGAAATTTCCCAAAACAAAGAAGTGATAAATCTCTTAGGTAATGGATATGCCAATTACCCTAATATGATCATTACACATTGTACCCCATAAACCTGCATGATATGTGTCAATTAAACATGTCTAAACATTAAACAAACAACACGGGGCTGGGGTTGGGGCTCGGTGGTAGAGGGCTTGCCTAGCATGTGTGAAGCACTGGGTTTAATCCTCAGCACCACATAAAAATAAATAAAATAAATATATATCAACAACTAAAAAAAATTAAAACAAAATAACACACATACACACCCCAATCATTCAGATGGTTTTACATAGACTTTTCTTTTTTGAAATTTAAGCCAGTGGTGCTCTACCACTAAGCTGCATGCCCATATCCCAATCCTTTTTTTGTTTTTTTGCATTTCAGACAAGGTCTCACTAAGTTGCCCAGACTGGCCTCAAACTTGTGATCCTCTTGCCTCAATCTCCCACAATGCCAGGATTATAGGAGTGTGCCACCATGCCCGGCTTTACATACACATTTAACTAGTTTTCTTGCTATTCTTAAAACTCAATTACAACAACCAAAAGGTATTTAATAATTTCAAGTAAAATGCATTAGCAGTTAGCCAGAACATAATCACCTAATTAAATCTAATCACCAAATTAAACACTGGTATCTCTGTCTAGTAGTAAAAGCAATGATTCAGTCTGCATTACTGCCCATAAATAATTCAGTTATTGGGTTCTATTTTTCACAGAATTTACTGACCTAATGGGCTACTTGAAGATCAAACAGTAATGGGCTTTACGGTGATTTTTATAATTTAAGAACAGTCTATTAATCAGTTTCAAGTTCCTTCTTTTATAAATATTATTTTCACAAATTGGAGGCTAGTTAGACTGAATGCATTACTATAAGCACAAATTGTACTAGAAATACAAGTTCACTTTAATTTGCAAGGAATTTTTGAGTTTGTATCTTACACATTCAGTATGTTCTAATATCTCACCATTGTCTAAATGAAATAGGGACTCAAAAGAATAAGACACTTTTAGAAATGTGCACTTTAAGAGATCTAATTGCAAAGACTCAAACATAAGCAAAATAGACTCAGGAAAGGAACCTGATGAGCATTCATTGAAGCTAATCACTCTCGACAAGGGAAGGGGGAGGAAGAGAGTAGTTTTCCGGACCATATCTTCAAGGTGTATGTTCCGTGAGATTCTTCAACTAAGCTACAGCTTCCAAGACTAACCTAACTGCTCATGCAGTAATTCATCCCACACATTTTTGTTGAAAATGTCTTCCATGGTTCTGACACAGAAGCAGCAGCCACTCCTTTGTGGAGCTTAGAGTCACAGATAAGGAATGTTTGACAGCAGTATATTATTGCAAAAACAAACAAACACAAAAAAACTGAATTGCTAGACTCTTATCCTAATACTGTGCCTTAGCACTCTTTATTATGAATTATTCCCTAGGCCTGGATAACTATCTTTTGAATGTTATCTCAAAAGATAATAGCCAGCATTTTCAATCGATTCATTTCCATCTAGGGGAATAAAAGTCCTCAACATTATGAAGTGTTATCAACTTCTCTCTTCTATTCCCCATCCACAGCCCTTATTCTTTCTCTTCTGCGTTTCCCCTCCAGCACACCACAGTTACCTGGTCTCCCAAGAAAGAAATACAAGAATCACCTGCGCTTTCTTCCTCCCATCATCACCAGGTACTGAACAGCCCACTCCCTTAACACCCCTTACCTCTGGCATCTTCTCTCCACCTTCTATCTGAAAAATTCAAACAGGTTTCTAACTGCCATGAAACTCACACCTCCCCTAAAATTTCACCCATCATCCCTTCTACTAGCAATGTAAAATTTATAGCATTTAAGTCTGAGTCATCAATTCCCTTCCTAAACTCTTTACCAGGGCCATTAAGTCCAAGTCACTACTCAGGATCCATAAGATCACCATTCTCTGAGTCTTCAACTTCACCTCCCACCATCTGCTCAACTTTGCATCTGTATCCAACTCTTGCTTCTAAGACTTCGATGACAAAACCCTATCTTCCTGTCAACTCTATCTTAAGCATCATTTGCTCTAGTAATCTTTACTTCTCAGAATTAAGCATTGCCTGTTTTCCTTTCCATATAAATATGGGGCAGAGCAAGGATCTTCTTAATATTCCTCACACCCAGACCAGGGCCTTAAACATAGCAGGCTCTCAAAAAGTCAAGAGTGGGTGGAGGGAAAAAATATTACATGGGATAAGAATCAAGAAAATAGAATTCCATACCCAACTGGACTTTTCAGTGTGTGTGTGCGCATACCTACCTGTCTGTCTGTCTATCTGTCTCAGGTAAATTTCCATAAAACAGAATATGAATGGTTTAAAAGGTCAAAGAATTAGAATTAGAGTATGTGTCTGTTTAATGTTGCAATTCCTTTGATAAGTATGAAAATATGGGAATGAGAAGGTTCTAAAAAATGACCGTCAGGGTAAAATATAAAAGAGAGCAATTCAGTTCCCTTTATAAGACTACAGATTGCTTTGTTTCATTTGGACCCTTAACTAGTTCAACTCCAATTTCAATTCCATTTTTATAGAAAAGAGTGGGAACAAAAAGGAGAAAGTTACCCCTATTTTCTATGACTCAGTGATTACCTATCTCATGCAGATACAGTAATATTGGTCTAGGAAAAATAGCCTTCCTCATCAGCTAATAGAAAAATAAATGAGGGCTTAATGATGCTAGGAAGGAAAGAAAAGCAGCAGATGATATGGAGGAGAGGAGAAACGTAATAGAGATTAGGTATAACAAATAAGAGCCAGCACAGAGCACAAATAGCAAAATTTTTCAAAGAAAATCCCTAAAGAAGTCTAGAATTAGAAAATGTTCAAAAGCTCTTCACTTTGTGGTCAAAGTTCAAACATCCTTTTTATCTTCGTCACCAACCAGTAGATCACTCTTGCAGATCAAAGTACAATCTGATGGAGAGAGACATATGCCTTGTTCTCCACTGAAATTCAGACATAGGAGTTTGTCTGATGAGCTAATAGGATGGACCTGCTGCAAGGTGATTTTTACTGGGAGACTGATGAGCATTTAGAGAAGACCCAGCTTCATCCAATGATAGACTTGGTCATTGTGGAAGACAGGAGGTAGCACTGGACTGAGTATGTCGTCACCAGGATTTTCCACCTGGCCAATGCCTTCTATGTTGATTCTAGAGGAAAGGTTCCTACGTGAATATAGACTTAAGAAGCTGTTTCTGCTATTGATGATGTAAATATCATCAATAGCAATGCTATTATGTCTAATGCAATGCCGTGTTAGTGTCCAAGTGACACCCTCACTTCTGCATGAGACAGAACATTTTTAGAGTACCGGAGGTTTCAGAAAGCATCACTTTAGATTCTCAAGAGCTGCAACACAATCATGGGAGCCAGAATGTCCAGTGAAATACTTCAGACTTGTCCTCAGGAGATACACCATTTTGCAGACTCAGCAGTTCTCAGCTGTCAGAAGAGGTGAGAAGAACATGTTCATGAGCCCCTGTGTCCCCCAGACTTGCTTTCCAGCAGGAAAGAGTTTGGGACAGATGTTCTATGATTTAAAAAAAAAAAATGGGTACAAAAGCCAAAAACATTATTGTTCTCAAAGGTGGCCTGCCACTCCCTGAAGTAACTTCAGTAACAAAGAAACTAATGAGGCTAAGTTTTGCCCTCTAATGCAAAGGTCTAGGCTAATCTTGTTCTCTCAGACCCTTGGCTTGATGTTTCTGGGCCTCCATTTTCTCATGTCTCTCTAATAAATGTGTGCATATGAAGCACCAATTATAGTCATCCTACTGAGTGAAGGACAGCAAAATTTATATGACCTGGTCCCACAAGGAGCTTTTAGCAGTGAGAGAGAGACAGATGCATAGACCCACATACACGTGGAAATTATAGACCATAGGTCAAGGGGCCTACGTGTAGTGCTCTCATAGTGTAGACAAGTATTTAACCCAATCTGGAAGGGTGAGAAAATGGGACAGATAATTTTCCCACAAAAGCCAGATTTTTTCAATCAACTAAAATGGAGCATGATTATTATCGAGAAAATTATAACGGTCTAATTCAGTGATGATCAGAGCCTAGGACTGGAGATTGTTCATAAAGAAAATCAAACATGAACTTTACAAAACATTACACATGGGAAGGAAATGGTCAAAATAATTCAATGTTGAGCAAAAATAAAATAACATATAAAATCATATGCACAGGTGTAATATGTGTGCTCCAGAATACACACTTAGCATAAACACAGAGGGAAACTGTGTGTGCATATAGACAAGTCTGGAAACAAAGAAATATAACCATGTTAAGAGTTGTAGATTCTTAGATTGAAAATATTTAAGTCATTTTCATTATAGAAGGTTTTAATTTATAATCTTTATGTTTTTCTGTTTTACAGAATCTCTACATTAAGCATATATTACTTTTATAACAGTGTCTTAGACCATTTCCTGTTGCTAATAACAAAATACCTGAGACATGGATATTTATAAATAACAGAGGTTTACTTAGCTCATAGTTCTGGAGGCTGGGAAGTCTAGCAGCATGGTACCACCATTGGCTTGGTATCTGGTAAGGGTGTTTTGACTGCATCACAACATGGCAGACAGTATCACATAGTGAGACATAGCAAATATTCCAGAAAGAGCTCATTTTTATAACAAAGCTACTTCCTCAATAACCTATTAATCCATTAATCTATGAATGGATTAATCTGCCCATGAGTACAGAAGTACAGAGCCCTCAAGATCAGATCACCTCCCAAAAGTCCTAACTCCAAATGCTATTGACACAAGAATTGGGGCATTAAATTCCCAACTCATGAATATGTGGGAAACATTCAAATCATAACAATCAGGAAAAAAAATATTGTTAAAAAGTCATTGGGAAGAAGGAAGCTACACAATGTTTAGAAAGATAAAAATGTAATTATAAAAATGTTGGCAAATCACTGAAAATAAATTCCAAACCAAGGTTGTCATTTTTAAAACTGTTGTGACATTCCTTTGGTATACTTCTGCAGAAGAAAGATAGGTACTATTTTGTCTAAAATATAGCTATTCACACATTATTTTTAAATTGATAGATATTAGTTATTAATTAGCTTCAGCCTGGAATTTCTGAAAGACTTTGAAAGCAGACTAAGTGATAGAATCTCAGCATCTGTGTACAGAACAACTCCTTTTTCTTCACTAATTAAATAGTTCCTGGGAGAAAAGAGAAGATAATCCCTTTATATAGCATAAACTTATATTCAATGTCAGCCTTCACAATGCATACAGGAGAAGAAATAACCAGTCATGCACACAACTTGCCAGATAGACCACCTGACTAAGCTACTAATATAGCTTTCTGTTGCTATAACAGAATAATTGAGACTGAGTAATGTATAAAGACAAGAAATGTATTTCTTTAGAATTCTAGAGGATTGGATGTCCAAGATCAAGGGGCAGCATCTGGTGGAGACTCTACAGTGACCCAAGGCAGTACAAAGTATCATATGGTGAGGGACACATGCAAGAGACAGAGCCAAACCAGCATTAGTAACAGACCTGCTCTAGAGATAATCCATTAACCCATTAATCCATTAGCGGATTAATTCATTCAGGGGGCAGAGGCCTTGTGACTTAATCATCTCTTCAAGGTTCCACCTCTTAAGACCTCACAATGGAGATTAAACTCCAATATTAATTTTGGTGGGGACATCCAAACCATAGCAAAGAATAAACTTAAGTGTGTGAGTGTGATCCATTGAACCATGAGCAGTTTTATATCACACACAGTGCTTAACACAGTCTCCCCAACCTACACACTCCATAAAAAGTTAAGGATGAAGACAAAAGTGTCTCTATAAAGTATCTTTACTGTTCATTCTGTAAACATCTGTTGAGTATCTACCAAGTACCAGGATTGTGAAATTGATAAAAACAACCTATTTCCATTCCCAGATGGGGACTGGGCATTAGACTGGGGTTAGCATCCTAGGAGCCTGCAGAAGGCAGATATGAGGGCCACTTACCCAAGATGCACAGAGAATAGTATTAAACAAAAATAATGTAAAAAGTCATCTCTAGGTTGAGATATCAAAATCAAAGCCAGGCTGTCCAAGTGAATTGTCCGTCCAAAGACAGTGGAAGAGGACTCCTAGCAGGAAGCAATGGCACAGAAACCAAAACAGACAAGAGAACTCTTGGAAGAGGAACAAGTGGAGATATAGCCCAAGGCCAAGTGCTTTCTGCACAAAGCTTCACAGAGCCAGTTCTCAGTGTGAGCTGCTAGGGAAGTGGACAAGCACAGCCTCTGCCTTCAGGATCTCAGCCTGGCGGAAGAGAGAACACCCATTTAATTCCACACTTGTACTTGTCAGCTCCACCCAACTGCTCCCTAAGGGCTGGAGACACGCCTCAGTCAGTGCTCAGTGTGTGTTAAAGGATAGATGATGATAATGAAGATTAACTGTGTCAAACAGACAAGGGAGGCTACAAATAAAGCAAGAAGGCAGGGAAGTAGGAAAGGGGAAAGCTCCAAAAATGGGGAGTCAAGATGTGTGGCTCCAGTCCTTGGCTCTGCCTCCAACCAGTGTTAACTTGAGCAACTAAGGTAAACTGCAAGTTCCATGAGGGAGTAAGAGCAAATGGTTACTCAGAGTCCCCTTTTCTTCTCTCTCCTTTTCACTGTAAAATGAATCCATCTATTCTTTAATCAGATTGGAAAGTCCTTTCTGATCCTGCCATCCTTCCAACTGAATCGAACAAATTCAAAAGTGTTTTATAACTCTTGGCCCTTTAAAAATTAACTACAATGAAAGCATCTGCTTGAACAGAGATCTTAAAGGGAAAAAAAAAAATCTTCAATCCAAGCAATATCCCTCTGGTGGATATGTAAACTTTTAACCTCTTACCTTGAATAGAATTTCCATATTTGCCCTATTTAATCAACAATAAAAGTCAGATATGTCATTCCTTGTATTTTATCCTTTAGCAGCATACTATAAATTCTAAGTAGAAAGGGATTTTTTTTTGCCTTTCCACATTCTACAGTGAGATAGAAACTAATGCTAGTCTATCAAAATAATTTATGTTTTAAAATTCCTTAAAGAGCAGAGAGAGAATAATAATGTCCATCCCATTTCTAGGCTTTGGTCTCAGGAGTTCCACTGGCATAGCACATGACATGTTCAGGGAAAAAAAATTCATAAATCTGTCTTACTAAGGCTATTACATATTTTTAAAATTATAGTTGTCAATATACACAAAGTCTTCATGATTTTGTTTGAACCACTATTCCCTAAAAATCAATATAATATTTTCAAAGAGATTTTAAAATCTGTCTTGTAACCTATAGTCAGTATCAAGATATAAGATTAAATATTCACAAAAGGACAAATGAAGAGCTTCTCTTTAAGGAAAATCCACAACGTAAAGGAAAAAATTATTCAACTAAGGTAAAATAAAGTTGGAAGTCAACAAAATATTATGGAAAGGTACCAAACTGGCAAAAGTGGAAGAGTGATGATCTAGTAATTTAAATTACACATTGAAATAAAATTACTAATTTTCAGAGAGTATTATTTCTAATTTCATGCTCCATAATATAATCATCTTGAAATACCATCAGCCTTGATTAGCCAAATGAAGTTTCCGGAAAAGCCAAGTTTGAAATAAGAAAGAAGGGATTTGAAGCCGAAAAAAATAAAGCTTCCCATCTGTGTCCGCATCTGAGGTTGCTCTGTAAGATCTGATAACTTGTTAGAAAGCAATCTCTTTTGCAAGGCAATGGATTTACATCATACATTTTTATCTCTCCAAGGAAATTCTAATTACTGGTTCCAATCATTTCTGATTGATTTGACTTTTATTCATCCAAGGTATTCTCTGCTCAGTGATGAAATCAAGCCTCTAATAAAATTCCAAAATTTTCAGAACAATTTACAAGCTCCAGATGACTGAAAGTTTTCTCATGTTCATTTGGCATTTGGGAACAGAATTTCACTGAATATATTCTGAAGAATGATACATCTGGCACTCACTAAAACAAAGAACTTACCAATGACATACTTAAAGCCAATTAATGTGCAAATTTGTCAATATTCTTTGAGGGCCAAGCTTCAATACAACCACCACCTATTCAGTGAGTCTTCTAACATCCGGGCCACCAGTCCCGTGGGTTTGTGTTTGGAGGTTATTCTAGCAAAAGATTAAATAAGTACACATTATCTTCTGTGTACAAGTTTATATTTATTTATCTATGTTGTGTTTTGTTTTTAAAGAAAAGACTTAGCATCTGTTGAAAGCTCTCTGAAATTCATCCTTTCTTTTGACCTTTTGGACTCCAATTCAGTGAGAAAAGACAAACTATAATCAAAGAACGTTGGCAACCATCTCTTCCAAGCCATTGTTTCAATCATGGTAAGTATATAATCAATCCATTTGTGTGTTTACCATGAGATTATTTTCATGAATAATAATGGTAAATTTAGCTATTCAAAAACATTGAATTTTTTAAGCATCAATATGAAAGCAGTTCAAGAAAATAGATGACTGACCAGCATTATTCTTGCAAGAGTATACAACAGGGCTGTTAGTTGTCAGTGATCAATTTTTATCAATTCTCTAAGAATACTAGCATTTAACAATGAAACTCTTTCTATAAAAGGAAGAAATTTATTCGGTCACTGTGGCTCCAGCCTTGGCTTATCCTTCAGCACCTTCATATAAAAAGACACCTTTACAAACCAAGTGGACCCAAACATTGCCTGCTTTGACCACAGGGCCAGAAATTATTGGCTAATTTGGTGATTCATGTCTTGGTCCCAGCATGCCAGGGATACCCACTGTGGTCCTTGTTGGATGCAGTCACTCTACATCACTATGAGCCACTCTAAGAAATGAGTCACACTGATAGAATGTTTGATTCCAACATTCTAAGCCTCCTGCTCCACCACCTCCTCATTGAGGGATGTCTTAAAGTGTGTCTACCATTCCTAAACCAAACATTGTGGCTTTAAGAGATTTGATGTTGTGACTAGCAGGGCCTAGGTACATGCTCACCCATCATGCCAGGGGAAAAATAAACTCCATGCAAATCATATAGATCAGAAAAGTTCTAAGCCAAACCTGCCTGGATTCAAAGATAGATAATTATCATCCAAAGAATAAAATGGAAAAAAAAAGGGGGGGGTTCATGAGATGCCCCTGCTCTGGTCTTCCTTGTAGTTCACAATGGCTGGCCTGAAGCCCAGAAGTCTTGACATCCTAGATAGAATGAGCTGTCTTCCAGTCACAGGGACAGGAATAGTGCTGTCTGTGTCCCCTCTCTCATCAGCACACAGAGACAACTTAAACCGATACAAAGGGCAGTTTTCTGCCACAGCACTGGGCCTGATGGTCTAGCTAGGTTCTGGGCCTTGATATGCTTGTGCCTGCACTGACCTAGTCCCCCATCTATTCTTTAGGGTCTACGAATTTTCCTTTGGTGTGCACTTAGGGGCATCCAATGGATGGAACTGGTCAGTGCCTACAATATAAGGCTGGTTTCCAAAGGAAAACCAGGATACTGTTGCTAGAAGGAGAGAGAATAAATGAGGAACAGGAAAAACAATATAATGACCTCAAATAAGCATGATGTTGATGCCAGCAGGTGAAATACTATAATTATTGCAGAAAAATAACGTCAACATGTGTGCAGAACTGACTCAAACAGCCTGGGTGACTGCCAGGGCTCCCCACAGGAACATGGTAAAGTCCAGGCAAGAACTCCTGGCTACCTGTTCCAAACATTTCCACTACTCACACCTTCAAGTCTGCCTGGGACCAAGAGGTCTCCCAGGACAGAACTTTCAGTAAAAAACCAGGAAATTCCTGGGCAAGCCAGGACAAGTTGATCACCACCCTATAAATCACCATGTAACAGATCCATCTTTAGTGCCCTCTTACTGAATTCATTTTTTTTTCATCAATTTTAATTTTTTACATACCAGGGAATATTCTTAATTAGTTTTGAACCATAGGATTTGTTGACTCCATGACTCAAATATTTTTTTAAATAAATAAATAAATATAATAATAATAATAAAAAAAACCTATGTGGGATCTTGAGACTTCTGATTATTTTCAGTGAACTTTTAAAAAGGTAAATATTAGAGAAAACATAATAATTTTTTGTGTGTGATATTTACAATGTAACATCTAGCAAACTGGGAGCACTCGGCTCCAATATTAAAGCTACTGTTACTTTTTAAATTTGTTCTAATTAGTTACACATGATGATAGAATGCATTTTGATGCATCATATATAAATAGAGTATAACTTCTCATTCTTCTGGTTGTACATGGTGTAGAGTCACACCAGTCGTGTAATGTCCAATCCATTCTACTATCATTCCTACCCCCATTCACTCCCTTCACTCCTCTCTGTCTAATCCAAAGTACCTCTACTCTTCTCTAGCCCCCTGCCATCAGTGTGAATTAGCATCTACATATTAGAGAAAACATTTGATCTTTGGTTTTCTGTGACTTTTTAAGTCACAAAAAGCCAGAGTTGTCTTCTTGAGGCAGTGACTATTAAATGGAAAATCTTTGAAAATCACACACACACACACACTCACACACACACACACACACAGAGAGAGAGAGAGAGAGAGAGAGATTGAGAAGCTCTCCAAGTAGAAGAAGCTGAATGCTCAGCTCACCCAAGAACAGAAAGGCTGGGAGTCTCTCTCAAGAAATACTCCAGGCCTGTCATTTTGGAGTGCAGGGCCCAGGTGCAACACTTGACCAGGGCCCGAGTTCCCACAGAGCAAGTCTTCCTCAGCTAGCAGTGAGTACATTTTCTGCTGCAAGGAGCACCTGACTCAAACTCCTTAAACCATGAGGAAATATAATATCTGGCAAAGCTAGAGTACAGAGGTAAGGCACAGTCCATTTTTGAGTAGCTCAGAAGCCACAACGACTTCCATGATCCCTAGGCATCCTTGCCCTCATGGTCCTCTTCCATCATAAAATAATAATAACAATAACAACAATAATAACTATATTTGACAACTACAATGGTATCAAGATCAATCTATTTTCTTCTGATTTTAAAAGAAATTAAATCATCAAGGAGAACCCCTAAAAGTATCATGGGTCCTGGGATAGATACATGAGACCCAAGTTCTTTGCATCTGTTGACTATGGACAGTGTGTATCATCTGTGGGCTCAAGCTGGTTTACTGCCAGGCTGTACTTTGGCTGCTAAGTGGCAACTGAGGCAGTGGATCCTTTGTTCTGCTCTACTGTCAGCACAGAAAGCCTTTCCCCCAGCTATGGGAAAGAGCCCCTTCCTTTCAGTTCTTATGGATCCAGCATTGGCCCACACCTGAAGCAGCAGTCATAAAACACCAGAGTTGATTGCATTACTTTTAGACTAATCAGAAAAAATACCCTGGTGTTTGGAATGGGCACAATACCTAAATAATATTGGGTCATGTTGGAACGGAGAAATGGTCTACCACAGTTCACACACCACAAGTTCTAGCATCTAAAAACAATCATTCACATGTATTTGATATTCGCCAGAGGTTTCTTACTCAATCTTCAAAACAACTTTAAGAAGTATAGACTGGTATGCTCCCCATTTTACAAAAGCAGGAACTGAGGATTAGAAACCGGAAAACATTTGCCCAAGGCAGATTTCTTAAACAGAACAGAAAAGGATGAAATATAAAGAAAAAAGTAATAAATTGAGCTTCATCCTAATTAAAAATGTTTGCTCTCCAAAGACAGAATTAACAATACATATCCAATAAAGGACTTGCAGGAACTATTCTTTAGAAATAACTAAATAAAAAATAAGAAACTCTTGCAACTAATAATAAGACAAAAGAAGTAATAAATAAATAAACAAGATTTGTATGGGCCTTTCAGAAAGGAAGATACGTTAATAGACAATAAGCATGTGCAAAATGTTTAGCACTCAACATCAGAAAATTATAAAATAAAACCATAATGAAATACCACTTAAACAGCAACAAAATAGCTAACATGATAAATACTTGGCAATATTTATATTGGCAAGTGTTGTCATGATGTGGAACAAGTGGAATCTCACATATTGCTGGTGGAAATGTAAAATGGTACACTTACTTCAGACAACATTTTGGCATGTTCTTACATAGTTAAATATACCTCTACCATATAACCTAGCAATTGTACTCCTATTTACCTAATAGAAAACATATATGCCCACACAAATATTTCTGTGCTAATGTTCATATTAGAGTATAGCTACACAATGGAACAATAAAAAGGAATAAGATTTTTATTATCAAAATTCATAATACAAATTTTTGATGATTAAAATCTTTCTGATACTCCTAACAAGGATGCATCTCAAAAATATGCTAACTGAAGGAAGTCAGACCCAAGAGATTATATACTATAAGATTTCATTCACATGAACGTCTGCTGGGAAAAGGGCTGCAGGGGGAACAACAGTGTAAGCAGGGAGACCAATCAGGAGACTGTCGGAATAATTGAGATAGGAAATGCAGTAGCTTAGACTAGGATGTCTGCAAAGGAGATGATGAGAAGTGGTCCAATTCTGGATATTATTTGAAAGTGAAGCCAACAGTTTTCTGAAAGACTTGAATATGAGAAAAAGAGAAATCAAGCATGAATCCATGATCTTGGATCTGAGCAAATGGAAAGATGAAAATTCTATTAATTAAGCTGGTAAAACAGGTGGGTGAAGATGAGACCAGCATATGTGATCAGTATGAAATGTCCATTAGATGTCTAAATGAAGACAAGTCCACAGTTGGATATACCGAAAGAGATCCAGGCTGCAGATAAGAGTTTTCACCTCATTTTTCTGGAGAAAGGGCTGAATACAAGTAAAAAGAGTTGAAATGAAATAGAAGAAAACACCTGGATAGATCTTTTACTGTATAAAAAGTAAAGATCCATTTTAGAAAAGGAAAGTTTAAATGTTATTAGTGTCTGGGGAAAAGATGTACTGGAATTTTGATAATAAAAATCTTCAATACAATTATCAACACCCTGTATGTTCAGATAAGGTTCAAGGAAGGTCATGGAACTCCTCTGAGCTTGTCCAATAATGAAAAACTTTTCACCAAGCTGGCAAGGTCTGGGTACCCATGAGAAACTTCTCTCTCCTGCAGTCTCTACCACCTTCCCACTCTTGGTCACACCTCTGCTTTCTATTCTTAGGCAGAGTTTAGTTCTTAATCCCTCCTTGTTTGCAGGTAATCTCTGTATTTGATGGTTTGGTTCTTAATAGGCACAGCTGCCAAGGAAGCAAACTATTAATCTGATTTTAAAGTTGCAGCTTTCAGAGATAACTCCAATCTGTGTGATATGATTCAGTGAAAAGAAAAAAAAAATATCTGTCCAGATTCCTAAAATTCCACCATTAGGTGAAAGGGGGAAGACGCAAAATATCCAACTTTGAATAAGCAGCGTTGGGGACTCCAACAAGTGAACCAGCAGAAAAAAAAGATAAACTGCAGAGGAGAAAGGAGAACCACTGGAAAGCGAGGGTTGAAAAACCAAAAGTAAACCTCTCCTCAAAATTTGGTTGGGGTGAATTCCATGGCCCCCTTCCCAACACCTTGCACACAGTAGGCCACAAATATTTGTTGAATGAATACAGGAATTCTCATTTTTGTTTATTTGAGGAATCACCTTTTCCCTCAAAAAAAAAAAAAAAGCCAAGAAATAAAGAAAAGGAAGGAAGGAGATAAAGAAGAAGTGGGAGAGGAGGACCATTTCTGTGGATAGGATTAATGTACTCTCCTAGGATTCACCTACTAGGTAAAATTTTTTTGAAACTTTCAAGGAGAGACATTTGCCCCTCTTAGAACCCAAGAAATCTCCCTGTAGTCCCTGAGCATCACCAAGGCTGATTCAAAAGCAGGGCATCACTTCTCAAATGTACCCTCTGAGGCCTGGGGTCCCGATGAGTCAAGAAACTCAGGAACTGGAGGGGAGTGCAAGCTCTGGGCGGCGTAGACCCGCCCTGGGGGGCGCAGAACCAGCTGCGCGGCGCGCTGCCCCGCGGGCTTGCAGCGCTTGGCTGGGCGCTTGCGCCTCCCTCCGCTCTCTCCTCCGCCCCCCTTCGCCCTCCCCGTTTCCCTCCCTTTCTCCTCCTCCTCCTGCCGCCGCATCCGCTGCCAGACTTCGCCAGTTCAGACCCACCGGGCTGCCCTCCCCTGCGCACTCCCCTCGCTGCCCCGGCCAGGAGCGCAGCACCGCAGCGCAGGTAGGAGCCCCCTATGGGGGATCGCACCAAGCACGCCCAGCACCCCCGAGGCTGCGCGCCCGGGAGTAAGGTGGGGTGACCTGCGAGGTGCAGAGCGCCCGAGAACTGCCCCGGACTTTGCCAGGTCTCTCAGGCAGAAAGGGAGGTGGAGGTGTGCGGTCTAGGAATGCGATCTGTCAGCGCGTGCGAGTGCTGCTGACATCTGTTGGGATGGGCATGTGTGTGCGCGCCTACGACCGGCAGGGTATTGCCTGTAAACGTAGTTTTGAAGATTTCAGGAGACCCATGTGAGAAGTTTAAGCTACACTTGGATTCCACACGAGCTAAAATAGAAGCTGGAGCGCTAAGCAGCTCTGACGGACAACCGCCTCTTAGCTTATAGTTGAGAAAGGGGACCTAACGTCGCTGGAGGCGCCAGGGCCCGCCACCCCGAAGTTGGTACCCCCGGGGCTGCAGAGCGGTCCACGGTTCCGCCCCTAGGCAGCCGGATCCTGAAGGTAGCAGGTCAGGGACCTAGGGATTGATAAGATACAAGGGAATCAGACGCTTTGGGCTGCTCCTCTACAGAACCTGAGGTTCTGTTCCGAATTTTGTTTTGATATTTTGTTAAGGGGAAAAAAAAAAGTTTGAGGCCATGTAATTCATATTGATTCGCAGATATTTTTGCTGAGCTATGAAAGGAACTTCACTAGCTGGAGGTGAGCATATAGGGAAATCCTTAAAATTCAAGGGAATAGAGATTTACTGCCCTACTTCCCACCCCCACCCCGGGAGAGAAGGGATTCACCGTCGCCTTTAAAATTAATTACTCTTGATTTTCCTCAATTCCCTTTTTTTCTGGAGCCTGCTGTGTAAGTGCAGTATAAAATACACGCCGAATGTCCTCTGAATATGGATGAATGGAATAAAGAGAAATGCAATTCTGCAGCCGTTTTTCAGTCTTTGCTGCCTTGTTTGGTGGCTACCGGGAAGGTTGGGGGGGGGGGGAGGAGGAGAAATGAGAAAGCAGATGAGAAGTTGGGTGTTGTAGAGCCTTGGCCTCCCCACCCTCCCTGTCTTGCCTGTTACTTCACTGCTGAAGTCCCCCACACACTCCCCCGCGCGAGTCTCAACCCCCGCAGCAGATACTAAACATCGATTTTGTCCTGTGTTTTCTTTGAGATTCACAATGTTGAAAGCCCTTTTTCTAACTATGCTGACTCTGGCGCTGGTCGAATCACAGGACACCGAAGAAACCATCACATACACGGTAAGGGGGAGATGGAATTTGAGATAAGAATGTTCAGTGGGATTCTATGACACAAGAAAGATTTTACCCACCCCTGCCAGTGAATGCTAGCTGTATTCTGTGACGGGTAATAAATTAAACACCACTTTAGTGTGGTTCACATTTAAGATTTGTTGTAAATTGCCCAGAATCCTTTTTAAAGTTCATTTAGATCACCAATTGAGATGAAGACCAAAAAAAAAAAAAAAAAATGTAATGATTTGTATGAGAACAAAAGAAAGGAAACCCATGTAAAATTAAAATCAAAGTAAGCCACATGTTTCCAACACATTTAATAAATTAATGGATGTAAGAAATCAGGAAACTTGGATTCCTACATACATGCAAATGAAATCAATAAGTGCAGAATAACAGCAAGTCAAATAAGAATGTCAACCATGATATAAGCACAACATCCCATTTGTGCATATGACTTTTGTCATGGAAGCAGCCTTTATTAAATTTATAAAGGCTATATATTCACTTATAGTATAACTCACATAAGTACCCTACAGGATTCAGTATTGGCTAAAGCAGATTTAAAATGCAGTTTGTGCAACTCTGCTTTGCATTTTTGATTAGTATCTCTGATATTTCCAAATAGTGTTTGATTAACTAGTTAATGCATGAATATAACCAATATATAATGAAATGTTAAAAATATCATCTGACCACTCCCACTACCAAAAATAGATGTGGTGAGAACAGAACAAGACAGGACTTACCTCACTTGTGGTGAGTTTGCATCTCTGTTTTGTGTTTTCTAGTTTTTTGTCTATTGTGAAGTGAATGACATTTGTCCTGGTTCAGAATATGAAAAACACATTTTTCTATTTGCTCCCAATTTTAAAAATTAAGTAATCATACTCAAAAGAATGCAAAAGAAAATTTTTTTAAGTTTAAAAGTGATTTTATGTCAATTATTGATAATAAACATTATCTCACTATTTTTTAAACCCCAGAATGTTAGTATTCATCTGGCAAATGTTTCTTTTTGTTGTTCAGATCAATTATAAATAAAAAAGTATAATATAAATATTTTGTTAACTTGATGTTAAATGCAGTTGCTTCCTCTGCTGAAGATAAATAAAGCAAGAGAAATTAATGCATGTGCTGTTTATCTTCAAATGAAAATGTTTTATTATTCTGGTTAAACTTACTACCTTCTCAGGGAACTAAAATTTTATTTGCTTTTCCCTTTTGTAATCACATAATAAAAGACTTTATTGACTTTACAATTGCTTACTTTATGCCCTTCTATTTGCTAATAACCTAAATCTGACTTATTTTTAGTAGAGAAAGTTTCCTGTAGATTAAGCACTGTAGTTTTAAGACTACTAACCAGGGTTCACTATTATTCTAATAGATTTTCCAGATATGATGCCCTTTTTATGCTAAGATTAGGTCTCTTCTCTTTTGAATTGTGTATGCCTAATAATCCATAGTTAAAGGACATAAAGGACAAGAGGTACCTATTCTCAAGTACTCCACTATGGAGACTATCTCCTTTCATCATCACAGCAAATTAAGAGGTAAGTGGCATCATGCTCCTCCTGTTGATGATGGAACTGAAGACCAGAAGGAGTGTCTACCTTGCACATGACTACACAGCCAGCAAGTGGTAAAACTAAATTCAGTCTAGGCTTGTTTAATAATAGGTCCAAAATATTCTAGAACTAAATAGCTACAACCAACTGCAAGTCTTCACTACTTACCATACAGATTATTCAAGTGAACTGCCATCTTTGCCTGGTTTGAAAGATACTTTTTGGAAGGATGGGCTTATACAAGACAGCCTCATATTCCCCTTCCATATTGAAGGCTGGTTTTGGGCAGCTACTGACTCAACAAATATCTGCATAAGCATCTCTCATCACTATCCAAAGAATTTAAGTGGCCAGCAAGATGGCATACGCCTGTAATTCCAGCATTTTGGAAGACTGAGTTGGACCATTACAAGTTCCAAGCCAGCCTCAGCAATTTAGCAGGGCCCTCAGTAACTTAGCAAGATCCTGTCCCAAAATTAAAAAATAAAAAGGGCTGGGGATGTAGCTCAATGGTAAAGTACCTCTGGGTTCAATCCCCAGTACCAAAAAATAATAATAATAATTTTAAAAACTTTAAGTTTATTTGTTTACTAAGAAAATTCAGCCTTCTATCTCAGGGAATTTACCCTAGGAAGGCATTGTTGAAAACTAAAAAAGTTTCTAAGTAAATACAAATAATATTATTCAGATTATATAAATTGCTAAAGAAATAGAAAAGCAAAGAGGTGATTAATGTCAGTGCTGGCCAACATAGTAAAGAAGATAGAACTTTGGGCTGGTTCTTGAAGAAGTTATGACCTCAGATTGATCTAGAAAGGCTAAAGACGTACTTGAATCAGAGAGTGTGACATCACCATTTACTGGGGATGAAATGACCAAGACAAAGCCAGGAGGGCAGATGGGCTGGAGCTGGGGGTGGAGAGAACCTGGAGATGGTAATAATGAGCTATGAGAGGTGTGCAGCCCACTGTGAGCTCTTAGAAATCAATAGAGCAAAAATGATTATCATAGGGGCTACTGCAGAATGTCAGATCAAGAGCCTTGTAGCCTCATGAGGCCAGGGAAGGTAGTAGGTAGAAATGTGGCTACTGTGGTTGATATAGAATCAGACTCAAGTAGGCAGAGCCCGAAGGAAAACAATTAGAGAAGTCAAAGCTCATGTTCATGGGTCTTGAGAAAGGTGGTGGTGGTACCTTGGAAGTGTTGGGGGAAATAGAAAAAAAAATTAGTCTGGGAAATAACATAAGTTTAGTTATCATCCTGGTAAATTTCAGATGTCAGTTAAATAGTTCAAAGGATATCTCTACCTCCATTCAGCTAGTTATTTGCCGTACATCCTTTGTTGAATGAGGAATTCTTGGTTCTGTTAAAAGGATCTAGTTTGTTTGTTTACTCCATTTTTGCATAATCCTTCCTGAAGCATCTTCCTCACCTTGTCTTTCTCAAGCAAACATCTGATCAAATTGTCTCTGGAGCTTTAAAATTCTACAGGGGACTCTTAGCACCTACAGTAACTTTTCTTAAGATGTAGCCCATAGATGACCTATTTGGGAATCACCTGGGATATTTATTAGAAATTCAGATTCCAGGCCTCTGGCCCTGACCTATAGAATCTGATCCTTTGTTTGGGAGCACATCAGAATTCACATTTTAAAAAGCACCCTAGATAATTCATCCTAAGGCATAATAAAGCTTGACATTCAGGGACCTTCTGGGTAGAATCTAGTTCCCTCCATCCCAAGGAAAGGCTTCCTACATTTGGCCCTGCCCACCTTTCTAACCTCACTCCCCCACCCAGAACTACTTGAAATCCTTTCCCTCTGACAGTTCTGTGCCTTGGCTCACAATGGTCTTCCTTCTTAAAATAGCCACATCTCCCTGGGAAAATCCTGCTCATTCCATAAAGCCCAATTCACTTGTCACCTCCCCTTTGAAGCCTTTCCTTCTGCCTTGTTCATACCCACCCCTCAGCCCAGGGCAGAGTGCCTCCGCCCTTCCACATACACCCTTGTGTCACACCACTGACATCTTGCTCCAACTTGTCCAACTACCTGTCTCCTCTTCTGGCCCATGAGCTGCTTGAGGATTGGGACAAGGTCTTCATGATCTTTGCATCCACAGGGCCTAGGACCATCCCTACATGCTTGATAGATGGCTTGTTCAGGGAGTGAACAAGAGAGAACCCATAAGAAGTAAAGTGAAGGGGAAGGCCGGGTGTGAGAAGCAGCTAATCATGGTGAGCAAAGCCAGGAGCTTGATTGCTCAGGATTATTTAGAGAGAAGGAAGATGTCAGGGCTGGGGGAAGGAAGAACCTGGTGAATGTTTTGTCTTTTTTGGTAAAATTTACAATGTGGGAAAGGGGATGACTAATAGTGTAGTCAGAGAGACTGAAGAAGATTAATCTCAAGACAAAGAAAAGGATTCAAGAAAGATGGTGATGGGCAACTGTACCAAACCCAAGAGTTCAGAAGGCGGCTGATTGAGAAGGGAACCCTGAAGCAAACCAATGCATAGATTTGTCTTTAAAACGAGGAAAGCTCGAGAATGTTAAGTTACCCATTTGTATATCTAGGACCCCAGCCCAAGGATTGTTGCCCATGAGCATGATTTTGAGTGTCTTCTTAGGGAAACAACCAATTGTCTTCTGGCTCCATCTTTGATGTTTTCTTTGCAGCAATGCACTGATGGATATGAGTGGGACCCTGTAAGACAGCAGTGCAAAGGTGAGCTGGCCTCAAGGACTTCCCATCTGAGCACAACTTTCTGTCTCCACCTCTTGTGTTGCTCTTGCTGTCCTGTTTGTATTGTATCAAAAAGGCATGTGCATACAGTTACATGTTCCATTTTCCCGCTAAAAAGATTGCTGACTTATTTTATTCCTGACCACAGATATTGATGAATGTGACATTGTCCCTGACGCTTGCAAAGGTGGAATGAAATGTGTCAACCACTATGGAGGATACCTATGCCTTCCTAAAACAGCCCAGATTATTGTCAATAATGAACAACCTCAGCTAGAAACACCAGCAGCTGAAGCAGCCTCAGGCGCAGCCACCGGGGGTGTAGCTGCCAGTAGTATGGCAACCAGTGGAGTGGTGCCTGGGGGTGGTTTTGTGGCCAGTGCTGCTGCAGTCGCAGGCCCTGAAGTACATACTGGCCTAAATAACTTTGTCATCCGGCGGAACCCAGCTGACCCTCAGCGCATTCCCTCCAACCCTTCCCATCGGATCCAGTGTGCAGCAGGCTACGAGCAAAGCGATCACAACGTGTGCCAAGGTGAGCATGACTTACTATGCTATCAAGAAGGTTCTCACCCAAGCCTGACCCTGGTAAGAACAATAGCAGTAGCTCATGTTTACCAAGGGCTTCCAGTGAGACACTGTGCTGAGTGCTTTGTCCACCCTGGCATATTTAATCATTGCAGTAATCCTAAAAGGTAATTGTCATCAGTGTTGCTATTGTTTTCCAAGTGAGGAAACTGTGGCTCAGAAAGTTCATCAGTGGTTCCCTCCCCTCCCATAGCTGTCCCTATTTATAGTCACTTAGGAACATTTAAAACTTTCTCAATGGCCAAACCACACCCTAGCACAATTAAATAACTGTTCCCAGAGGTAGATTCCAGGCATCAGTATTTTTTAAAAGCACCCCATGTGGATCAGTATGCAGCCAAGTTTGAGAACTGGAGGTCACACAGGTGGAAGTGCAGATCTGGCTTTCAAACCCCCAGCAGGAGGGCACCAGAGTCACAGTTGTCAGAAGCAGCAGTCAGGTGATTTGTCTGGAATTTGAAATAGTGCTCCATAAATGTCTCCCATTGGTTTCTCAAGCTTTATTGTCATTGAACTTATCAAAATACTGACGTATTTTCCTCATTCAGGAATAAAGAAACAGGGCTCCTGCCTCACTACCTTGGAGGGAGTCTCCACTGCTCACATTTACTTCTTTTAAAGCTCTCATTTGAGCACATTTTGCTTCAATCACTTGCACCATGGCACCGTCTGCCTGGGCTTTTCTGTTTATTTTCAGAGAGTACACATCACTGTGTATTCTAGAAACAGCTGTAGACTCATGCTAGCACAGCGATAAGAATCTCAGGCTTTGAAGACATGTAGGGTATTAGCTAACTGGACTGTGCTAGGGATTTTGTTTCCCTTTTCCTTCTTAGCAAACCTTTTCAGAGCTGCCTGATAATGGAGATTGTGTTAATGAGATGGGGCTGTGGGACTCCTTTCACACTGCTAGGAGCTAACTATGTAGAACCCATGTTATGGGGCTCGTTGTCACCACCACATAAGTGCATGGCACATGCACACTGGCCAGTGGAAAGGACCCAGGAGTTCTCATCTCCGACTTCTGAGTGAGGAAGAGAACACCTTCCTTCCTCCACGAAGTTGGGGTCATGGAGCTATTGCAATCAATGGAAGGTGAATCTCCTTGTGCCCTGAGATGCTGTCCTATTTACTAGTGCTTCATTTTATCTTCTGTATAAGAGACAATAGATTTTAAATGGCTTATAGGTAAGGAAATCTATCATGCTCTGACTTTTATTATTTCATATTTTGTGTGCAAATTTTAAGTTACCCCACATCGAGAGCTAACCCATGCAGGGATGGTGTCACTTTTCAGAGGGAGCATCATTTGAGCATCTGTTTCGTGTTACTGTCATGAGTCAGAATTCCAATATTGATGATGAATGTTTCAGCATCTGCTTGATATTTTGATATTTAATTTAAGGATTATGTCAAGGAGATAAACTGATGAGGTTATTTTTATATATGTATTTGGGTAAATATGGATTAAAATTACCTTGAGTTTATTTAATATATACAAACTTTTAATTGTTATTTAAAAAATATAATTAAATTGGAAGATTTGGTGGTATGTTTCCTGGAATTTAAAATTTTTTGTTGGATTTTAATACTGACTTTTCTGTTTTTAGTTATTTTTAGTCTTTCAGATATTAGAAATTTAAAAGTACTTGGGAGATTAAAAAAAAAAAACAGAAAATGAATGGGTTATTGCCCAAAGTGGTTTATAGTCCATCATTGACACTATGGTTGAATTTAAGAACACTGCCTAAAACTGCATGAAAGAATTCTAGAATGAAATATTCAAGACTTACAATACCCATTGGTCACAGTAGAAATTATACTTTGAATAATGAAAATGAAATTCCATTTAATTTTTCTTGATTATATTTAGACTACCTTCCAAAATTACTTTTAACATATTAAGACATTTCTAATTCTGCTTCTTTGGGATTTTTCTTTTAGTTATAAACTGAAACTATTAATTACCTTCTTGTAGAAAATTTAAATACAGATGTGTTGATTGTGTGCAAACAGGGTATTTCCAACCAAAACAGTTCTATATAATTGAGCCGATTTCTAAAATCTCAGATTGGGATCTGTACCATTGAAAGTAGGGTTAAAAGTTTTTTGGATGACTTAAGGCTCAAGTTGGATTTCTTCCCACCTTACAATTTTACAAAGTGCCCATAAATGTGGATTTACTTAATTGTTGATAAAGGGGGGTTATTTCATATGATAACAACAGGATAATCTGTCTAGGGAATCTGACTAACATAAGTCGAGTCACACTTGTGCCCATTTATTATTGAGCTGATCAAACATGCAGTCCAGGTTCTTCTAATTGCCTGCAGATGTATGACATTCTCATTCCAGGCCAGCAGCACAAAATAACGTTTTATAACCAATGTGAAAGTGTGGGGACCTCTGCTTAAAACAATAATGTGCTCCAAGGACCTATATTCCTGACATCATCATGCAGTTTGAGGAGCCTTCTGTTTTAATAAAGATCTCCACTCCCTTTTAAATGTTGCATACTTCTGCCCAGTAAGCCAAACACATTTACCATGGTCGGCTGGATAAGAATAGTGAATGCCTACTTATGAGTCACATTTGTACAAAAAAAAATTTCTTTTTTCCACATATATTTTTCAACAGGTACAGTTTATCATTACATAACCTAAAACTAAGAACTTTTTTTTTTAATGTAAGGGTTGAGATCTGTACTGTGTCTCAATCTTAAAATCAACTTTGCCTTTGAATGCTGTATACCAATCACAGAGAGTTCCTACTAATTTAAATAATATTAGATTTTTTAATGTACACTGTTTTATAAATATGTCTTTTAACCAGCTGTCTGTGTCAACAGTTTAGTGAAAACATGTTTTTATTCCTTTTCATGTATTTTTTCAGATTTCTGTTTTTTACAAAAAAAGGAAAGGCTTGAAATATAACATAATATCCAAAGAGTCAGACTCAACTGTTTTTTTTTTTTTTTCCAATTTTAGCCAAATGAAGGTAGGGAGAGTTTCACAAAACTAGTGTTATCATTGGCAGCTATAGAATTACATGACAATCACTTTGGTGTTACATACTTGGAGTCATGCATGGACAAAGTTTTAATAATTAGTTGTTTCCATGAGATATCACCTACCTCAAAGACAGCAGATATTTATCTATACCAAAAGGAAGAGGTATGAATAGGGGATTTATTATAACCCATTGATAGCTTATGCCTGATTTTCTAAATTGTTTTTACAAAGTCTCTATGTAATCCTTCTCAAAAGAAGGAGTGACAAATCACTAGCTCAAGTCAAGAAAAGATTTTTTTAAATCACATATAAGTTTCTAAGAGCCCATTTTTGTAGGGGAAAAAATCATTTGGGAACTGGCAAAAAAAGAAAAAGCATCAAGTGCCTAATTTGCTTAATTAACTTTCAAAAAATTAAAAGTAGGGCATTTTGCATAGCTAGTAATTAAGCCATCACCAGCTCAGTCAAGATTTACAGATATGATTACTAACATGCTAAAGAAACTGTGCCATCAAGAAATGAACTCAGTACAGATGCCTAATGAAGCTGATTATAGAGCCAAATCCAGAGCACACTTCCTGGCTTATATTATATAAGGTGTCACTGAGAGATGTGAAAACATACCCGAGGGGTTCCAACTGTCTCCATCTGCCAACACTGACCTGGTTTGAAAACTGCAAGTTCCAAGGTTCTGGAAACACCTCAAACGAAGGCAAATAGGATGGTTCATCACCCCAGCATGCACACCCCTAGAACCAAACCCCATGCAGCTCATAGCCAAGAGAGAAAGTCCTAACATTAGAGTCATTAGTTCACTTAAGGCATTGTATCTCCAGTGAGACTATTTTTTTTTAATTTGTTTTAAACTTTTCAAAGCCAAAACCAAACTTCATGGATTTTGCATTACTTAGAGCCTTCCTGTGCAGTTATTGGGATCCCACTTGCCAGTTTGCCAACAAGCAGGTCTCCACATTGTTTTAGACTTTGCACAGATGGAATACCTAGACATCAGCACCTACAGACTTAGATATGTCATACCATAACCAGCTCATCTTTTCACAATTCCACATGGCCAAATTAAGGACCAAGCTTCGATTATAAATTTTTCAGTTTACTAAAGATTTAATTTTTTTTAACTCTCAGCTGTATTTTCAACGATTTTATTTTATTTTTATCATTATTACCTGTGTCGCAGGAGCAAGTAAAACATTTTTTAAAGCATGTGTGGGCTTTTTTTTTTTTTTTTGGCTCTTTATAGAAGTCTAAAGAAACATCAAATTATGCTCAGCTTAAAAAGAAAAAAAGCAAAAAACCTTCATTCTTGGTTACCATCCATTATGTTCTGCACATTTCTTTATAAATAGAAGGATAGCTAAAATACTGTTTTGAAAAGGAAATAAATTCAAGTTATTATCTATAAATCTACTTTAAAAAAGAGAAACTTGAACTAACATGTATAGCCTCCCAGAGAGGAGGGACACCTTTCTTTGACTTCTTTCATTTTGAATTTAAGTAGTCTCATATCCAAAAGAAGATTTATAAATTATAGTGTAATCAAGTGGCTCATCATACCTGGCATTGTCATTACCAAACAGCTTTTAAACACTGCCCTTCTGTTGATCTTACTAATGTTATTAGGGTCTCTCGTTTGTTTTGTAAGGAAAAGCCTAAATTTTGTTGCATATAATTACACAGCCCAATGAATAGCTTTGATCTAAGAAAATAGACATTTTGCAGAAAGAAGGCTATAATTTTATAGAGTAAATTATGATATTAACCAAAAAATACTTCAAGCAGAAAGTAAAATGGGCATTTAACCAGCTTATAGTTCTTCATTGTTTTTAGTTGTTAACTACCTTTGAGTACCTGAAAATTCTCTAAAGCTATGTAAATGGATAGGAGTTGAGTTTTGAGGGAAAACTTCATTACTTTTTAAGTAAGCTGAGGGAATGTAATAGAAGTGATTGATTTACTCCTGAAAAATCTAGCATTGTTTTATGATTTACTTTTCAAAATATTGTAGACATTGACTTCTAATCAATTTGAGATATTTTTAATGTGCATGTGAGAATATACATATCTGATTCACACACAATCAGAAAGTGTCCTTAAAATTCCTTCATAAACACTGAATGACAAGTTGGGCAGAGTGACACCTGTAATCCCAGCAACTCCAGAGGCCGAGGCAGGAAGATCGCAAGTTCAATAACTTAGCATCTTAGCAACACCCTGCCTCAAAATAAAAAGGGCTGGGGATGTAGCTCAGTAGTTAAGTACCCTGGGTTCAATTCCCAGTACAAAAAAAAAAAAAAAATTGAATGCCAACCATTTGAGGTAGAAGAAGAAATCAGTATAATCTCTTTTCTGTAATAAAAGATTGTACCATTAAACACCCAACTCAGCAGTTTCCAAAGTATGGTTGCTACACCAGAAGCATGAACTCATCTGGCAACTTATTAGAAATACAGATTCCTGGATCCCATACCAGACCTACTGAATCAGAAACTCTGGGATGGGATCCAGTGATCTACATTTTAACAATGATTCTGATGCCTGCTCAAGTCAGAATCAATACCCTAACTTAATCTTAACTTCAGGAAGCTACATCCAATTGTATAAATCAGAAGACAGGGTTAGAATACTTGACATGGGGTGGTGAAGAAAAAGCATAAAAAAAAACAAATTGTTGTTCTGTGGGATAGAATAATATATTATTTTCTTTATCTCACTTTTCTTACTGTTGTCACCAGTACATTGACTCCTGAAAATGGGTGGTCATGAGTCCTGGTTAAGACTGTATCCCTGAAGCAAGGACTCAATATGTACAATCTCAAGGAAAAGGCACATCTGAAAAAAACAGGAGAGACTTGCAGCTCTCTATACATAACCTACAAAGATGAAATAATATAACTATCCTTGAATTGCCAGTAGGTGAAAAGTTGTACTCTGGCTATGGTAATGATCGGTGCTAAATGTTAGCTCTATCTCCCATCAGGACCCCCCCTTAAGCTCATGGTACAAACTTGTGATATGAAGCAATGCTGTTTGGAGGTTTAGTTCATATAAAGCTACAAAAAGGAGAGATGTTGACTCTGAATTTAGTTTTAATGCATCTTTCAGTCACCAAAGTGATATGGGATCTTTTTAGAAGAAGGTGCTTAGTTAACCATCTTATTACATTTAGACTCTGTTAGTCATCAGATATTTGAAGGGTATTCACATTAGTGTCTTCTGTACAATTTAAACTTTATCAAAGATTTACTTCCCATCAAAGATAAGAAGATTCTTGTTAAGACTGGTTAACACTTAATCTGTGGAATGAATTTCTCTCTCCACATAGAATCACAAAGAAACAGATTAGAGTAGAATTGCAAGCCTGGGTAACTTCAGGAATGTGCACTGGTACTGGCTCATTATTTCTTTCTCCAGCAGAAAGTCTCAAGCTATATTCTCTGAAATCAACAAGTTGCCCTTTTGTAAGGATTGCCTTTGCACTTGTTGAATTACTGGCACAATTTTATTCTTTGAAACAAGAGAGTAAACAAAATTTGTCCCAAATGTGTTTGATTTTGCACGAATGTACAAATAAGTAATTCACGCCACATCTGAAATTCATTAGTATGCTGCTTTTTCCAGGAGGTAACCACAAATTGCACACTCAAAAGTAAAACTGATCAAGAAAACTTCCTTCAAATGCTGGCAAGAAGAAAGCAGTCACTGTAAGAATTTAGACACAATTGCAGGTTTGTGGTTTACACCTAAATGATTTGCAAACATTTGATTAAAAAATGACATGAAAGGAAGGCTGAGTGCCAAGATATTGGCAGCAGCATGGATAGTTTACAGTTGTCCATTTCATATGACCATAGATAAATGGATGAAAAAGAACACAAAAGCATTTGGTTAGTGTTCAACAAAGTCAATCAAGTCTGAGAATCACTTTCTATTGTGGTTTGATAGACAGTCTCAAGTAAAAGGAAAAAAAAAATTGTCATGGTCCTTAGGGGACTTGGCATAATCAACACACGAGTTACCAAATAACCAGTAAAACAAACAACAGGGCACTAAAGTAACACACAGACATCACAATTAATTACCAAAAGTAGAAGTAAAGCTAGTTTGTGACACAGTTGGTCCCACAAATTTTTATTGAAATATGTAGTTGGACAGAAAAAGAAAACGTGTCCCTAGAAATATAATCAAGGACTAAAGTCTATTTCCTTCCTGGAATGGAGAAGAGAATAATAAGTTGATAGGACTGATGTAGAAATTAAGATTCTTACATCAGAGGAAATACCCATCTCATAGCCAGGCAGAACTATCGAGAGGCCGGGTATCTATGTTCCTTCTGTCCCAGAACAGACTCCCCAAAGAAGTCCCAGGGCACTGTGCTTCTGATAGGAATGCTAGCAAGGTAATTTAGGAACACAGACCAAATCAGAAAGTAATAGTGCTGCAGGGTCCACATCTATGACTGGTTCCTCCCTCAGTAAATCCCCCCAACAAAATAGTAGTGACTTCATCTAGCCTTGGCTTAAACAACTTCCAAAATCATGTTCTGCATCTTTGTATCAACATATCCTTCCTCAGAAAGCTCATGGTGAATAATGAAAATATACAGTTTGGAAAAATGTTAATATGTATTATGTTTGAAGATAATCATAAGGTTGGAATTCTTTTTCATCTTTTAAGTTTTACTTTTAATTGGCAAACAACTGAATACAGTTATGGGGCACAGTGTGATTTTTGATAGATGCATATGTTATAGAATGATTAAATCGAGCTAATTAAAACATCCTTTACCATACTTATCTTTTTTCGTGCTGTGAACAGTAAAAATCTACTGTCTTAGTAATTTTGAAATAACATTAAATTATGATCAACTATAGTTTCTGGCATGTACCATAGATCTCAAAAACTTATTCAACCATCTAACTGAAACTGTACCCTGTGGCTAACATCTTCCACCACCCCCAGCCCCAGCCTCTAGTAACCACATGGTTCTTTCTGAATCTAAGAATATGACTTTTTTTTTTTTTTTTAGATTCTACATGTACATGAGATTAGGCATTATTTGTGTAAGGCTGGAAGATATTGATGTGAGCTCTCTGATATTCTGAAGACCCTGAAGGCTTTTTGATGAAGGCCTGTGAAATAAAGAGGTTTCCTGGGAGTAGAGGCCAGAAATTATCCTTTTAAAATCTGTTTTTAGAACCCAAGAAAGGCTGTTAGTTAAATGTAGGTACTTTAAGAAGAGCAGTTCTGATCTGGCCCCCAAATAGGAAGAACCGTATTGCTAGGGAAGTGGGAAGGAAAACCACAGCTCTCGGGGGCTCGGGATGAAAGTACAGGGCTCACTGAGGGCCCCGTGAGAGTTGATAACTGGCTTATACTTGAAGTGAAGGTGAAATAAAAGTAAAGTAGGGAATGGAACTGGAGCCTGCCATCAAACTGTGTGTATGGCGTTCCTTGGGCCCAGCTAAAGTGAGAATCATGACAGGAGTTAGACCTGCCTTTGTGCATATAGTTAAATGTTAAAAGGCTCTGGGGACTGTGGCGAAATAAGTTTTCACTCTGAACAGCTGTTTTTGCAAGGAATCTAATCCTGATCCCTTGACTGGAGCCACAGAACACAATTCAAAATGGAAAACAGCTCCTGGAGGCCTGTTCATTGCCCTTCCCAGAGACGAGGTCTATCAGAACCTGGATTAGGGAAGAATTTTTATCAGTAATGATTGGATTTCACTTGTGGAATATTTCGCAGCAAAGCCAACTTGTACACGCACTCACACAAGTCTGCCATCAAACTGTTACATTTTTAAATTCACTAAAAGCTTAAATATCCCAATATGTTCTAGTACACGAAAATTACAAAAAGCAGTGTACATCTGTTTTCCGAGTTGATGTTGAATCCTTAGCATTGTTAATTTGGAGAGGCTTCTTCAAGAATTAGTCCAACTTTAATCATTCTTCTAAAATATGTGAGCAATTTGTGTATCTGGTATCATTCAACTTTGCAAAACTCGCCAATGAACTTTTTTTTTCTAATCACTATTTTTCATAATTTAAGGTCTAAAGAGATGCTATTGTATAAAATGGGGTTTTTTTCTTCTCATTATATTCTTTCCTGAGTAGTTGATGATATTAAAAGACTCCTTCTCTAAAAGAGAAGAGAGCATCCCAGAAGAGATTGTTAAAAAGACACTTGGGATACCTGCCTATACAGGATACACACCCCCTGTTTGCCTGAAGTTAGTTCATTTCAGCTATTGATACACACACAAGTGTACATATACACATACCTACTCAAGCACATATCTATGTATACACATGTATAGGCACAAACTTACACTCACCACTATTTTTAGTAGGAAAGTAGCATTACCAAACTGATCAAAGCTGATAGACTTCCAAAATAAATTGAAATGCATTTCTGCCCTCATTATTTCTGTAAAATTAGCACTCGAAACCACTTTCTAAATGCATCTGTGTACCTCTTGCAAAACAACTAGGGCACCTTGGACAGCTACTACACTATTTGCTCAACAAAGAATTGTATTAAACAGAATAACACAAAGAGTCAACAAAATGGAAATGAAACTCCTAAGGCTTAACCTCTGAGGCTTTGTCACCTTATACTTCTGCACATCCAGGTCATTTCATTTCTAATCTTTCTGAAAGATTTACCTGGATTCCATCCTGACCCACCCTTGTATTTTATACTCAATGGAATTTTTTAGCAAAGTTAACTTTTTAGATAAACCATCATAGAGTGGAAATAATACCTTATCTGGGACTAACATTGAATCACCAAGCTCTTTCATTTTTCAGACTTTGGTAAATTATATAGTAAGAAGGAAGTTCAGAATAAAACTACACTCATCAAGCAAGGCAGAAAATTCCAGTCATTCATGATGAATTAAACTTCACAGTAAAAGCTATGGGCCTTTTTTGTTAACACAGTTCATGACCTGGTGTATCATACGAACCCTAATCCAGGGAAGAAGCCAGAGAGAAAAATCCTCCCACACAGACTGGTAAAGATGCTTTGTTCTGAACTTCAATTGTATGACCTCCCTCCTTCAGTGATTGGGAGAAGGAGGGCTAATGATAAAAAGAAGCTAAATGCAACATGGGAATTTAATTGTGGTGCAATTTAAGCTGCTAATGATAGCCCTGAAAAAAAAACAGGAAAGATTGTTCAGTGAATAGCTCATTCAAAAAACTTTGTTAAATAGAAAAACCATTATAAATTAGAGCTCAACTCTAAGTAAACTATAAAAATCTTTTTATTGATTTTTTAATTTGAGTAAAAACATGATTTGTGTAACCATGCCAGAAGAGAAGCTTCCAATAAACTTGCCTATCACAGATGGTTAATACCCTAAATAGACTTATCAGAATATCACTCTATTAAAAAATGAGCCTGGACCAATTTAGTTGCCATTTTTAAACTTGGTCACAATAGAGTAGTAGGGTTCTAATAGATAATTTTTTTTAAATTACTGGAAACTATGGTTATAATATCAAAATTAGGAATAGGGAGACATACACATTACCAAAATTATGTGTGAATCAGTTATAAAATAGTTTAAATTGTGTTTTGCTCTTTTTTTGCTTATTTTTCATAAACATTTTATTTGGTAATCATTTTAGACTTACAGAAAAGTTTCAAGGACACTGTAGAGAATTCCCATATATCCCTCACTCACTTTCAGATTCCTTTAATATCATATTTCTGGATATGTTTGTCAAATCTAGGAAACTAACACCAGCATATTACTATTAACTAAACTCTGGACTTTATTAGGATTTCAATGTATTGCTCTTTTTAAAGTACAGTTTCTGGTCTAAGATTTATAGCGACAAGCGTACAGGAGTATTGATTAGAAAAAATAAAGAAGACCTCAATAAGGAAGATTGCATGAGTTACTTGACTTAAAATGAATGATGTTTGAAATTTTCTCCAGAGCCTAAAATAAAGAAAAAAATCAAGTAAAATTCTTGAGAAATGGATAAAATTATCTGCAAGCACTGGGCCTGCCTATTCCTCAGTGTAAATCTTGAATTAGGGAAGAATCAGTGCAGGTTCAACTTCTTACCAAGGCTTTGCATAGAGTTGAAGAATCTGAATGTCTTAATTATTGCAATAGATGACACAATATTATGTCAAAGCTATTACTCAGCAGAAAGACATATTACACTTTCCCTTAGAAGAGGAGAAATAATTTCTCTCTTCTGTCACAGTTAGGTGAACCGCTGCATCAATCAGGGCTCTCCAGAGAAAGAGAACCAGTAGAAGAGTCTTTAAATTCAGAATCAAGTTTAATATATGTCCAAGACTCTTCCATATGCCCTGCATTCTAGATCAATTCCTCTCAAACTCTAATGAGCTTGCGAATTTCCTGGGAATCCTTTTTAAATAAAGATTCTGACTCAGTATGTCTGAGTTAAGAACTGATATTACACTTTTCTAACAAGTGCTTGGATTTTGCTGATGTATGCAGAGTATATCTTCCAGTAGCTGACAGTGCACTTCCCACCAAGAAGCTGATGTTTAATGATTCTTTATGCTTCATTTTCTGTGGTAGCAAAATGTGGTATAATCTGAGTAGAATCAGATTTGCATGTAGCGATTTTTCAAAAATTTATTTCCCTCCTTTACTTAGATATTCAGTCTCTCTGACATAAATTACATTGTAATAGCTACAGGTATAATATACAGATACTTCCCTTGCTTACTAATTAACAGAATTTTCTTCAGTAGTGGAATGTGTTTATGCTTGAATGCTCAGGAGGATTCTAGAAAATAGTCTTTGGCAGCAAAGAATGGTAGAAAAATCCATGTAATGAAGCAAAAGACAAAAATTTCCATTGGGTCTTCCCCTAAGTGATTCCTCAACTGTATTTAAACAGTTAATCTCTCCTGTCTTCAGTTTTCTCAGCTATTGTTCAAAATAAAGAGAGATCCAGGCATGTTTGTAATCCCAGCAGCTCAGGAGGCTGAGACAGGAGGATAACAAATTTGAAGCCATCCTCAGCAATTTAGAGGACTTTAAGCAACTTAGTGAGACCCTGTCTAAAAATTTAAAAATAATTTTAAAAGATCAGGGTTGTGGCTCAGTGGTTAAATGCCCTTGGGTTCAATCCCGGGTACCAAAAACAAAACAAAATAAGAAAGAAAGAAAGAAAGAAAGAAAGAAAGAAAGAAAGAAAGAAAGAAAGAAAGGAAGGAAGGAAGGAAGGAAGGAAGGAAGGAAGGAAGGAAGGAAGGAAGGAAGGAAGGAAGGAAGGAAGGAAGGAAGGAAGAAAAGAAAAGAAAAGAAAAGAAAAGAAAAGAAAAGAAAAGAAAGAAAGAAAGAAAGAAAGAAAGAAAGAAAGAAAGAAAGAGGGTACATTTTGTCTAGGTTATAAGCTTTGTGGAAGTATGAGAATGGCATAGTTCTTGATATAGCCCTTAAACTGTGTGTATTGATGACAGTTCTTCTTTACTTCTTGGATGGCATTTCTATGAGGAAAACATACCAGAGCAAGTTGAAATCTGCCCTGAGAAGAATGCAGGTGCATTCCATGATTATAATAGTATTAATGACTCAGAAACAGAAAACTAGACGTTTTTAATGACCTGAAGCTTTATTGACAAAGCAGTTCACACCCAGTACTGGTTGTTTGCTAAAAGTCTGGGCCAAGTCACTGATGCTTTAAAAGCTACATCACTGCAGTCGTTCCCCCAGGCACTGACATGAGCAATTATTATGGTTCATGACACAGCCCAGGAATCCATCTGAATTCTAGCTCAGGAAGGAGTTATTTTAACTTCAGTGCACAGTAAGTATACTTTTTGCATGTATCAATCCAAACTCTTTTAAATATAAAAGTGTCAGCACTAAATATGACCGACCTTTTATTATTTTCTTGATTTTGAGTTAAGATTTCCTGCCTTCACTGGGACAGGAGTGCTTTTCAACAAAGAGCAATCTATTTAAAGTCTACAGGGTGATTCATTTCACATTTTGGAATCTTTTTCAGTCTTAGATTCAAACCAGGTACACAACACAAACTGTGGGTTTTGTCTGAGATTATGCATTGTTCTTTTTATGTACCGTAAGGAAGGTTATGTGCTAGTTATCTCTTGCTGCATAACAAATGACTCCAAATTTAGCAACTTGAAACAATAAGCCCAGTTTCTCTGGGCCAGGAATTGAGGTGTGATTTAGTTGAGTCCCCTGGCTTTGGGTCTTTCACAGGCTGCAGAGATCTCAAGGATTGCCTGGGAAGGATACCCTTCCCAGATGGCTAATTAGTGGCTGCCAGCAGGACTCACATCCTGCCTCAGGTCCTCATGAGTTCTTCCACTCACAATTCCTTGGGCATGCACTTCTCCATAGAGCATCTCCTAACAGGGCAGCTTCCTTCAACAGAGTAGGTAAGGGAGGGAGCAAGAGAAGGTGCCATCAAGAGAGACAATGCTAATTAAAGTCACTAAGTCACTGTCTTTTGTAGCCTACTTGAAAAAGTGTCAGCCCACCTATTTTGCCATTTTCTGTTCTTTAGAAATAAATAACTAGCTCCAGCCATACTCAAAGGTGTGAATGCCAGGAGGCTGGCATCACTAGGAGTCAGGTCAGAAGCTGCCACCACAATCTTTAATTAAAATTCCCCCTGAATTCACTCCAGCCCAATCTTTCCAGTTAAATCTAGAATTTTAAAGTATTTCAAAAAGCAAAATATGAGTTAAAAGCAAAGTGCATTCCCCGATCTCTAGCAATGCCAGAGACTGGATAACTCTTTTGGATATACAGCCTAGTGGGTGTGGTTAGCAGTACAGGTGAAGTGTTGTCCAAAAGAGGAAACTGGGTGCTTCTAACAGCCCCTGTTGAATAAGCACACCCTTTTCTTCTTCATTGACCTGGAACTTCTCTCCAAATTCACTCCTAAATATCTCTTATCTCCTTTGATTTTAAAATGTCTTCTTTCATTAAAATCTTTTCGTCCACTTTACAAATAAACAATATCCATAAAACAAAAATGTTATGAGCAAGCACAAAAATCCCCTTTCATTTTGCAGATTAACATGTAGTTACATGCCTGTTACATGAAAGAAAGAAAATAAACCCGTTCTTACTTTATGTTATCTTTTGCTCTAGACATTGTTATATCTGTGTTTCTTAGAGAATCACAGGGGGAAAAAAATGTTCTCATCTCTCCCATAGAAATTCTTGTTCTCTTTTGGTTACCTGCTCCTAGAATCATCATCTTTACATTTAAATATGTGTAAGTCTTCTTTAGCCTCTAAAGTCTACTAGGGGATGATTGCTTAAAACACGCAATAAATAGATTATGTAAGAGTTAAAAATTCAGAAGCAACAAAATTCCATGTGAACTTTCTTGTGGTCCAGCAGAGAAGGTATCTTAATAAGAGACAGGGTGGTGGCTTCTGTTAAAAGATATATCACACACACACACACACACACACACAAAAAAAAAAAAAAAAAAAAAAAAAAAAAAAAAAACCTCAGTGAAGATAGAAACCAAGCAATTGAACATAGTATAGGGGGACCTATAAAACCAGCCGGTGATGTGAAGGGATGGCCACCAACCCACCAACCACATTCAGTCTCTTCCCAAACAGTCTAGTAGCCAGATTGCGAATCAACCCAAGAGGAAGAATAAAGAAGGGTAAATTCAGCTATTAAGAAGACTAACCAAGCTGGGGACAATGGTACATGCCTGTAAACCCAGTGATCAGGGAGGCTAAGGCACGAGGATGGTAATTTCAAGACCAGCCTCAACAATTTAGCAAGACCCCATCTCAAAATAAGAATTATAAAAAAGGGCTGGAGATGTGGTTCAGTGGTAGAGTACCCCTGGGTTCAATCCCCAGTACCAAAAAAAAAAAAAAAAAAAAAGGAGGAGAAGGAGGGGGAGGAGGAGGAGAGGAGTAGTAACTAAAATCCAAAGGAAGATTTGGTAAAGAATATTGAAATGAACCAAACATTCTTAAATTGCTTTTGAAAGTACATAACGTAGCTCTGCATGAAGTATAGTACATTTTCCCCTTGGTTCACTCTATTTTCCAGATTTGTTCAGGTGTCTCTGATGCCAATAATAAAACTCTTTATGGCCTGTTGAGTGGGTTATGGGATAAGTGGGTGCCTCACAGCCCTATAGAGGCCAGCCTCTGGCCTTGGGCCTAGAGCATCCTGGGGAGGCTGGTTTGGTTCATGAAACCAGCAATAAGAGTTGGAGTCACCATCGGGGGGGGTTCCCAGTTGGGTCTGGTTTCCTTTACTCTGTAGCCCAGAGGGAAGTAAAAAAGCATCATGCTCATAAGATTTCCTCATATTCAGCAATCCATTTGCTAATACATTCTCTTGACATAAGTAGTCCCACTAAATTCCTCTTTCCTCATCACTAACTCTAAAATGACAGTTTAAGGATTATCTCTTCTGCCACTTACCATGAAACAGGGCTCCAAACCAGTTTGTTATAGGTTTTGAGCTTAACCACAGAGCTCACAACTGAGCGGTTAATCAATCATTCTATGACTAAATCCATCTGGAACAAATTTGAAGAAGTGGCCATGTAGGTTTCTTTGGTGTGTGGGGGGTGGGGGTGGAGAGGTGGGAGTGGGTACTAAACTAAAACCAGAGTTGATCTTTTCAAAGGTTCAGAAGGAAAAACATTATAAAGCTCAGCAGTGATTTTCTCCTATTCCCACAACTCCTGCGTGTTCTCTGAGTAAGGTTTGTTCTGTCTTTATCCCATTTTGTATTGCACTTAATCCTTCCAAGTGTCTGTCTATGGATGTCCTGGAGCAGAGTCCACTTCCCAGAGAATGAGATCACAATCTCTCCTATGGTAGAAGGGAAGACAGGACATGATGTGGTCAGATCATCACCATAACCTCATGCTGCTCTTACATTCCCAAACATGTAGGGCTCCACTAAGGGATTATGGAAACAAAGGAGCCTGTTTCAAGCCCATACTTTGTTGGATCACTACTTTTTGTCTCATAGATATTAAAGGATAATTTAAATATCAAGAGCCTGGGTTTTTAAGAACTCTATCTTTTCCTCACTAGACCCCAATATGTTAATGTAAATTTGGGATATATTTCTCCATATACCCTGAAATCTGTGCCATTGACACATGCTCTGTTCAATTTGTGTCCTCTATTCATGCATTAGGTTAATGCGCCTGCAAACTGTACTAGACACCAGGCACACTGCCTTTCTAGCAAGGACTTTTCAGTCCATCAGAAAAGGTAGATACGGTTGTATTTTAAAAAATTAAATGATACAAATACTTCATCTCAACGATTCAAGTTAATGAACTAGTTGAGAACATTCATTCTCATGTAGTCAGTTGTAAATGGTGGTTACCAAATAACCCTGAAGAAGTCAGAGGAAGGATTGGTGGCTGCCACCAGGTGCCTGGTTAAGACTTTTCAGAGAGAGAGTGGAGGGTCATGAATGATGTGACTCAAACTGAAAAGAGCAGGCTTTGATGGGTGACACCCTGAGTATAGCATAGTGGTGAGAGTCTGTGTCACTCTTCAGGGAAAAGGAAAGTGAGGCCACTGTGGGTGCAGCAGGAAAGATTGGAAGAGTCATTCATTGGAGGATGGTTAAGGAGGACCTTGAATTCTTGATTAAGAAGTTTAGACTTAATACTGTCATAAGAAAGATTTTAATCAATGAGTGACATAATGTAAACACTACCTCCAGACACTTATAGGATGAAGAAGAAAAATAAATAAATACACACACACACATATGGTTAAATGGGTTAAATTATCCTAATAAAACTGCATATGGGAGGGGATAGAGAAGGCAGATGTCACTCTAATTTGTAGAAATGTGAGTTTCTCAGAAAAGAATTGATTACTCTCAAGTACTGTATATGCAGTAACAATGCTGACAAGAGACAGAAAATTGACCAAGGACTATTTTCAGGATATGAATAATTAATTTAAAGCTATGTTTTAATTTATTTTTTATTCTACTTTGTTATATATGACAGCAGAATGCATTATAATTCATATTACATGTATAGAGCACAATTTTTCATATCTCTGGTTGTATGCAAAGTATATTCACAGCATTGGTGTCTTCATACATGTACTTAAGGTAATGATATCCATCTCATTCCACCATCTTTTCTACCCCCATGCCTCCTCCCTTTCTCTCCCACCCTTTTGCCCTAACTAGAGTTTGTCTAATCCTCCCATGCTTCCCTCCCAACCCTACTATGAATCAGCCTCCTTGTATCAGGAAAATATTTAGCATTTGGTCTTTTGGGATTGGCTAACTTTGCTTAGCATTATATTCTCCAACTATTTCTAACAAACATATTCATTATTTTTGCATGTAAGTGCTTCTCCTGAGTCAAACAGTGATTCTAAACATGTTCAACTGCAAATAGGGTAAATGGTTATGATATTCTTTAGCGATGTATTCATAGGTATTATAAAGGTAAGCATCGATTGTAAATTAATAAGATCATGTAATTTTAGCTCCCACATCCTGTGAAATAACCAGTTAGGAGCTACTTAAGCCCTTAAATGATTTTCTGAACAATCAGCTTTTCTTTTCTGCCTTGTGCCCACATCCTTTAAACTGGAGAATGTTCATTAGTTGTAATATATGATCAAATAAATACAGAGCAAGTCTCCAACTATAAACTACACCTAAATGTGGACAGTTAATAGCAATTACTCTTATTTTAACAAGACTGTGACCCTTCAAAATGCAGTGAACTCAACCTAAACAAAATCATGCCCTGATTGTTAGGTTTTTACAATTATCAGAAATCATGGCAAAAGGCAATTATCCATAGGCCCACTGTCCTGCATACTTTCCTATTATCCATCTGCAAATAAACATGAATAAGTAATCTTCTCATAAACAGAGAACAATAAGTTATCCTGATACATCTAAGGGAAATGCATCTTCCAGTTGAAAATTATCTTCATCTGAAAATAAGAATTTTAAGGTTGGGGCTGCAGCTCAGTGTAGAGCACTTGCTTAGCATGTGCAAGGCCATGAGGTCCATCCCAAGTACTGAAAAAATGGCAGCATGGGAGATGAGTGGAATAAAATTTTAAAGGGGAGCAGAAAGAGGACCAGTGATTTAGGAATAGGGGTGAGGCTAGAATGCTTATCAGCTTAGCAGAATTTAAGAACATAAGAATATATAGTTTATGGAATAATGCAAAGGAATTTTAGCTGGATTTAGATCTCACTTCATTCTCAACTCTGTAGATGTTTTCTTTAAAGGCCTCCCCACAGATACTTGGCAAAGGTAAAAAACACCTGGTTTGTCCACATATTGACCTGTTTAAGTTTTCATTCTGAAACTCTTCATAAGCAGTAGCTGTGCCTGTACTTTAACTTCTCAAGAGTAGGAGTCATCTGGAGATGATGTGTTAGTTGTCTAGATTTACTTTTTTTATTTTGTGTGGATTGGGAATAAGACGGGAGGTGGGATTTAACCTTGCTTTGTTAGTTAATGTTGAGGAGATGGCATGAAACACTCTAGGTGTCCTGTTGCTAGATCCCTACACATAATTTCAAAGTGTGACATTATTCAGTAAACATGAACTGGGTAACTATTATAAAAAGTGTTCTAGGTGATGAGAATTCAAAGAGAAAAGGTTATGGAGTCTGCCCTCAAAGAGCTCACAGTCTAGGAGGAAACAGTGATTAGAAGGTAGCATTTTGAGTCCCATTTTAGGGACTTCCTAGAGACCAGGTCTCAGTCTTAGAGTATTGTGGAAATTAGATTTTAGAGAACTGGGGGAGGAGGGAAGGAGAAAGAATGTTCCAGGAAGAATTAGAAGCATTTACTAAGATTGTAAGTGGAAGACACAAGAAAGGAACAAGTTGTTTTGTGTGACTTCGGTGTGCAGAGTGTGAGAATAGGCGGGAGTCAAATCATGAAGAGCCTTGCATGTCATGTTAAAAAGTTTGGGTTTCTCATCCTGAAGTGATGAGAAATGACATAATCAGTTTTCCTTTATATGAAGTGAAAAATGCCCCAGGTCAAATTGTAATTTACATATGCAAATCTAAATGAAGTCATGTTCTTTGCTCACTGAAGAATTAAGTGCACAAAAGACACCACTTACTTTTAAATTTATTTCTGAATTATAATTTATTAATGAGCTTACATAATTTTAGTATAACTAATTAGGACTAGTTTTATTTTCCATTTACGATAGTGCTACAAATCCAAATTAATTATGGATTTTATTCTAAAAATAGCAACATTTCTGTTCATAAGCTTGTTTTTATCAAACAATGCAGTAGAGAAAACATCTTAGCTCAAGGAAAAGCTGCAGACATCAAATCAGCCTTAAAAGTCCACTCAGCATTTAGTGTGTTGTTTCAGGCCACTTCTAATTTCTCTCCACACAGACTATAACTGTAAGTCTTAAGGATTTTTACTATGTAAGGTCTGTTCTATTTGAGAGCCTGTACTAAAACTTATTGGAACACTGGTTTGAAAAACAAAATTGAAATTCAGCCTTTGCAGAAGCTACATATTGGCCTTTCTTGGCAGAGCATTCTCTAATTTTGTAACAACAAAAAAAAATTGTTGTTGTTGTAGCAACAACTGTAAAACACTAGGGAAGTATCAAATATTATTTAAGGGTTTTGCCTCTTTACAATGTAACAATGCTAGAAAGTGTACATTAAATCTAATGGAGGGCTTAATTGCTACCTTCAACTGGTTAAGACTATAAAATTATATAGCCACTTATATGTGCCAGGGGTTATCCAGCTGCTAGTTTCTCAATGGAAAATGCCAGAACTTGTTGATTAGAGCAAAACTTGTATAGGACCATGAGCCAATTAGAGTTCTATGACACACAGATTCATCCTTGGGTGACTTTAAAGATGAGGTGGGGAATAGTCATCAAGAACCTCATCAAATCAGTTGAGTTTCCAGTGATAGCAGGTGTGCTCACTACTTCTCTTCCGTAACAAGGATAAATCATAGATACAGCTGTCCCAAAGGTCAGTTGGATGACTGGTGAGCCTGAGTTGTCCAAATGAACCTAGGAAAAGGATATTAAAGAGGTAGATATAAGGAGGACCTTGAAGAGGAATCAGTCCTGGTAAGGTAGAGGAGTTAATTAAGGGAAGGCTCACAAAGCAGACAAGTGACAAGAGTGTCTTGAACATAGCAGTGGGCAGCATGGCTGATGTGGAGGGTCCCATAAGATACGCTGGTGACTTGGAGCCCAAGGAAAGGCTACTTTGTATATAGAACCACCTATATTGTTGAAATGAAGTTCAGACCAATCACACAGTGCCATCTGCCACTTTATTAACATATACATGTACAGTCACAGGCAGGCCTTGGAGCCCAGAGAGCCTGACAGCAACCCAGCCTCACTAGGAAGGTGAAAAATGGCAGGGGCAGGCTGGCCAAGCTCCTGAGGTCTCAATGGAGAGCCACCACCCTGGGCCAGAGGAGAAGCACCCTCAAACCATTCCCCAAGAAGCAGCACCCCTGGCCTCCAGACCATTAGAAAGGAGTCTTTATACCACCGCCACATGGCAGCAATCAGAGCTCTCCAGCTGGAAGAATGGTCTGAAGCATGATGCAGAATTGAATTTAAAATAGGAAGAAGAAAGAAGCCAGAAATGTAGGATGGAGACAGATAGGTTGAAGGACAACAAAGGAAGTCAACGTGACTACCTGCTAATTTGTCGTGATCTCACCATAAGCCTGAAGCTTTAAGCTTTTTCATTTTTCCTGCTAATTCTCTCTGTTACACCCTTAATATGGGACAAATAGGCAATCATATATGCACATATAATTTACCTGTAGCTATAATGAAAGCATTTGGAAAGGATCGTTTGATGTTCAAAGAAACCAAAATTAGCTTTCCAAAAGAATACTTTTCTAATATGCCATGATTTTACTGTACTAGCAGAGCATTTAAAAAACAAAAACTGGCTCCTGATCAAACTCTCCTATGAGATGTGACTCATGGATGCTCCATTAAGTACAGGCATAAGTGCTGTAGATCACCATTATGTTTGCAACCTGCTCATTTGAGAAGTCAGGCATCTAGTGAATCCAATCCATTCATCTTAGACTAAATCTGAGACTTTCCTTAGAACAAATGGCCAGAGATCCTTATCCTACCTTATATTCAGTTACTATGATGACATTTGAAAAATATCACTCCATTTGTTCTCTAGTTCTGAGTTATGGTTTCATTATTGCCTTCAAAGATGGTGATTATAATGTCCTGTCCCACAGGATCATGCCTTTTTCCATAGCCAGAATTTGTTCACCCACTAGTTCTTTCTTGGATTTACACATAGTCTCTAACCAGAGCTCTAGTTAATGCTATGCTTGCTAAGAAGTCTTTATAAACATTAGCGCTCCATTGCCATGAAAGGGTCCTGTAGTCATGAACAGTTCTTTCCCATCACAAAACATTTTGAAATGCAAAAGATGCTAGATTTATTTTGTTTTGCCAGATCCCTTGTGTTTGAATATTTGCAATTTCCCTAATGAGAAATAACTTCAAGAAAGGCTGACTGCCTGCTCTTGTATCCATTTGTCTGGAATATGTCAAAGGAAGGGGAAGGTCATGCGATGCTATGATGTTCCTCCTGACTGGATTTCAGTCATCCTGATGGATGCTATTCAAAACATGACAATAAGCAAGGAAACGAAGATAGGATGTTTAATTATATGCAAACACATGAATATTATATTAGAAATCATGACTTTTGCAGTTTTTTGTTTCTTCCCATCTGTATTCAACAGAAATATCACCCTGATCTATTATCAATTTAGAGCCTTTTCACTCAAAGAACAATTTTTTGAGCACTTTACTAAGGAACAGGTGTATATTACTGTGGTTAGCTCTCACAATAACATTATAAATTCGGTATTATCCCTACTTGATAAATGTGGAAGTAAGACTTGGAAAGGCTAAATAACTTTCCTAGGAGGTGCAACTAAAGCATGATATTACTTGGAGTTGAATAGATTCTAAAACCCATGATCTTACACACTCTTCTGCTCTGTTATTTTTCTGCCAGTGAGCTACATAAGAAAAAAAAATTATTCTGAAGTTCTCAGACTTTCTAAAAAGATCAAGTCCTCACTCAAATGCTAATTCTTGCTATTAATTATACGTAAGCATTTATTCTTGTTTTAACAAGCCTAGAAAAAAAGCTGGCATAAGCAACTATGGAAAGATATAATCTCAAATAAAATAATTTAGAACTGGCAGTGAGAGAATAGCCTGATACTTCTACTTCTCAGAATCATAAAAAGAGATCTGTAATGAAGGTCACCTACAGGGGACTGCCTCACACCTATCTGGCCGCTTCACAGTCATCCACATTAACCACATAAGTGCCTGAACCCAAAAGTTTTTATTTAGGGGTTTCCATAAACAAATTATTACATTTCTAGGGAAAAATTATCCTAGCCCAGTTTTAAAATTAACAATATGAATTGCTCAATGTTTCCATTTTCTTCCAAAATAAAACTTGGATGTGCTGCATATGGTAACCATGTAAAGTACACATAAAAGAAGTCTGAGAATGTAGGGTTTCTTTTCCCCATTGGTGTTATTATTCATGCCAAGAAATTCTCTTGAAGACTGGCTTAGTTTGGCATCTGCCTTTACACATCAACTGTATCACTGGCACAGGTCCATATGCCTTTGTACCCTACCAACACAAGAAACCACATACAGGGCATGTTTCCCCACAAGACGTGTTTCAGTTTACATTGCCAAACAGACATTAAGCTACTCTAAATTCCTACAAGTATGTAAATTTACAGGTACACAGTAGTGCATTTAAAGATTGAAGTGAACTTTCTATTCTCGGCTAACAGAGCCATTTACTCTGATCCAGGAAGGTGAGTCCATTTTTAGACTCTGCTTTGATCCTCCAGATTAGAGGACAGGAGAAGTTTGCCAAAAAAATGAAAAAGGAAGGAAGAGGAAATAGACACCTGTGACCCAGATCTCATGAAATCAAGAGCATGTTATTCAGATTTCCCAGAATCCAACATAGTCAGTCAGAGAGGGGAGGAGAGATGAGAGAGACAAAAATGAACGCTTTTTAAACAGCACTCCAGAATTCATCAAAGTAACCATTAATTCAGATTCTTAAAACTGAAAGAGATCTCAGAGACTGTATAGTCCAAGCTTACCAGGGAAATGTAAGATAAAACGCCCCAGTCTCATTTAAAAGTTCAAAGACTTCTCAGAAATACCCAGACTTGTAATACTCATAGGGTCAGTCATTTTATTGAACAGTATTTTCTTTTGTCCCCTGTTACATTGAGGCGTTCCTTCTACAGATGCTCAGCAGTTGTTTGAATACTCCTGCCTCACAATACTGAAGGTGTTTTAACACAGAGAGGGAAAAAAAATCTCAGTCTTTGCCAACATAGTTTATTAGAAAATTAGATTTAAGTGTGCGTGATATTCATGGGTAACTTGGAGAAAATGCTAACTACAATGTGAATTTGAAACAAAACCAAGAAGTCTAAAATTCTTGGTTTAATGGTACTTTATCAAAGATCTGGGCACAAGCTGAAAGTTGTTCACATTTAACATTTTAATCACTGAATAAACATGAAAAATACTAATACAGAACAAGGAATAACAAGTCAAAGACTTCTCAAACTGCTTTCTAGGTTAAGGAGGAAGAAGGAAACAAATAGCCACTTTTTAAAAAAATATATTTTAGTTGTAGATGACCACAATAACTTTTTTTTTTAAATGTGGTGCTGAGGATCGAACCCAATGCCTCACATATATTAGGCAAGTGCTCTACTGCTGAGCCACCACTCTAGCCCTCAAAATAACCACTTTAAAAATGAAATCTTTCCTTGATTCATTTTATCATCAAGCAAGTTTTTCAGGTATTAGAGGAGACATTATAAAATGTAAAAGTTAACTTCACAACTATACAATGATAGATACATGTGCACCATATGTCAAACAAGAATACAGATCTTCCATATTTTGTCAAATATTCTCAATTTCTATGTTAGGGTAGATGCAGCATCTGTTTTTCAACTTTTGTTTTTATTATCAACATTACCAAGTTTAGAGAAAAGTTAATTGTGTAGTAACATAGAACATTGAACCTCAACATCCAGATTAAAACACCATTTACACACTACCATATTGGCCTGCAGCACCTTACCACCATTCTTAAACACAGACAACTAACCAAATCCCCACCCACTGCTAGGTTCCACATTGCACTATGTCCAGAGATAGGAAGCATATTACCTCCTACATTCAAATACCTAGTGAGTACATTTTTCCTTACATGAAACTAAAATCTATTTTCCTTGAATTTTGCCCATTCATTCTAGTTCCACCTTTTGGAAATACATGATTGAGTCTGTTCCTTCTTTTCTAAGCAGCCCTTCAAAACCCTGACGTCCATTTTTATAGCCAATTATGACTCTTACAGAATGAGGATAAGGGAGAAAGATAAGATTGATGTGAGGTACAAGGAAGGGGTGGGGGGGGGGTTCTAGGCTTTCTTATGTACTGGTATTTGTTCCCACAGATTTTGATATGTAATATTTTCATTTTCATTCAGTTTCTCCTATTCTCCAATTTGGATTTGGCCATTTTCTTTAAGACATAGATTGTTTTAAAGTGTATGCTTTCTTTTCCAAAACAAGGGTTTTCCCCCCTCCCTGGTTTTATTGCTGCCATTGCTGTTTTTGTCATTGCTTTGTTTTTATCTTATTTGCACAATTAGAGAACATAGTTTGTATGTCGCAATTTATTTTAGACTTGCCTTAAGGCTAGCATACAGCCATTTTCTTTTTTCCATATTTTTATTGGTGCATTATACTTAATGATGGGATTCATTGCTACATATCCATTCATGCACATGACATAATGACATAATTTGGTTGATATTGTTCCCCAGTATTGCCCTTTTCCCTTCCCTATTCCCTTTCTTTATTTTATTAGCCTCCTTTCTAATTTTCTCAAGATCCCCTTGCCTTTCTTATTTTTCCTCTCCAGCTTCCATATAATTGAAAAAAAATATGATCCTTGACTTTATGAATTTGTGTATTTCCTTTAATGTTCCCTCAATCCTTAGAAAGGTTATGTATTCCATATAGAAAGACATACAGAAAACTTTTAACTAGTTGATATATAAATAAGTGTATTTTATATATATATATATATATATATATATATATATATATAATTTTTTAAAAGAGAGAGAGAGAGAGAGAATTTTAATATTTATTTTTTAGTTTTCGGTGGACACAACATCTTTGTTTGTATGTGGTGCTGAGGATCAAACCCAGGCCGCACGCATGCCAGGCGAGCGTGCTACCACTTGAGCCACATCCCCAGCCCAATTTTTTATATATTGATATATATCAATTAGTTCAAAAATTTTAATCATGTTAATTATATATTTTTTTTAATTTCTGAAAATATAGGCTTGTTTTCTCAGTTCTTGGGAGAAATGTGTTAAGATCTCACCAAAATTGTGTTTTGTCTGCTCTATCCTTTAGTTTTATCCACTTTTGCTTTATCTATATTAAGATAATGTGATTAAATGTATATGCATTTTCCTGGTGAATTCAAATTTTCATTATTATGTAGTATTCTTTTTATTCTTTAATAATCTTTTTCCCCCTTAAGTGAACTTGCTATTAAAATTCCTAAGTTAACTTTATTTTATTTAGTGTTCGCATGGTGTATTTTCCAACTCTTTTAATTTATGTATCCCTGTATTGAAATAATGTCTCTTGAAATAGCATATTTTGGTTTTGTTTTTAAATCAGTCTCATAATGGTGGGGGAGCAGTTCAGAGAGCATTTAGTCCACTTATATTTAATGCAACTACTGACATATTTAGGCTTAAAACTACATTCTACCATTTGCCATCTGTTAGTCCAGAAAATTTTAGCTTCTCCCCCTCTTCATTTTTTTTCTTTCTTGCCTTCTCTGTAAATTGATGAAATATTTTGTATGATTCCATTTTCACTTCCATTAATGTTGTAGTTTTATATTCTTTTACTCTTCCTTTAGTGTTTTTCCTAGGGATTACTTGAATGGTCCTCCATGATTTATTAAGATCTAAAATAAATTAGAAATTTCAACCCTTATTGGACAATGTGAAGAACTTAAAATTTGTAAACTCCATTTACCTTCTGGTAAATCTATATGCTATTATTCTCATATATTTTAATTCTAAATATTTTATAAATCTCCAACTATAAATCGCCTACTAGTATCATTTTGCATAGTCAGCATTCATTTAGATTTACTCACTTTTATACTTTACACTGCTCATTCTTGTGCTGGAATTTTATGCCAAAAAGAGGGGAATAAAAGAATTTAGTGTAAATTTGGTGAGTCCATCTGCCATCACCCTTCTTCCTACCTCTTTACTTCATTTGGAATTCAGAAAAACACTTGAGGAACATTGTGCAGAAATAACCTAAGTAAGATGTGATGAAATGGGCAGGAAAATACACACAAGAGGGCAACATGCTCTGGAGGCAAGAGGCACAAAGACATACTTTATTGAAAAACCTTTAGGCAGTTAATGAGTTGGAGAAGTATTGCCAAGTTACACTCACCAAATTTAGTACTATGCCTCAATTTAGTGGGCACAAAAGCTGCTTATTATTGAATGAACAAATATAATGTAATTGGTCTCATATAATTAGGAGGTCACCAAGCCATGCTTGTTATAATTGGCATTGCCTTAGCCAGGGGCTTTTGTGACCTCAAGTGATGATTTGCCTGAAGGAGTAAGCCTGGAATGTGCATGCTTTGGGCTAGGGAGACTCTCTAAGCTGGCTGTAAAGCATAGGGAGGAAGGCCAAGAATCAACTCACAGGGCTCATGTAGGGCTTGATGCTCAGTTGAATGTAGTTGATCTCCATTCAGTTCATCAGTTTCCAGGGTTTGATTTGAGACCAGGGAGACAGAGAATGGGGGAGAGGTAAGATGAAGTGGTGAGGATTCAGGAAAACACAATTAAAATATCAGTGCAAAGGCATCCCATAATAAGTTGAGATCATAATTCCTCCCAAGCCCATTCAGTTTGAAGCAGAAGTCCAACCCGTATAAAACAAATTTGAACCTTCACACAGAGGGTCTTTAATTCCTAGTACTGAGCCACCTTGGAGCAAAGACTAATAATACTCCTTGTTTCAAAATACAATCTTATTCCACAGGTTACAGACTGATGATTGGTTGTAATAACCCAAATTTCAGGGTATCTTTCCCCAGCCATTTTTTTTAATGGATAATTAAGTTAAGAAGACAAAGAAAAAAAAAAACAGGAGAGTTTAGCTGGGTATGATATAGTCACTGAGATGCCAGAAAATAACCACTGACACGAAACAAGGATTTATCTATAGAAAACGTTGTTTTCTTAAGGTTGTGAAAGCAGTAAGTTCCACTTTGCCAGTGTGTGAAAAAAGCTGAAATGAATCAGCTCGAAAGCCTTTGTTTTCTTGCTTGTTCTTCTGTTTTAGCCTATGACTGATTGTTTAATTTGGTTTGTGTATAGTACAGATGAGTCACAGATTGATCATTCACATATATCAGTTGGTTTTCTTCCCACATTTATGAATATGTCTAACCTCATCCAGTCATCTTGCAAATGAAAGCTGTTATCCACAGAGGAAACTAGAGATTGAGGGTCCATTGTCAATGCAAATTCTTCATCATTTCTAAAAAGACGACTCCAGTACATGTAGCATGATGTTTCCATATGGGAACTGCATATTGCAAGAGTCTGATAAAACACTGCTATGCCAAGGACTGCCAGGATGCTTGATTTGTCACTTTCTAAAACAAAGACAATGAATAAAGGAGGCTGATATTCGTTGACTTTGGTGATATTTTTGTTTATCATTTAAAGCACACCAAATTATTAACAATATGTTTTGCCAGAACTGATAACAATCTAGAACTATAAATCTAATGCTGGCCATCAATGAAGACAGTTCTCTTCTCTTACTTAATATCAGTATTTATTTTCTCCACTAGAACTGCTTAGCTTGGGTGAATTCTAGCTGATAATTTCCGAAGGGTGAAAAGCTAACTAGAACTGGGCATTTGGCCCAGATAAATCTGATTCCAGTACTGTGAAGGAAGCAGCAAGGGAACTAGAAGGTCTTTGACAAAAATTGTTGATAATTGGCTAAGAACTGGGGAGGGAAACAGAAAACTTGGAGCACTCTGAATGTTATTGTAAGCAAAAGAAAGACTCAAGGGAGGACTCAAGGTGCTACAAGATTATCGAGAAATATAAATTCTGTATGGCTACAAGAAAAACTCTGCTATCTAGTGACTCTTAGGAAATAAGCCTTTCTAAAGAACTAAACTACAGAAGTAAACTGGAACTCTTGGGTTTGAATCTCTGCTTTGTGTCATCTTAGACAAGCTACCTCACTGAGCCTACATTTCAGTAACCTCCTTCCTCATCTGTTAATTGTGGATGATGCAATCACCTTTTCTACAGGACTGGGTTTTGTAAATCTGACTCCCTCACCAACTAATAGATCTTTTCATTCTGCAAAGCATTTTCATCCCAATTAATTTTAGAATTTTAATAAATTATAAATGAAGCTATATAAAATATTATATATTTTGATTATGATTTCAATCAATATAACTTAACACCTTGTTTACTCAGATTATAATTATCAATTGCCATTAATAAATAAGGCAATAGTAAAACAACAACACCCTCAGCTCTTGCTAAACTAGTTCCTACCTTCCAGGATTATACTGGAAAATAAGATGAATATTCCAAGTTACTATAAGACTTCTATCTAGTGAGTCTCTTTTATTTCATTTAGAAAGTTTCATTGATACTATGACCCTAGATCCCATAGCTATCACAGAATAAAAATCACTTCAATCCCCTTCCTCCTGTTTCAGGGCACACCCATTAATAGTCTATAGTGGCTTATTCAAATGTACTTCTGAATTATTTCTTAAGCCTAAAGCAGCACAAATTAGAACAGTCTAAATAAGCAGTCAATAGCATTCAAAATGCAGATAATTTGTTGCCCATAAAAACGCACTGAAGTGACTCCATGTCGTGGTAAGTTATCAAATTATGGAAAGAACATTGCAGAGATTAAAATGTTGCATAAGAGAGAGAAAGCAGCATGAGTCAGGGGTTTGGGAAATATGAGTCAGACGGAAAGGAGGGAGCCAAAAAACAGAGAGAATGAAGGCCTAAGCAGGAACTTAATGGACACCACAGTGATGTGGACACCATTGCTTCCATTAGCTTGGAGAAGAGATCAAATGTGTGGTTCCATCGACTGACGGCCAGTGTGATAAAGACGCTAGAAGAAACAGTTGAGCAAAGATTAGTCTGGACTATTTAAAGCAACTAAAGTTGCCAAAGTCAGCAAGAGAGGGACCCACGAATAGTATAAATCACTAGGAGGGAGACCGTGGACACATTTTTGAAAAATGAGAGAATCACCAAATATTGCCATTAGTTATTCTTAATATATTATAATGATGAAATATGTTGTGATATTTTAGGAAGCACATTCTATTATTTTGTTCTCTGTTAATGTCAACATTAGGTTATGACTGCATAGTTCAGGTCTGCTTGCTGTGTTGTATAATCCAAACTCTCTAATCCCACCTTTAGGGCTTTACTTTATTTTGTATTCTAATTTGTCATATATGACAGCAAAATGCATTACAATTCATATTACCCATATAGAAGGGCCCTGAATTTTATTCATGACTTGAGCCAGCAGTTTATGAGCAACTTCTGCCAGGCACTGTACCAGGCTCCTTACACACAGTGCCTCCAGTGTGCTGATTTCAGCTCCTTCCATTCTCCTCATGCACAGCAACTGGATCTTACCACTGTTTTCTAATGGGAACAGCTTTCTCCTTAGAAACAAGCTCATTTTCCTGCTAATTCATGTATCTCATCTTTTTCAAAATGCAACGGAGGACCCACCTCCTTGGCAAACCTCCTAAAGCTGCTTCCTTCTTAGGCTGCTTCATGCCTCATGGACTCTTCTGCACTCAATCGCTTTACATTATTCCCACTGACCGATACTTTGTTGATTTTGCTGCGTTTGTTTCTCAGTTCTTGCACGTTACACTATCCTATAAATTTTAGTTCCATGAGATTAAAGCACTGACCCTACTTTCCTTAAACTCTAGGCATCAATTCCCAGCAAACAGTAATGACTCATTCATCCATTTATTGAGCAAATAAGTATTGAAAAATCACCATGTGCTATGCACTCTACTGGGCTAGGCACACAGAAAAAGTAAGATATAGATTCCATCCTCAAAGAGCTTGATTCCAGGGCCCACAGCATATGCTGACTACCTAAAAAACCAAGTAAGCTTAACTATCGAGAATAAATGGTAGATAATTTAAAAACACAATACAAACTCCTCTCCCCAGAGTATTTATTCTTTCATTATCAGGAAAATCTTGACAGACTTGAATAGTTTCCCTGAAAAATAAAGCATTGTTCTTGCCTATGCACATACCCCCCCACCCCCAGTATAGATGTAGAAAATGGATTTTTGACTACACACCGCAGAGGTGCCTGCAAAAGACATTGTTTGTATTGGCTGAATTAGTGATTTTTGAAGCATATTGAAATGCCTACAAGTAGAAAAGACAAATATAAGAGAGTTTATCAACATATAATGATTTTGATGTGACCTTGTATAGCTGTGTAAATGTGCAATAACAGGATGTTAAAGAGCAATTGTTTTAAATAGTGAAAGTAATTGTTTAAGTAAACAAATAAATGTATACTATAATAGATGATAGATCAAAGAAATTCATTCCATTGGGAGACTTCAGCACTAGATAACCTGCTAAAAGCAAGGAGGAATATATTATAAACTGAAGTCAGAGAAGCAATAAGTAGAAATACAGTAAATATCTGCTTTCTGGAGCCAGGGATGGTGGCACATACTTATAATCCCTGCAGCTCAGGAGGCTGATGCAGGAAGATTGCAACTTTGAGGTCAGCCTGGGCAATTTAGCAAGACCCTGTCAAAAAATAAAAGGGCTGGGAATGTAGCTCAGTGGTAAAGCACCCCAGAGTTCAATTTCCAGAACCAAAAAACAAAACAAAACAAAAAGCCTGCTTTCCTGGTCACAGAGACTACTTTTTTGACCATTTTGGAAGTCCAGGTAAGTAGAAAGTATAATCACTAGTCAACATTAGGTGAGGCCGATCCCACTGCAGCTTTGCTTGTTTTATGTTATTTATTTATTTATTGATTGATTGATTGATTGATTGATTGATACTGGAGATTGAACTCAGAGATGCTTTACCACTAAGCTATACCTCAATCCCCTTTAATTTTTTTTTTTTTTTTATTCTGGGTCAGGGCCTCTCTAAATTGCTGAGGTTGGTCTCTAACTTGTGATCCTCCTGCTTCAGCTTCCTGAACTGCTGGGATTACAGGCATGCACCCACTGCCAGCTTTGCTTGGTTTTTGATAGAGAAGAGAAAAGAACATAGTGAGAGTGGAGGTAGTGGTATTTTGGTTTTGGTTTGTTTGTTTTTATTAAATTACTTTAACTTTTGTTTGTTTCTATTAAATAACCCTCTGGGAGCTAAGGAGACATTATAGTTAAGGAGTAGCAGCACAGGTTTCTGTATTTAAAAACTATTTAATGATGCATTGATTCCACTGGACATGTTAGCTTGTTTATCAAAGAGACTGAGAAATAAACAATGTGAAAATAGGAAGGAAATGGTAGGACATCGAGAATGCAATGGGGTGGAGGCAGTTTGCAGAGAGATGTCTCCAAAAGAATAAGCCTCAGTCACTGGTGAGGCCTCCCTTAGAAATGCAGCAGCAGCCCAAGTCCTTGATCTTCTGCCAGAGTGTGCTGAGGAAACCTGCCACATCTGAATCTGACATTGCCATATCTCTCAGGGCTGTTATCACCGCAAATGCTGGCAAAGGTTCTTGACATAAAACAATAGGAATTCTGCTGTCGTTTCTGCATTAACTAGTCATAAAGCTCTGAAGAAACCCCAGTAGAAAGGTTTTCATCAAGTGCATATGAGAAAATAATAAAAGACACAAAAAGGAGCAGATTAATCTCACAAAAAGATTATCGAACCATTGTATCGTACCCAAAAAGCACAATTTGCAATCACTGATTTGAAACTAACAATAATAGTAATAGTACTGATAAATTTCAAAACAGAGCCAGAAACATACCAAGAAAACTCAGCTAAAACTTTATCACCAGGTTCAAAGAATTATGTAAGTAGATGCGTTCATTATCCAACAAATAGCCGTACAACACTCAAGTATTTTCACCTTCTGTCCCTCTTTCTTGTGGAAGAATCTCTTTTATCATTTCCATGCCCAGCTAAGTGAAACAGTTATCTGAGGACAGACTTCTTACAACCAGGTCTTCCTACATTAGGACACTGCATAGTGCAACAATTCACCTTGAAAACATGGGAAAATGAGGCAAAAACACAAACACCCACTCTAAGCTTCTGAAAGAGAAAGAAGAGATTGCATGAACTCAGATGATCGGTCATTTTTTAAAAAATTGATTCTTGGTCCACTATTTCTGCTAGAGTACCCCCATGTAGACCATAGTGATGATTTAAGACATGATGATTTAAGATCCCCTAACTCTATCTCAGTTTTCATGCAAAATGTGTCATCTCAGAATTACATGTCATACGATACTCTTAATGACACTTAAGAGTCTTCAATTAGAGAATGCCAAAACTGTATAATGCTTTCATTTGTTCTATTTAACTTCATGATGTGGGAGATTTGAATGAATACAAAGGTGATATAGATAAGGCAAAATGGAATTCACTTATAAATGACAGTAAACCTGAATGTACACACATGATTTTATATCACATTTTCATATGAAACAAATTCTCTAAACTGGTTTTATATGTACAGCTGAGTTGTTCGTTTTGGGTTGTTTGTTTGTTTGTTTTACTTTTCTAGAACAATGACCTGCTTATTCCTTAAGGAACATTTGGCGAAATAGTAAAAGGCTTTGGGAAATTGTGTGTTTTAAACTACACCAGTCTTTGTCTCCTAGAGGGATATGATCTTATTGAATCCCTTGCATTTTGAATTTGCAATGAAAAATTTATACACAAATGTTTCTCTACCATTTGCAAAAAAATTTAAAAAGCAACAGGAAATTAAATGTATAATATTAGTTATACCCACTTACTGGGCAAATTTTTAAAGCCTTGTAAATAGAAATTATAATGTAATATATGGGTGGAAAAGCCAGGTATCATACAACTTATTAAAATTTTTAAACACACTAAACTACTGTATCCAACTAGATGCACACCTAATCCCTGTTTAACAAAAGTATAAACCATCTTCTGCCTATTAGGAGACTGGCACATGATGGGTAAGGGGTTGAAGATGGGGTGAGGCTTTAGCTGCATCTGCAATGTTTTATTTCTTAACAAAACAAAAGCAGCCAAGACAAGCATGGCAAAATGTTGGTGTTTTAACAAACCATTATCTATGAAGTTATTTACTGAATTCTTGAAATGATTTATAATTTAAAATATTTTCAATGTAACAAAAGTGTAATGCTTTAAGAATAAAGTCAAAATTCAGTTTAAGAAAAGCAATGCCAAAATGGAAGAAATGATGAAATCTTCACACAATCTACTAAAACATTGTTTGTGTTGCATGTCTTGGACAGACATCGACGAGTGCACTGCAGGGACGCACAACTGCAGAGCAGACCAAGTGTGCATCAATTTACGAGGCTCCTTTGCATGCCATTGCCCGCCAGGGTATCAGAAGCGAGGAGAGCAGTGTGTGGGTAAGTCCCATGGGGCAGTAAACAAGAGTCTTGCCTGAGCATCTTCAGGCATTCACAGCAAAGCACCCATATCCATTGAAGAATGATAGTAATGATACTTCCTCTTTCGCTGACTACCAATCCATTCTCCATCTAACAAGAACCACTAGCCTTAAAGGTTAAGCCTATCCTGAACAGCAAAGTGTTACAGATTAAGCCAAAGCAGAAATCTGTGGTACAAATTGGACCACAGGGCAACCAAGAAAATAATTTTAAATTAGCGGGTATTGCACCAATACATTGGTGATGTGGCTTTGGCACTGCTGCATAGCTCACAGAGCAAAGGGTAAAGTTCAAATCCCAGCTCCATCCTCCCAAGGCATTTTTAGGCATTAAGCACTGAGAACTTAAGTTCTCAGTGTCTTTCCTTGTTCATGTGTCCTGTGGAGACAGCAGGCATCCCTACCTCAGGAGCTCACACACAGGAGTACTCACCACAGAGACAGGCCCTGTGTGGTGCAGCTGCTTGCCATCATCATGCAGAGATTAACAGAAAGGCCAGAGACTGTTGCCAGCCTGTGCCGAGTGTTTTAAGTGTAAAGCCAAGCATAATACCTGCTCCCTTGAGGGTCTGAGCGTGTCAGCTCCCTGGGGGCAAGGGCCAGGTCAGCTTGTGTCACTGCTGGCTCCAGAGTCCTCAAAGAGAGCCCACCACACAGAGGATGGATGCTCCATGGGTATATTTTGCATTCAAAGTGGAAGAACACAGTGTGAGGAGGTAAACAGGCAAATAGTGAAGTAAAATAAAGCATCCTGGCTCAATAGTGAGGCCCAGCAGTAGCCCTGAAACTCTGTAATTGAGTCCCTCTGTCCATTTATTTATATACCGCCTCTTACCACAGGCCAATGAAGAGGCCTTATTTTCTCTTAGGAATAGAGGGTGAGGATGTGGAGATAGGGAATCACTTTTCACCCACAAGTGTGAGCTGTTGACATTAGGTTGTCAGCACTGAGCTCCTCGTGGGCCGTGGCCCAGTTCTGCCTTCCATGGGCCGTGCCTAGATGCTGGGGTTAGTGCCCAGCCTCTAAGGAGCACCCAGGGTTTGTAGCAGCTGAGCCATGGTTTGGGAAAAGAGTGTGGGGAAACTCCCAGACACCAGAGCTTTGCCTATTGTGTTAGTTAATAAAATAAACGTTCCAGAAGAAAGAACTAACTCATCCTACTGCAGGGCGAACCTAGAAGACAGGAACATAATATGGTCACAGCCCTTTGTGAGAAAATAGGAAGAGACCTTCATGACTAATTATACACATACACTGTCACACTTCAGTACCCCCACCCAAGTTCTTTCCTGCTCCAAGAACATACTCTCCTAGCAAATTTCTGTTCAGTCCCAGTTCAGAGTACCTCCTCTAGCAAGCCTTCGGTGATCCATCCAACTATAATTGGTCACTCCTTCCTCATCAACTATGATGAAATATCCTTTTGCAGATCTCTAACCTGTTGCAAGACCAATACATCTATAAGGTATAATAAAAAAATATTGTGGTAATGTAAATTGCTATACCTAAACATGTACTTTTAGTTTCTGTATCGATCCAAATAGTCCATGGACCAGCAGCACCCAGCAGGTCACACTTTGTGTAGCACAGTGTGCTCCTTCTATCCCTTGTACACCTGTCTATTATTGATCTTATTATTCCATGGGGAAATTTGCTTCATGCCTATATTCCATACTAGGCAGATGCAGATCATTATAAACTGGCGGCGCCAAACACAATGTTACCATATAACAATGGTTGATGAATGTCCACTGGTTGAGAAGACATGCATTATTTAGCAAGAAATTATTTTAGGGATGACTGTGTGCCAGGCGCTGTTCTACATACTGGCTATAATAATGAACAAACAGATTATACAAAATCGTAACTATTAGAAATTACCATTTGTATAACTGACTATCAATACTGGAACCTGCCTATAATACAAGGTACTAGGAAGCACTGTGCTAAGTAGCCTTAAATTTCCATTCATTCAAATAATGATTATGGGGCACCCACTATGCCAGTCCTTGTTCCACATATTAAGCAAATGGCATGATCAGGAATAAAAAAAAAGACCCACTGTTTTTACCTTAAGGAGAAGATACAGGTTTTATTTGGCCTGCATTGCAGTGAGGGAGACAAACAAGAGGCAGATAAACATATAACTCAATGTCAAGTGATGCAAAGGGCTCAAGGAAATTCCCTCCTAGTAAATTTCTGTTCAGTCCCAGTTCAGAGTACCTCCTCTAGCAAGCCTTCAGTGATCCATCTAAAGAAATAAAGATAAAGAAATAGATGGGGCAGAATAAACTATTTTATATGTGTGGGAGAAATGACCTCCTTGAGGAGGTGACATTGATCAGACAATACACTTTATTTTAATAAGCAGGTTAAGGAGCTGAAGCTGTAGATCAGTGGTAGAGCACTTGCCTGGCATGTGTGAGGTACTGGCTTCCATTCTTAGCACCACATATAAATAAGTAAAATAAAGGTCTATCAACAACTATAAAAAAAATCCTTAAAAGATGCAGGTTAAATTAAAAATATTTTCAGCTTATTAATAATAGCTCCCATTTATTTTTACCTGCTGAGATCCAAGAACTTTGCCTACATGATTTCATATAATCCTCCCAGCAATTCCATCATATTTTTTACACTATTACTTATGGAAGAGGAAATGGAAGCTTGAGAATTAAGACCAAGCTCGTAATTGCCAGAGTGAAAACCCAAACTTAGGTTACCTTGAAGCCACTTGAGCACACTGCCTCTCACATATTTAAAGTACCCAAACAGCTCCACATTGTTTCATTTCGTTTTACCAAAAGGCAGGGTCTGTATACAGTGTTACCTTGTACCTGCATACTTTTTGCTCTGAATGACACATGCCATGTGGGAGTTGTCATTAAGCATAGAGTCATGAATTAGTGACATTTTATTATGCTTCTAAGGTGTTCGTCTTCCTCTGCAAGTTCTCAGTTGAGCATCTTATGGTTGGAAATATTTGTCTGAGAAAGACACCATCTGGAACACCTCATCGGTGTCAGCAGGGCCCTCTCAAGAGGTGACTTGTTGTGCATCCTTTCTTTCCACAGTATTCTTTCATTTGACTCTCACAAAAACTTCCTAAGATACATATGGCAAGCCTTCCTTTCACTGTGTGCAGAAGAAACCCCAGGACACAGAACATTTCAGTGACTTAGCCCCTGTCACCAGCCACACATACTCTACAATTCCTTTCCTTTCTTTTAGTTTCATGCTGCATTGCTTAATTGGTTTTTACCTCATTCATAAGATTTTAGCTCCCCACATGGACATTCTCTTATGTATGTGAAGTGGTCTTATTTACTTTACTCTTTTAAGTCTCAACCCACCTAGCCAGGCTTATTTATCACACACTGGGGTATGCAGTCTTCGTTCTTAACATCTTATTTAACTCCAGAATGCTGATTCAAGTATACTTAAAACACCTATACCCGAATTTTAGTAACAAACGGATTTTTTTTTAAATAAAGTCTTCCCTACATAGGTTTTCTAGATCATCTCCGTTGAAAACTTGGTAAGTCAATAATTTGTCTCTCTGTGTGTGCTGGTCACCTAGACATAGATGAGTGCTCTGTGCCTCCATATTGCCACCAAAGATGTGTGAACACTCCAGGCTCATTTTACTGCCAGTGCAACCCCGGGTTTCAGTTGGCGGCAAACAACTACACCTGTGTAGGTAAGTCTTGAGGAGACTGCCATCCTAACTGATTTCTGTCTTAAAAAAAAAAAAAGGAGACCCCATATCAAGGTGCACTACTTCCAGTTTTCAGCATTCTTTAATGAACTGGTTTCCATCAACTTCCCTTGAGCAATCATTTAATGCTGAAAGGACAATAACTAACGTGTTTCCTAAAACACATCAACATGTGAACGGAAACCTTTTTAAAGCTTGGTTTTAGCTTTCCTCTGTAAGTGTATCAAAATTTCTTTCAAATTATAGATCAATTGATATACACACCAATTCGTCAACAGGGTGTGATATAGATGATAATGGTGCCAAGGGGGTTACTGGAAGTTCAAGTACATAAACTTTCCACTGAAAGTGCATCTGATTTTTACATGCTTCTTCTCCCCTTTCAGAATGCAATGTCACGACACACAATTATAAGATTGGCATGACAATGAAAGAATCTAGTGCAGGAAAAATGCCTTTTCACAATATTTTCAGTGCCTCAGAGCATTGCAAAACTCTGTATGAGTCTCAAAGGCTTATGTTATAATTGTAATGGAATTTAACAGAAACCATTTAAAAAGTAATAAATAGCACAGACAAATCTTCACTACAGCATGCTGAGAGACCGTATCAGTATGAGTGTCTTATAACAATTATTTATAGACTTGGCATTTTGAATCTGAACAACAAAAGAAAATAGACACTGGAATGTTTATTTATTAGAAGCATTAAATTCTTTGGGGAAGATTTATCAAACATCAAACTGCCGTACCTAGAAGAAAACATTCTGGTATTTCTAAAAGAAGTATATTACAGACCTTTGAAGTTGTTCCAACAAATATGAAACTGAATGGATTTTCTCGGATGAGCTTCTGCAGGGCAAAGAATTCAGCTAGGGAATTACTCATTTATCATCAGATGATATAGGTACAAGAGAGCAAATATATGTTTAAAGACATGTGTATATCTACAACCTTTCCCTTCAGATATAAATGAATGTGATGCCAGCAACCAATGTGCTCAGCAGTGCTACAACATTCTCGGTTCATTCATCTGTCAGTGCAATCAAGGATATGAGCTGAGCAGTGATAGGCTCAACTGTGAAGGTAAAATATTTTTGAAATAACATGCAATAAGAGTCCACCCTTGTCATTCGTGTGGCTTTCTCTGATCGTGTAGCTGTTGATGAAAACAAATTTTTACTCACACAAATTCTATTCCAAAATCTAATTCATATAGTTTAATGTTGGCTTCTTCATATGTTACCAAGAGGAAAAAAAACAGAAATAACTGAAATTTTAGATGCTAGCTGGGTCTAATCATTAGAAAGGATGTTCTAGTGTGTTGCTTCTCAAAGTGTGAGCTGGTGACCAATAACACCAGTGCTCCTGGGAGCTTATTGAGAGATTCAGAATCTCAGACCCCAGCCCAAACTTTCTAAAGCAGAGTCTGCATTTAACAAGGATGCCCTGTGATTGCTGTGCATGTTTGAATTTGAGAAATGCTGAAGGCATGTCGAAAACATTGCAATAAAAAAAAAACAAGACACTTGTCCCCTAGCTTTATTCCTGCCACTGTGTGCCTGGGATATATTTCTTAAGCTACCTAGGTTTTAGTTTCGTATAAGTAAAAAGACAGCACACTGGTCATCCATCTACTGGATGGATGACCTTCAGAGTCCTGACTGTGCCCGTTCCTCTGAATAATTCAAGCAGCATAAGATACCATGAAGGGGATACCATCAACACTTGATGTCCTTAAATTCCTCATGATCCCTTTCAGATTCACTTGAGACCATAAAGCTCATACCCTACCCAGAGAAGCCTCACATCATACCATTATGCTCAAAACCATAAGGAGACAGCTCAAGGAAGCTGCTTCTGCAATTCTGAGCAAACTATACAGGCATCCCTATTCAGATATGCAAAGCATTCTTCCTCTGAAGACAAGACTCTGCCAAACTGTCACCTCTGAAAACTTGCACAGAGAATGGGCTTGGAATTCAAAGCTCAGATGAATTTAGTAGCAGAGTCACCCAATTTCTGAGAAGACAAACATGAATCTGCATCCTGTGCGGGAGCACAAAGTGAAGTACATGTCCCACAAGCCAATTCATTAAGTCTGTTTAGCTAGTATAGTTAGGTCCAAGGTTAACTAAACTGTCCACAATTAATCAGTAAAACTAATGGTAAAAATAAAAACTCCTAGGGGCTGGGGATGTGGCTCAAGCCGTAGCACACTCGCCTGGCATGCGTGCAGCCCGGGTTCGATCCTCAGCACCACATACAAACAAAGATGTTGTGTCCGTCGAGAACTAAAAAATAAATATTAAAAAAATTCTCTCTCCCTTTAGCTCATCTAAAAAGTGTATTACCAAAATAGTGGCATGAAAATTTTTCAACTTTGTGTCTTTGATCTTGTCTGATTCAACAGATATTGATGAATGCAGAACCTCAAACTACCTGTGTCAATATCAGTGTGTCAATGAACCTGGGAAATTCACATGTATGTGCCCCCAGGGATACCAAGTGGTGAGAGGCAGAACATGTCAAGGTAAATTTGTTTTCTTACATGTGAAGTGTTTAGTTTTACCCAGGAAGAACCTGAAGGAAGTTACAGGATTCTCTACTACAGATTTTCATTTTTCCCACATTGAATACACAATTAGTGCTCTTTGTGTCTCTATTCATCATGAGATAATGCACATCTCATAAAGAGGAGACTCCATGTTAGTCTTGACTTTCTTTGGAATTTAGAGTAACAGTTTTCCTTTCCAAAAAGTGTAAATAGTTTTAAGAAAATGTTAATATCTCTACTAACTGGCACATATAATCTCTTCCAAGCATCTACCAGAAAAGATTCAGTTATGAAAATGTTTCACCATGAGTTTGAGCTTAGAGCCTCAATTTAACATGTGAGTTAGAGATAACCTCAATTTAGTCTTAATTCTCTAAGATACCAAGATTATAAATGATGTAGTAATTTAGATGATGAGAAAATCATCCTAATATGTACTAAAATGTGCCTGTATTCTTCAGGAAAAAAAACTGTTAAGCCAAAAAATAATTAATGATCTTGTACCAGCTACAAAATAAATACTTAGGTGGTATTCACACCTACACATAGATGCAAGAGACTACCATCTACAATTGTATGATTTCAGAGTCTTTTAGGAAAATTTGAAAATGTGCCAAAATTTGAAAATGTACCTCCAATACCACGTGTAGTTTAAAACTTCTTCAAGAGGAAAAAGACTAGTAGATAAAACAAAACATGTAGATAATCCTGAGAAAACTATTATAAATACTTAAATTTCCACAAAACAGTGAAAGTATAAAAAAATGGCTTAACTTGAGGACAGAAAAATCTGTATGTATTGCATTCTGCTGTATGTACTGCCTTTCTGCATACTGAATCTGGACGTACTACATTCTATCTACACAATAGTGAGCAAATCAAACTTCTCTGAGTCTCAGCTCTCTCTTTTGGAAAAAGGAGATGTGGGAATGAAACAATATAATGTGAAAATAATTCATAAACTATGAAGTTCCTACAATTCAAGGTGTTTTTATGGAATATGCTCAGCAATGTCAGGAACTAATAGTAAGTCTTTTTTAGAGACTTTTAAAATCTCAGAATTGGAAAGAGTACACACAGGACAATAAGGATCTTTTTAAGAAAGGAAAAGATCAAGGAAAGGAAACACTGGAAAGTCTCAGTCTATATAATAATTGTGTAGGGAAATAGTAACTTAGAGGAACATCATGACCTGGGTTTTTGTAGCATGAAGCTAGACTCCAACCACTAGGTATGTGCATAATCAAAATGTCGTTCATTTCTTAATGAACATCTTTATAACCCTTACTAGAAACTCTGTAAATGTTAATTGTGGGGAAACATTGCATTCCATAGGTCTTACTTACTGAACCCTAATTGAGACTTTTAGCATGAATATTACATGCAGGAAAATGTTAGCCAGTAGGATATTTTAACCAATTTCCCTGGAGTCCTTCAAACAAATGTCCATGTGTTTCTGATCATAAATGGAGTTGATATTGAACAAAGACAAAAGAAAATTAATGTACAGTAGGATCTTACTTGCCTGACTTATATATCCAGAGACATATCTGTTTTGAGTAAAGATGGAAAATGCACTGAAATTACAGATGGAGGTTCATGAATGTTGTTATATTGAAGATATGTAGCTTCAGAATTATCTGAGTGAGCCAAGATATTGTTTGTGAAAGAGACTTGCATTCTTTTAAAGTATCAACCAATTGCTTTCCCCCACTGAAACCATCCCTCCTGAGCCCTGTCTATAAGAACAAAGTAGAATTCAGAAGATTTGAATTCTTACGTTCCTCTAAGGGCTTATTTTGGGTATGAAATAACTTTTCTCATTTCCACAGGCTTACAAAAATGAAAACTCTGTGTGTGTGTGTGTGTGTTTTATCTAAACAGACAGAAAAAAAAACATACATGCAGACGCATGCTCCTCAAATATTTTAATACTGTTCATTTCTGAACAGCCTTCCAGAATGGTTAAGCTGTTGATTATGCTAGACTCTACACTGTCAAAAGTAATAACCAAAGTTATAGAATAAAGCTTCCTCGTGCTGTTGTTGGACTCCATATAACAATCCAGTCTTCATTTTTCCCTTGAGCTAAACATCACCTTTATTTTTCCAAAAGGTAAAAAAAAGGCTGAAAGGGCAAGTCAATTGTAATTTCTTCAGAGAGAGTTAGGTTTTCTGTCCTCAGCCATAGCCAGTCCAAGAAGACACTTCTTATGGCTGACTCTTGGAAACTGCATAACTTTTCCAGTTTCCTCCTGGAATTCAGATAAGTTTAGCCAATTGGAAGTCAAAAGAAAAAAAAATTCTCTAAAGACAAGGCATGGAATTATTCTTCCCTAGAGAACCTTGTGCTGGAAAGATGCCTGTCACTAACTACATGAACTTGAATCCACCACTGAACCATGGTGGATTTTTTTCTCCATGTCAAAAGGAGATAACATCTTCTTCACCTGTCTTCACACAGTTTTGTGAAGCAAAACTTAATGTTCTTAAAAGCCAATGTCCCAACTCAATAACACTAGGTGATAAAAAGGGTTAAAATGTGGGTACAATGCTCTTGCCCTCAAGGAATTCACAATAGAAGGATGAAAACAAACTGGCAGATTTCAATAATGCAAAGCAGAAAGCAATAAAGATCCTAAAAGCGGAGTACCAGGTATGGGAATACAAAAGAGAGATCATATCCCAGCACCCAGCCCATGCCTGGCTTGCAGCAAGGATTCAGTAAATTACCTGTGGAATGAGTAAATGAATGAATGAAAATATCCAATGATGGGGAAGGCATGATTCAGAAAGTGTTTATATGAGATAAAATATAAATCAGTATTCAAATGTAAAGGAGTTAGACTTAGGGAGATGGATATTAATTTAATTGTTTCTGTGGTTACAATTGCAATGGCTCACTAAGGTGTTCTTTCAAATATCACCTGAGAGTTCCAAATAGCCAAATCTGAAATGAGCCTTTGTCCAGCCTAGCCTACTCACAGTTGGAACTCTTCCCTCTGACTCTTTGGCACCAGCCCCTTCTTCTACACAGTCCTTAAATATCTGTGTTCTACAAGGCGGAAAACCTCATGACATCACTTCCGCTGTGCTCCTTCCTCTGGACCATGGAAACCCCTCATCTATCCCTCAGCATGCCTACTTCCTGAAACTACCTTTCTAGATGTTTTCTCTCTCCTGAGCTCCTGAGACAGAGGACCAGCTGCCCTCTGCATAGTTTCTGCTTGCTGCTTTCTCATCCTGGGAAGCCTTCCCCACCCTAGCAATGAAAAATCCATTTAACTACCACCCTTCAAGGCCAACCTGAGATGCCTACTTCTTTTTTCAGCCTTCCCTAATCCTCCAGGCAGAAAGAATCAATTCCACTTCAAGCCCTCCTGTGTCCTTATACCTATCTCCTATTTAATTCCATTTTGCTTTATAAGTAATTGTTCCCAACTAAATTATCATCTTCCTGAGGGAAGGATCTGGTAGGGTATTTGGTCAGTTGGCTTCTTTTTTTTTTTTTAATATAAGCCAATTCAATGGTTAGCATTTGACTTTGAATTTAACAGATAAACAATTGGTAGTTGATTTTTTAAAAAATCACAGAACGATACATATTAATCTGTGCAGAATGGCTCAACTACATCTGTCCTGAATTCAATGTAATGAATTCAGGTTCCACCCAGTTTTGTGCCTAAAAGCAGTTCAGATTCTTATATACTGCCTTCCTTGAAACTTACACAATTTTCCTGCCACTTACACAATCTTCTTGATCAATATACTCTTAAACCCTATGTCTGCAGATATCAATGAGTGTGAGACCGCCAATGAATGCCGAGAGGATGAAATGTGTTGGAATTATCATGGTGGCTTCCGTTGTTACCCACGAAATCCTTGTCAAGATCCCTATATTTTAACATCAGAGAAGTAAGAAACATCATCAGAACTTTTGAAAGTGAGCTTCTTCTGTTACTCCCCAACCAAACCAATGAATGCTTTTTTATTTGTCTCCACAGCCGATGTGTTTGCCCAGTCTCAAATGCTATGTGCAGGGAACTACCCCAATCCATAGTCTACAAATACATGAGCATCCGCTCTGACAGGACTGTACCATCAGATATCTTCCAGATACAGGCCACAACTATTTATGCCAATACCATCAATACTTTTCGGATTAAATCTGGAAATGAAAATGGAGAGTTCTACCTAAGGGTAAGTATCCTGAAGGCAGCTATCAAGAAAGGTGGAAGTTTGTCATGTTGTATTCACTTGGAAGGAAAGCTAACATTTAGAGTTTTGTGTGTAGGCATGTGTAAGGACCTCCAGTGTATCTTATTTCAGTTAATCCCCTGGTAATGCCATAAGATAGATACTAATATTGATTTTGATTTTTTACAGAAGACAAATACAACATGTAGAGAGATTAAGTAGCTTCCCTAAAATCACAGATACCAAACTGCCGACTCTAGTACTAGAGTTGTGTGTGACTGCCAAAACACAAACCTACAAATCAATGACATTTTACTGTATGTAGGAAAAATAATTTCTGGAGAGTTTTTCAAAAATCATGAATTCCTTATTGCTACATTTGCAAGATAGTTTACATTCACAGCAAAACTAAAACCTGTCAGTCTCAGAAGTGACCTACCCCGCTGCACAGTATGAGTCAACACATGTACCACTGACTTCCGGGTAGTGTGGGCTCACCCAGGTCTTTTCCCTGTCTTTTATTACCTATGTGAAATCTTGCTTCTGAATTCTCTCTTCATAGTGTCTCCTGGTTTATCTTTGCTTCCAAAGCCCCAGCCTCCTTTTCTCTAAGCTGCTTGCTTCACCTCCCCAGTCTCTCCAGAGCCTTCCAAGCTGATCTCCCGGACTCCATTCTCCCCCGCAAAATCTCAACAAGTTCATTTTAGGTTAAAATTCTGACACATTTTAAATACAGCTCACCACTTCATGTGAAAATGATGGCACCCCACCAAGCAGTTTGCAGGGTTACCGTAACTGTTTCAAGCTCAGGATGTTATTCATCCAGTTACAGTTTTTTTTTTTTTCAAAACTCCTTTGGGCACTCTTCCTTTTTAATCAGATTTTAAAGTCAATATTTCATTTTGAGAATATGAAAGCAAATTGGGAAATTCATCCTTGTGGTCGAATTTACAGATTTTTTAATGTTTACACGTTTATCCTGTTCTTTGATATACTGACTTCCTTTCCAGCTTAAGCAATGTGATTCTCTTTCTTTGCCAGTAAATTAGAAATGATTAATTTCTCATGACCAACTTCTGAAGAGAAAAACCCAACCCAAAATACAATCTATTACTATCATTATTTTTTCTAGTAGGAAAAAATAAACTTCTTTAGCATTTGGTGTCTTAAATTTGAGATGCACTAGGTTATTTGAAAAAAGTTTCCTGTAAATGAGTTTTACACAGTTCAGATAGTACCAATTAATTAATTCTAGCCCAAACAGATATTATTATCAGTAATCCCATGGTAATATGATAGGTTCATCTCAAATTCTCCTTTAAAAATAACTTTCCATTTTGAACTCTACACCATAATTTTAAGAAATAAAATTTCCTAGTAGGTTCAGCAGTTAAAGTTCCAACATGGTTTTTCTCTGCAATAAACAGGACACTTTGAAAGTTATTTTTATTCATTGACTTGATTTATTGAGTTATTGACTTGATTTTTCAAATACAAATACAAAGCCTTTTTCCCATGAATAATATAAAATATTGCCAATTTTGATAATCCCAGAGTTAAATCATTTTAAATTACTTGAATAAAAAACTATTTTAAATGCTAAAAAAATACATCAATACTATTTCTTATCACATAATTCGAAAAGCACTTGGATCAAATCCTACAAAATTTCTCATTGAAATTCCGCTTACATCTAAGAATCAACCAGCAGTCCATAATTAAGCACTACTATGTTCTTGGCTCCATAGTGAAGAATTAAAAAGACAGGTAATGCACAGTTCCTGATTTCAAAGACTTCTGACTACAATTGTGCAGCAAAAGTTAACATCTATGGAAAAGAAGGAGCCAGCATTATACTTAATCCATGGTTTAAAGACAGCAAAAAATTAATAGATAAAGGAGGTTTCTTGATAGTCATGAGACATGACCTGATCCTTGAAAGGATATGTGGAATATAGGATTTTATTTATATTCCTTTTGGGAGAATACTGAGAAAAGCTCCTTCCCTAGAAAGGGGGACATATTATAAGGAAGTAGTACACAAAATTGAAAGTGAAGTATCACCTTCAAAGTATTACTGTTACCTACAGCTATTGCTTCCAAGAAGCAAGCACTATAGACGATCCTAGAGGCACAAAAATAAATAAAAGCAAGCTAATTCCTATCCCATTGGAGATAATAGTTTAGACTCTGTGCAAGTGCTCAGAAGGGTGCTGACCTCTGCAACAAAGAGTTTAAAGGTTGCTCACAAGTATGTAAGCAGAAGACCTAATCAGATCAGCCTTCTGGTACAAATAGATTTAAACTCAAGGACAAATTGAAGAATAGCAAACTAAAGGAGTATATAGAAGTGCAGTTGGTCTGGAACTCCAAGTGCTAGAGGCAGAGGAGCCTGAGAGGATCCTGGAGAGCAGAACGAGCTAGATCTCACAAACCTTATAGAGTATTTTAAGGCCTTCAGATAGAGGAGTCTCTATTGGACTTTCAGGTTAAAATGATGCCTGCCTACATTGCAGAACATGGATTGAAGTGGGGCAAAAATGGAAATAGACCAGTTACACATTCAAGAGATAGGAAGTTATGGTGGTAGCCAGGAGTTTTAAAAAACAAAGAAAGAATAGATTTAAGAAGATACTGGAAGAACTACATGACTTGGTAACTCATTTGCTATTGGGAGGTTTGAGGAGAAAGATGCATCAAAAAGAAGACCCTTCTTGTTTCTGTCTTGAGCAACAGTAAATAGTGGAGATAAAGAAGAACAAGGAGCCAGTGTGGAAGGAAAGATGAAAGGTCATTTGGATAAATTAATTCCAGGTCCCTGTGAAAAATCAAAGTAGAGATACTTGAAGCTGGATTTGTGGATTTGGAACTCAAAATGCAGACTTCCAAGTCCCTGGCAAATGCATAATAACCAAAGCCATGGTTATGGATAGGATCACTCGGGGAGAGTGTATTGGAGTGGGTGATTAGTGGGAAGAGAAAAGAGTCTGAAATAAGGAAGGGCTACATCATGAAGACATTTCCTTTCTGTAACCTGATCTGGGCACTGTTAGAATTATCCAGTGCCCTAGCCTATAGTTCCCTGGCCATCTCATCTCCCATGGCAAATCCAGTAAATGTAATAACATCCCTGAATTCAGGATTTCACAAGATGCAGAACAAAATGACACCAACCCCCATGGCCACACTCAGGTATTGGTCTCTGGTGACCATCCTCCCCTCCACCACCCTGCTCTCTCTCTCACGTCATCACTCTCACACAGTGCTTTTCACCCTCAAAGTAATGCTAGTTCCCTGATCCTCCAATCCCCTGTCCCCTTCCAGTCTATCAGCTACTTGGTGGACACTTAAACTACCCTGTCACCAACACATCAATCCTCCATCTGGCAGCCCCACATGAATCCCATAAATCCATATATATTTTCATACCCAGCTTGTATGGACTAGTAATCCTATAAAATTCTGGTCTCCTATTTCAGATGGGTGTTCAGTATGCTCAACAATTCTGTTATTTTTTCTTATTTCTTTTATTCCATTTTTCTTTATTCCCTGGTCTCAAATGTCCCCATATTCTTTAAGTCCTCGCACTCTTCATTTTCAGTAGGTGACCTCACCTCCTACTCCTCTGAAACCACTGACATCAAATAGGTATGAGTCAGCTGTACTTCCCATGCCACTCACTGCAAACTTAAGTCTCTGGATCCTCCATCAAGTTTCCAAAAACAAGGTTTCGCTTCTGTCAATCAAGATCTATCCAGCACGTGTATTTTTCATTTTATCTCTTCCAGAGTCTTATTTTGACAGACTCCCCTCTACTTCCTACATATTCAACATGTTTTTCCCTCTGGATTTTGCCCTACCTTTCCTCTCCCTTGCCAGACTAGCTTGTTTAAATGCAGTCTGTAATCATGGTCTGTGCTTTATCACTTCCTGGTCACTCCTGTCTTCTGTTCCCACTACCATATGAAAGCTGATATGGGGGAAAAAAGCCACTAATGACCTCCATACATTAAATCCAAAAGGCACTTTAAAATTCCAGAATCTTCATCCTCCTCCGCTCTGGTGGACACAACTGGCCTCTCATCTGTTCCCCCACCTAATCATTTATTTCTTCTCAGCTTCTTTCTTTGGTTTCTCCTCTACCTACTCCTTCAGTGTCATCCTCTCCTAGAACTCTGGCTTTACTATATCCACATTCTCTCCCTTGGTTTGATGTCCACCCCTTGAGGTGATTGCTAAATCTGAATCTCTCTCTGTATCCTTTGTCATTCAGATTCACCATCTGCTTACCCACCCCACCAATATCATCTCTCTCCTCTTTCCAACACGTGTCACATTTTTCATCAAAATTAAACTGCATTAATTTTAATTAATCTTCTGAACATGATGCTTTACAGAACTTCCACTTATCCCTGGGGACTCTCCCTGGGTATTCCAAAGCCTTTCCTTAATATTTTAGGATTCCTCCTCTTTTTCCCATGTATTTGCACCTGTCTGCACACACCCTGAGTATCCCCATATTCCTTAATATTTGCAACATTCTATTGAAATTAACTGTTTCCCTCTCTCTTCACCCACTAGAATGTAAATAGATGCACAATGTCAAGAAAATGAGAAATTACAGCTTTGTTTACCAGTTCAAAAATGATCTGATTCCAAGCTCTGGACTCTATAATAGCTGAAACTTCTCAAGGGTTTAAGAAACATTCAGAGAAAGGGAGGAATAGAAAAGAAAAACTATTTGAAAAGCAACTCCTTGAAACTTGGAGCTAGGTCCAAGGATAACTATGAAGAAGGTTTGGAGTCAGGAAGGGATAAGTAGTAGTTTGTCTTTTTTTATCCCACTTCTTACCTATCTAGTAGTTAATTATCCCCTAATTCTCATTGGAAGTATAATAAGAGAAACTCTATTCCAAGAAAACTAATTCTCTCCCTCTTCTTTCTTCTTTTATTTTAGCAAACAAGTCCTGTAAGTGCCATGCTTGTACTCGTGAAGTCACTAACAGGACCAAGAGAATACATCGTGGACCTGGAAATGCTAACAGTCAACAGTATAGGGACCTTCCGCACAAGCTCAGTGTTAAGATTGACAATTATAGTGGGGCCATTTGCCTTTTAGCCTTTTACCAGAGTTTACCACAGGCATTTAAATCAACCAAAGAATATTGTTACCTTAAAGCACTATTTTATTTATAGATATATCTAGTACATATACATATACATCTATATACTGTACACTCACCCATAATTCACACAATTACACCATGGTATAAAGTGGGCATTTAATCTGTAAAGATTCAAGGTTTGTCTGTATTAATGTGTGTAAATTAGACATTAATCCACTAAACTGGTCTTCTTCAAACATTAATTCACTAAACTGGTCTTATTCAAGAGAGCTAAGCATACATTATCCGGTGAATCTTGGATTCTATCCTGTAAAAATGGGACCAAGCGATGTTGCTCTTCTGTGGTGCTTAGGAAAACCTTAAGACAGCTCCACCAACAGTCTCTTAAGGGGGCAGTCATCCTAACATTGAATAGCATGCTAGGGCAGGAATGAGGTTTTTTTAACTGCTTTGTAAGAAAATGGAAAAAGTCAATAAAGATATATTTCTTTAGAAAATGAGGAACTCCCACATTTGTGTTGGTCTTTATTTTCATGATCAGTCTACAGATGGTTGTTCATTACATACAATAAATCATTATTGTACAATAAGCTGGTCTCCATAGGGTATTTTAAATTTTTGTCAGAAATCCTTTATTATGAACATGAAAAACCAATAAGAAAAATTTCCCCAAATTCCCCCCAAATGAATCAAGTATCTCCTAGAAAATTATTCTGTTGAGAAATCTATGAGAAACAGAGGAGAAAAAAAAATTTTTTTCTAAACCACATTGGAGTTGAACAGAAGAAGCAAATCCAGTAAATGTAATAACATCCCTGAATTCAGGGATTCACAAGATGCAGAACAAAATGAAGAAAAGGTATTTTACTGGGGGAGTTTTAATTTCTAAATAAAATTAAAGTCCTAACACTTCACTGGTTTATAAGTAAAATTTTTCATATTTGTACTCAGTGCCCACAAAGGAGGAAAATGATGATGGTTCTTATTCCTGGCATCAAGAGTGAGTGTGAACTAAAAGCAAATCCCTTCCTCCAATTCTAGGAAAAGGTTTTAGGTCTTCTTATTTTGTTTTTAATGTAACTGCTTCACTTTGATGTGTCATATTTTTAAATAAAAATAAATATTCTCTTAGAAGATTGCCCAATCTTTGGAGGTCTCTTAATGTAGCCAATAACAGCCAATATAACTTTTATATCTGGGGGAAAATCACTGACCCAGAGCAAGAACAACCATTATATTTATGTGTGCGTGTTGTGTGTGTGTGTGTGTTAAGAAATGGAGAAACAAAGACTATTAGAATCGTGCCACGAAGAAAGTGTACAACCAATTTTTTTCTTACATCCAATTTCAAAGCACAAATGAATAACCTCTGTCACCAAGTAACCCTGCTGCTAAAATGAAGGTCTCTCATGGTGGACTGAATGTGTAAGAATTGTCAAAAAGAAAGTTCAGCAAGAGACCAAGGAACAAAACACAAGCTCCTTATGTTAGAGTGGGGGATGGGCCCTTCAGGGCTAGAGAGGGGCAGGACCAGTGGAGGAGGAACAGGTCTGACCAATAGGTGAGGGTATGCGCCTCACCTGCCTACATGACTGTTGAGGAGTCCAGATAAATTAAGGCTTGGTTTAAACCTTTCTATTTGTAATCAATCTAGTGATTTGTCTGCATAGAGTAAAAAAGAAAAGAGCCTGAGACCTTCCAAGATTGTTCACTCTTAAACTAAAAGGCAGAGTCTTTGTAGTAGAAGTAACAGGAGTCTCTGGGATATTTGCACATAAACCCTGGCCCTCCCTTTACCCCCAAATCCTGTATATGAAATCAAAATCCATAGAAACCATTAACTTCCAAGATAATGAATGTCCTTGAATCTCAAGGCTTGGTCCTATTCACAAATCACAGATCACGGAGAGGGATGCTATACCGAAGCTTCACTGATTCAATCCCCTTTTCTTTTAATTTGTGGTAGAACACACATCACAAAATTCAATGTGGTCATGCACACAGTTTTCAAGTGTATACTTCAGTAGTGCTTTAAACATTATACAAATATTCCCACCATGTAGTTCCGTAACATTTTCACCATTGGAAAAACAAACCCCATGCCCATCAGCAGTCTGTGTCCACTCTTTCCTTATCACAGCCCCAGTGGAAACTACCTCAGATCTCTGTGGATTTGCCTATTATGGGCATGTCATATAAATAGGATTATAGAATTTGTGTCCTTTTGTATCTGGCTTCTTTCATTTAACAGTTTTCAAGGATCAACCATGTTGTTTCATGTATAAGTACTTCATTTCTTTTTGTGACTAACTAGTATTCCATTGTATAGATATACCACATTCTGTTTACCCATTCATTAGTTGACAGATATCAGTCAACAGATGGTGTCCATCTATAAGTCCTTCTTATTTGGGATGTTGAAAAGAAACTGATTCCCAGACAATTCATCCACTAATTTCACAGTCTAAATTCACCCAATTTTAGTTTCCTTTCTGACTAAAAAGAGTAGCAAGTAAACTTTTTTTTTTATATAGGAATGAAACCTTGGAAAGAACTTTGAGAAGTTAACATATGAGTGCCTTTATAAAGATCCCCATTAAACATAAAAATCTCATGCTTTATTTTAAAATTGGTTCTTTTTTTTTCTTTTTTTTTATTGGTTGTTCACAACATTACAAAGCTCTTGACATATCATATATAATACACTAGATTGAAGTGGGTTATGAACTCCCAATTTTACCCCAAATGCAGATTGCAGAATCACGTCGGTTACACATCCACAATTTTACATAATGCCCTATTAGTAACTGTTGTATTCTGCTACCTTTCCTATCCCCTACTATCCCCCCTCCCCTCCCCTCACATCTTCTCTCTCTACCCCATCTACTGTAATTAATTTCTCTCCTTGTTTATTTTCCCATTCCCCTCACAACCTCTTATATGTAATTTTGTATAGCAATGAGGGTCTCCCTTCATTTCCATGCAATTTTCTTTTTCTCTCTCTTTCCCTCTCATCTCATGTCTCTGTTTAAAGTTAATCTTTTCTTCCTGCTCTTCCTCCCTACTCTGTTCATAGTTGCTCTCATTATATCAAAGAAGACATTTGGTATTTGTTTTTAGAGATTGGCTAGCTTCACTAAGCATAATCTGCTCTAGTGCCATCCATTTCCCTGCAAATTCCATGATTTTGTCACTTTTTAGTGCTGCATAATATTCCATGGTGTATAAATGCCACATTTTTTTATCCATTCATCTATTGAAGGGCATCTGGGTTGGTTCCACAGTCTAGCAATTGTGAATTGTGCTGCTATGAACATCGATGTGGCAGTATCCCTGTAGCATGCTCTATTAAGGTCTTCAGGGAATAGTCTGAGAAGGGCAATAGCAGGGTCAAATGGTGGTTCCATTCCCAGCTTTCCCAGGAATCTCCAAACTGCTTTCCAAACTGGTCGCACCAATTTGCAGTCCCACCAGCAATGTACAAGTGTACCCTTTTCTCCACATCCTCACCAGTACTTGTTGTTGTTTGACTTCATAGTGGCTGCCAATCTTACTGGAGTGAGATGGTATCTTAGGGTGGTTTTGATTTGCATTTCTCTGACTGCTAGAGATGGTGAGCATTTTTTCATGTACTTGTTGATTGATTGTATATCCTCCTCTGAGAAGTGTCTGTTCAGGTCCTTGGCCCATTTGTTGATTGGGTTATTTGTTAACTTATTGTCTAATTTTTTGAGTTCTTTGTATACTCTGGATATTAGGCCTCTATCTGAAGTGTGAGGAGTAAAAATTTGTTACCAGGATGTAGGCTCCCTATTTACCTCTCTTATTGTTTCTCTTGCTGAGAAAAAACTTTTTAGTTTAAGTAAGTCCCATTTGTTGATTCTTGTTATTAACTCTTGTGCTATGGGTGTCCTATTAAGGAATTTGGAGCCCGACCCCACAATATGTAGATCGGAGCCAACTTTTTCTTCTATCAGACGCAGAGTCTCTGATTTGATATCAAGCTCCTTGATCCATTTTGAGTTAACTTTTGTGCATGGCGAGAGAAAGGGATTCAGTTTCATTTTGTTGCATATGGATTTCCAGTTTTCCCAACACCATTTGTTGAAGATGCTATCCTTCCTCCATTGCATGCTTTTAGCCCCTTTATCAAATATAAGATAGTTGTAACTTTGTGGATTAATCTCTGTGTCCTCTATTCTATACCATTGGTCCACCCGCCTGTTTTGGTACCAGTACCATGCTGTTTTTATCACTATTGCTCTGTAATATAGTTTGAAATCTGGTATCGCTATACCGCCTGATTCACACTTCCTGTTTAGAATTGCTTTTGCTATTCTGGGTCTTTTATTTTTCCATATGAATTTCATGATTGCTTTATCTATTTCTACAAGAAATGCCGTTGGGATTTTGATTGGCATTGCATTAAACCTATAGAGAACTTTTGGTAATATCGCCATTTTGATAATGTTAGTTCTGCCTATCCATGAACAGGGTATATTTTTCCATCTTCTAAGATCTTCTTCTACTTCTCTCTTTAGGGTTCTGTAGTTTTCATTGTATAAATCTTTCACCTCTTTGTTAGGTTGATTCCCAAGTATTTTTTTTTTTTGAGGATATTGTGAATGGAGTGTTTTTCATCATTTCCGCTTCAGAAGTTTTGTCGCTGATATACAGAAATGCCTTTGATTTATGCGTGTTGATTTTATATCCTGCCACTTTGCTGAATTCATTTACTAGTTCTAGTAGTTTCTTTGTAGATCCTTTTGGGTCTTCTAGGTATAGAATCATGTCGTCCGCAAATAGTGATAATTTAAGTTCTTCTTTTCCTATTTTTATGCCTTTCTTTTGTCTGTCTAATTGCTCTGGCTAGTATTTCAAGGACTAAATTAAATAGAAGTGGTGAGAGAGGGCATCCCTGTCTTGTTCCAGATTTTAGAGGGAATACCTTCAACTTTTGTCCATTCAGAATGATGCCAGCCTGAGGCTTAGCATAGATAGCTTTTACAATGTCAAGGTAAGTTCCTGTTATCCCTAGTTTTTCTAATGTTTTGAACATAAAGGGATACTGTACTTTGTCGAATGCTTTCTCTGTGTCTATCGAGATGATCATATGGTTCTTATCTTTAAGTCTATTGATGTGCTGAATAACATTAATTGATTTCCATATATTGAACCATCCTTGCATCCCAGGGATGAATCCTACTTGATCATGGTGCACAATTTTTTTGATGTGTTTTTGTATTTGATTTGCCAGAATTTTATTGAGGATTTTTGCATCTAGGTTCATTAGAGATATTGGTCTGTAGTTTTCTTTCTTTGAGGTGTCTTTGGTTTCGGAATCAGGGTGATTTTGGCCTCATAGAATGAATTTGGAAGAGCTCCCTCTTTTTCTATTTCCTGAAATAACTTGAAAAATATTGGTATTAATTCTTCTTTAAAGGTTTTGTAAAACTCCACTGTATACCCATCCGGTCCTGGGCTTTTCTTGGTTGGTAGTCTTTTGATTGCTTCTTCAATTTCATCCATTGATATTGGTCTGTTCAAATTGTGTGTATCCTCCTGACTCAGTCTGGGCAAATCATATGACTTAAGAAATTTATCGATGTCTTCACTATCTTCTATTTTATTGGAATATAGGTTTTCAAAATAATTTCTAATTGTCTTCTGTATTTCTGTAGCATCTGTTGTGATATTGCCTTTTTCATCCCGTATGTTAGTAATTTGAGTTCTCTCTTTTCTTCTCTTCGTTAGCATGGCTAAAGATCTGTCGATCTTATTTATTTTTTTGAAGAACCAACTTTTAGTTTTGTTAATTTTTTCAATAGTTTCTTTTGTTTCAATTTCACTGATTTCTGCTCTGATTTTAATTATTTCTTGCCTTCTGCTACATTTGCTGTTGGTTTGCTCTTCCTTTTCTAGGGCTTTGAGATGAAGTGTGAGCTCATTTATTTCTTGGTTTTTTTCTTTTTTTGAGGAATGACCACCAGGCGATGAATTTCCCTCTTAAAACTGCTTTCATTGTGTCCCATAGATTCCGATATGTTGTGTCTGTATTTTCATTTATCTCTAACAACTTTTTTATTTCCTCCTTTATGTCTTCTGTAACCCATTGATCATTCAGTAACATATTGTTCATTTTCCATGTGATGTAGGATTTTTCCTTCCTTCTTTTATCATTGATTTCCAGTTTCATTCCATTATGATCAGATAAAATGCATGGTATTATCTCCACCCCTTTATATTTACTGAGGGTTGCCCTATGGCATAATATATGGTCTATTTTTGAGAAGGATCCACGTGCTGCTGAGAAAAAAGTATATCCATTTGATGATGGTTGATATATTCTATATATGTCAGTTAAGTATAGGTTACTGATTGTGGTATTGAGTTCTATAGTTTCTTTATTCATCTTTTGTTTGGAGGATCTGTCCAATGGTGAGAGAGGTGTGTTGAAGTCACCCATAATTATTGTGTTGTGGTCTATTTGATTCTTGAACTTGAGGAGAATTTGTTTTATGAATGTCGCAGCACCATTATTTGGTGCATAAATATTGATAATTGTTATGTCTTGTTGGTGAATGGTTCCTTTTAACAGTATATAATGTCCTTCCTTATCCCTTTTGATTAACTTAGTCTTGAAGTCGATTTTGTTCGATATGAGGATGGCCACCCCTGCTTGCTTACAAGGACCGTGTGCGTGGTATATTTTTTCCCATCCTTTCACCATCAGCCTGTGTATGTCTTTTCCAATCAGATGTGTCTCCTGGAGGCAGCATATTGTTGGATTTGTTTTTTTAATCCATGATACCAGCCTATGTCGCTTTATTGGAGAGTTTAAGCCATTAACATTCAGAGTTACTATTGATATATGGTTTGTACTTCCAGCCATGTTTGATTATTTATCCTTTTTTAAAAAAATTTAGTTTGTTTCTCCATGATTATCTTTCCCCTCGCCCTCTGTCTTTACCGGGGCACTTCCCACTGATGGTTTTGGTTATTGTTTTTCATTTCTTCCTCATGTAGTGTTTTGCTCAAAATGCTTTGCAATGCTGGTTTTCTGGCTGCAAATTCTTTTAACTTTTGTTTATCATGGAAGATTTTTATTTCGTTGTCATACCTGAAGCTTAATTTTGCTGGATACAGAATTTTTGGTTGGCATCCATTGTCTTTCAGTGTTTGAAATACATTGTTCCATGACCTTCTTGCTTTCAGCATCTGTGATGAAAAATCTATTGTTAACCTTATTGGTTTACCCCTGAATGTAATCTGTCTCCTTTCTCTTGTAGCTTTTAATATTTTCTCTTTGTTCTGTATATTGGATATCTTCATAACAATGTGTCTTGGCGTTGGTCTACTGTGATTTTGTGTGCTCGGTGTCCTGTATGCATCTTCAATTTGTATATCTGTTTCCTTTTTTATTTCTGGAAAGTTTTCTGTAATTATTTCATTCAGCAGGTTACTCATTCCCTTGGTTTGAATCTCTGTACCTTCTTCTATCCTGATGACTCGTAAGTTTGGTTTTTTTATGTTATCCCATAACTCTTGCATGTTTTTCTCATGATTTTTTACCAGCCTTTCTGAGTTGGCTAGACTCTTTTCAAGATGATATATTTTGTCTTCATTATCTGACGTTCTGGCTTCTACTTGCTCCACTCTGTTAGTGATACTCTCAATTGAGTTTTTAATTTGGTTTATCGTTTCCTTCATTTCTAGAATTATTGTTTGATTATTTTTTATAATCTCTATCTCCTGATAAAGATGCTTAACTTCTTCTTTTATCCGTTTATGTAATTCATTCTCAATGTGTTCTTTCGCTGCTTGAATTTGCTGTCTTGTATCCTCTTTAAGGTTCCATTCCATCTGTCTAAGGTGTTCCTTGAGTTCTTTATATGACCATTTTTCTGATGACTCTAGGTCCTCCTGAATATTTAGGCTGTCCTGCATTGTTTGTACTCCTTTTCTTCCTTGCTTTTTCAAGTTGCTCATGTTACTTCTTGTTCTGTTTGACTGCTGAGTTACTGTTTACTCCTATAAATTTATTTGATGCTTGGGAGAAAAGGTATTAGAAGGGAAGGGAAGAAGTCACTAAAGAGAATGAGAGTAAGCAGGTAGAATTCAAGGAAGGGGGAATATGAAAATTGAAAAGAAATGAAAAGACAAAAGAAGAAAAAAAATAGGAAATAAAAAAAGAAAAAAAGAATTTTAAAAAATAATAATAAAAAAATTAAAATTAAAATTAGAAGAAAAAAATTTTTAAAAAAAATTGTAAAAAAAATTTTAAAAACAACAAGAAAGAAAAATGAAAATGAAAGAAAAAACCCAAATCAAAAAAAAGAGAAAAAAAAACTAATAAATGCAGTCTTAGAGTTTGATTAACTTCTCTTCCAGTAGGTGGCGCTGTGCCCACCAGGTCAAGTTTCTCCTGTCAATACGCGGGAGCCAATCACTGTGCAGCAGCTCCTCCCAGACTGGGCGAGTCTCCAATCCTGAGTGCCTAGGGCCTCCTCTTGTGTCTAGTCACTTCCCACTTTTCCTCTAGCCAGGCCCCTCTCACGGGTGCCGCTCACCACAATACTGGCTACACGCCAGGTCTGCTGCTCCCAGGAGCCCTGTTTTCATGAATGACTGGGCACACTCTTCCAGTTTGCCATTCCCTCAGACCCTAAGTTTGTAGAGCTTGGGGCTGAGAATCCTCAGCAAATTTTACTTGCCCTCCGGTAGCCACGCCTCCGGTAGCTGGTGCAAGAGACCTCAGTTGTCAGCACTGGTGGGAGCGGTAGCCGGGAGTTTCGCGCCGCAGGTCCCGCGCCACGTCTGATTCTCTCGGTCTGGCTGTCGTGCTCACGGGAGAGCTGGGAGGGGCCCTTAAGGTTTCCCCAATGTGTGGAGAGGGAAGGTTAGGGAATTACACACCTGTAGCCGCAGGTTTCAATGAAGTTATCTCCTCCGCCGCAGTCTGGTGACGTCAATTCTCTGCCATGGTGGTATCTCTTGCAAATGGCGACAGTTCGTTTCCCTTTGCCGGGTGACCAATGCAACGGGTGGGTCCTTACTGTCTCTCCAAGCCCCGTTTCAAACCTGTGGCCACTACCTATGAAGGCTCAGTTGGCATTTACCTCCGTAGGAACAGAAGGGCTGACCAGTTGTTTCAGCCGGATGGATTAGTGCTGAGTTACAGCTGTTTGTCTGCGGGAAGCAGGCGAACGGGAGCTTGAATTCAGCCGATCCAGGCTTAGTGTGTGTTCTGAGAGGCCCAGACTGTTCGCCCCAGATCCACGTCAGTTCAGCATTGCCTAGTGATCCATTGCCTGGTTCTCAGGAGTAGGGCTACTTGGGATCCTCAGTTCCTGCACAGCAGAACAACCTGTGACTCTGAAGTGTGAGACATTTCCTGGCTTTCAGGGTTCTCAGCGTTCTCCCTGTGGTTTGTTTTCAGCTTCAGCATAGTACAGAGACCTAGGCTCTGGATGCAGGACAGAAGCCTACAAAAAGATTGAAAAAAATCTAAAATTGGTTCTTTTTAGTTATACGTAACATTAGGATTCATTTTGACATAAAATCATGGAATATAATTTGATCTAATTCAGTTTCCAGTATTTCCCCTTTTGCTTCCCTCCCCACTCCCTGTGTTCCTTTCCCTCTACTATACTGATCTTTTTTACTATTTACTTTGGTAGTTTTATTTTGTTTTTGAGTTAGTTTCTTGTGGATAGACATGATGGTGAGATTCACTGTGGTATATCCATATATGCACATAGCAAAATTAGGTCCGATTCATTCAGCTGTTCTTCCATTCTCCCATGTCTTTTCCCTCCCCCTCAGTCCCCTTCACCTAGCCCACCACGGTGGCCTTTTCAACAAATGGTGTTAGGAGAATTGGATGTGTATAAGTAGAAGAATGAAACTTGACCTCTCTCTCTCACCCTGCACAAAAATCAACTCAAAGTGAATGAGAGACCTAGGAATTAGACCACAAACTCTGAATTTCTGGAATAAAATACAGACCCAACAAACACTCAAACTTGTTGGCACAGGAACCAACTTCCTTAACAAGACCCCCAACATACAAGAAATTAAACCAAAAATCAGTAAGAGGGATGGCATAAAATTAAAAAGCTTCTTCATAACAAAGGAAACAAGAGTGTGAAGAGAGAGCCTACAGCACAGAAGAAGATCTTTGTCACCTGCCCCTCGGAATATATAGAGAACTTAAAAAACTTGACACCAAAAGAACAAACGATCTGATTAAAAATGGGGCAAAATGACTAAGCAGACACTTGTCAAAAGAAGAAATACAATTGGCCAACAAATATATGAAAAAACGTTCCATATCAGGGAAATTCCAATCAAAATTACATTGAGATTTCATCTCACTCAAGTCAGAATGGCAATTTTTATGAATACAAATAATAATAAATGCTGATGAGGATGTGGGATAAAGACACACCCATACACTGTTGGTGGGACAGCAGATTAGTATAGCCACTCTGGAGAAGCACAGAATTAGTGCAAACATTATAACAAAAAGAATGGAGATTTCTCAAAAATGTAGGAGTGGAACCACCATATGACTCAGCTATCCAACTCCTCTTTATATATCCAAAATACCTAAAATCAGCATACTAAATGGATACAGCCACATCAATATTTATAGCAGCACAATTCATAATAGCCAAGTTATGGAACCAAACAAGGGGCCCTTCAACAGGTGAATGGATAAAGAAAATGTGGTTTTTATACACAATGGAGTACCATAAAGAATGAAATTACAGCATTTGATCATAAATGGATAGAACTGGAGACTATAATACTAAATGGAATAAGCCAGACTCCGAAAGCCAAAAGTTGAATGTTTTATCTGATATGCAGAAGCTAATCCAAAATAAGGGGGAGGGGGAAGAGATAGAAAGGGAAATGGCAGGGAGATTCCACTATGTTCTCTTTAAATGCAATTTGAAATTCAAAATAAATATGACTAAAAATAAACCAAATCAGTACGACAAAGTTCTGCTTTTCTTTCAGACTATACAAGACTCCTTCCTTCTGTCATCCTAGGAAATGGTTGATTTAAACCAGCTCTCATATATGGAAATCATAGAAAAATAATTCATTGTCAGAATCTATCTTTTTTTGCCAACATTCATTGATAAATGTCTCTGCTAATCTAACAGTGTGATGTCATCCTAAAGAACCACGAGATTCTTAGTCTCTCTTCTCTATTACCAGTTGAGAGACCTTAGTAAAGTCACTCAAAATCTTGGATTCTTTATGATGCTTTATCTACAAAACCAGGATGTTTAAAAAAGATGTTTTTCCAGCTTATAAAACTGTAAGTTTTTATAAGTCCTACCCCAAGGATGCACTCAGAGAAGATATAGTTCTATTTACCAAATCTTTGAAAGCACCTGAGTATTCTTTGAATATTGGACATTGGCAGAAGAAAAAAATATTAACAGTTCCCACCCTAAACCAGATCTTCAACAATGTGGGTTCATTATCGAGGATGAAGATACAATAAATAATCCAATTCAGCTCTAAGTTTTTAAATTACAATTCAAAATACCTTTCTTTTTTTAGTATTCACTCTGTAAAATTACATTTTTGTTACTTTCTGCTGATACTGAAATATAATTACTCATGTTAAATTGAAAGCCATTTTACCTTGTTTCACCAATGGAAAAAAGGGCCAGTCATGGGTTCCCACACTTCAAACGTGCTTCTGGGAAATGTCTACTCGGTGATCCTTAGTGTAATGAGAACTTTCCTAGACATTTCCACCACTCACCATCCCAATGCCCCTGGCCTGGGCTCTGAGACTTCAGTGCCCTCCAGATAGGCGGAATTGTTTTCTGACTGGGTTAGGCAAGGCCTGATGGGGGTTAGGCCATCTCAAAAAAAGGATGACTTCCCTCAGCTGCCAACTCCCCACCCCTGCAAAAATACTTTGACAACTTGCAGTCACCATTTCCTCCAAGCAAAATCTCTCCTGTTACACACCCTTCCTTGTAATAATAATAATAGTAATAAAACAGGATTCTAGAACTTAGACGCCATCTTGTTTTGAAGATTTGCTCAAGGTTACAGTTTGTTAAGCAAGAGCACGATGCCTAGAACACAGGTCCTAAGACTTAAATTGAAGCACTTTTCCTTGGCCACACTCCAGATTCCAATACCATCAGGCAATCCCTTTCCTTCCAAACTTCTTCCTATAAAATGCTATATTTCCTGTAAAATGTTCACTCCATGTCATGGATCAACCTTGCTGGCTACATGACCAGTTGTCACTGCTACTGTCACATGTAGTTGAGTTGAAATAACACAGATACCAACCCAAGAGAGACAGACTCTCAAGAACTGTAGCTGATTTGTTCTTTTAACTCCAGAGAAAGATAAATGTGTTACGTAAAATATTCTTGAGCTCTACAAATTGAAATGCAAGGACCAATCATGTAGACCTTACTATAGTTGAGAGAACAGCAATTTCTAAAAGAAAAGAAAAGCCTATTACTAAAGATCCAAAAGGAGCTGGGGATGGGGGTGGGGGGCTTTGAGAGGCAGAGTGGTGAATATGGAGTGGGTCTAACACTGTCCTGGTCCAGGAGCTGGACAAAAAGGCTTATGGAGTCCTTCCTGCCATCAGAATCAGTGTAAGACAAGTTGTGAATGTGAAGAATAGTGTCATTCCTTGATGTTGGTTCATATTATTAATCTTAAGTGATTCTTGAAGAAAGAAATAGGTACAATGAACATTATCTGCTAAAGGCTTCTTACTTTACAGGCTGGAACACGATATCACAATTGACAACTCCATCATAAAAGACCTTTTAGGTCTTTCACAATATATTTAAGTGAAAGGGGAAAAAATAGGTACTTATAAAATTGTGATTAAATATTGGAGAGTAGAAATCAGCTAGAAACCAATCCCCATATCTAATAAAGGTAGTATCTCTACCACTATATAAGGGAGATGGAGTGAATCCAAATGATGGAACCGAACAACTGCTCAATGCCCTGAGACCACCTGAACACAGCCTGGTGGGATTATTATTTCTTGGGAAGCTTCACAAATAAAAGGTTATTGTTGAATCTTGTTTCCATGACTTCAAGCAGTTGCTCATGTTTTGAACAGCTCTGTATGCATCTAACTTTCTAACTTTCCTTTTAAAATATAGAACAGCTGCTGGTCTGCTCATATGTTATGCATAAGCAGCTCACAAGGGACAAAGCCCTCCATTAATATGTTGAATTATTTTTAACACACTTATATTTCTATCCTGAATCATCATCCCTGAGAGATGGCAAATTTCCATCTTCCCAGCTGGGGGGAGCACCTGCAAAATGCAAGCCCAAACTGTGACACATCTGGTATCAAAAAAAAACGATCTTGTTCAATCTGGCCAACAGGCTAAAATATCAAGATCATTGAACAGAAACAAGGCAAAAAGTTAACTGCCTCTTCTATGTAGTCAACGCAGATGTCTAGTTAAGCTGTTTATATTGTAAGCACATGTGTATGTTAACAGAGCACAGATCCCTTTAATAAGCCAGAGTTGGAATATAAATGCAAGAGAATTTTAAAGACCTGAGTGCAATAATTCAGTTCTTTTTTATCTTCCCATAGAAACTAAATTAGTTTCTGCATATCTGTATTATCTTTAAACAGATGCCTGCAACACAAAAATAAATTATTTTAAGAGTTATTTTGGTATCTCCAAATTGTTTATTTCCTTTAAACACCATATTCCACGTTTTTTGTATTTTAATATTTAGCTTCACTTACAATAAATTACTTGCACATGACTTAAACCAGGTGTCTTGATTTATGAGGCTTCAAAGTGGATCCTGAGACAAGAATTGAGTTTGGGTGGTTTGAGGGGTTATCTCAGGGAGTGGGGAAAGGGAGCCATGGAAAGGAAAGATGCAAATAAGTGAGTGACTTAATGAGTGGGCCATCTCTGTGGGCACCTGGTGCTCAGTTCCTCTGGGATCCTCAGAAAAATCCTGTGGAATTCAACTCAGAAGCATTCCACCAACCAGTGTAACTCCACAACATGTTCAACCAGAAGAATAAGATCCTAATTAAAATGATACACACACACACACACACACACACACACACACACACTCCATGTATGTATAATCTGCCAAAATACATTCTACTTTCATGATTTCTAAAAAGAATTTAAAATTTAAAAAAGGAAAAGAATTCCACCAAAAGCCCAATATCTGGGGTATTTATCTACCAGCGCCCACCCACCCCTAACTTCCAGTGGGTGAATGAGCTCTCTAATGCTGGAAAAAGCCCTCAGGCAAAAACAAGAGAGAGCTTTGATACAGGGTACTGCCAGTAAACTAGAAACATCCAGTAAGCTCATGTGGCTAAAGCGATATGCAGGTGGACATCGGCACCGGCTGGACAAGGTCCGTCAATGCTTTATGACCCTAACAGCTGAAGTTTATGTTACTTCCTGGCTTGATGGCTTCTTATCACATAAACCTCTTTCTTGACCTTTTACTCTTCATTCTCCCATCTTTTTATTTTTTCTTCTCTTTTCCTCTCTTTTACTAAAATTTTCTTCTCTAAGTGTTATTTGATTAGCAAGTAGGGCACCACCATGTCTAAGAGATGTGGTACTGATAGAAAAAGACCCATAAGGTACTATGAAAAGTGTGGTGTCATATTGTTGACACCAGGAGCCTGATTCTAGAGTTCATCACACCAAACTACAGAGTACTGGATGAAATGGGTTGCTCTTCAAAGGTGAATGTTCAGGGGAGCTAATGAAGCTAAAGCTTCAGGGCTCCTCTCTTACATCAGCCCCTTCCAAGACCCTGGAAGGAACTCTAGCTGTATATTCACATAGCCATATATTTTTGTCAAATTTGAAAAATTCATATATTTTAGCTGACTTATAGGATCCCTCCTTCCTCTCGGTTTTCAGCATCATACTTTTCCTCATGTTCTATAGCACTGGAGTAGGTCACAAGCATTTTTGAGAATCCAGTCTGGGGAATTTGAGTTAGGAAGGTATATTCAGTTTGGGTTTAGGAGGACGTATTTATATGGTTAACAGTCACTTCTATGTGTTATTTGAGCTCCTGTCTGGCATAGGAATAGCTTTTAAAAATATTCCTACCACCCTCTCTGTTGATCTTACCTGATAGCAAGCACAAAAGTCAAAGTCAGGATTCCTATCACAATATAATGTCCTATAGCATCTAGTGCTGGATGTGAACTGGAAAAACAAGTTTTGAAATAGTCAAAACCAGAAGCTAATCTACCAAAAATTCTTTCATACACCAGAGATATAAAATGGTAATCAGAGGGCTTGGGTTTTAATCAATTCCTAAGTCATGAATATACGTGATTATGCAGCAGGCACAATTACAAATGCACCATACCATGAAAATATTTTGCATAAATTTTATAAGAACTCACTAGAAACAATTCTAACTATGAGAAGTGAATTATAATCAAAATATGTTTCAGATAATACCAAAAGCTGTAACTTATTTAGAGGAAGAAATAAATTTCAAATGGAAATAATGGAGAGACTTGTGGGTTAATTTGCAATCAAATTAGTGAAGAGGAAGGAATCATGTGAACACACTGGATAAGATGTAAATGTCCTGCTACTTCAGTACAGAACACTAACATAAGTGAGAATAACAAAACCAAGAGTTAGACACTACCCCCTGACTAACAGGTGTGTCATTTCAAAGAGTATTAAAATTAGTCCCTGGACAAGAAAATTTGGAGTGATCCAAACTCATGCAGATCTTACATGATACAAAATTGATAGATGTCCGGAACTGCCATATAGGAGTTGAGCACCCTTAGCCTTAAGCTGTGGAGGTGTGGAGACTGGTTTCCCTTGCACAGGAAACAGGTGGATCCACAGGGGAGCTAGGCTCTGGGAATGGCGTTACCCAATAGGAGTGGGCTGCCTTCTCATTCCTTTGTAATACTACCCTTTACCTTTTTTGGATGGAATGTTCTATCTAATGGTTCTCTTCAATAAAAACCAAGGTTCAGGGCCTGTCCCCCCCACCTCTCTCTCCAGCCTCCTGTGTTTTTCTCTTGTGCCCCTTGTGGGAGCTTAAGCTGGAGGAGGAGGAGCCATCCTGAAAAGCCCCAAGATAAAAGGTATTTTCTGTGTCCGTGTGATTCGTTCATGCCAGCCCAATTCACCTGAGTGATCCTGGTTCCGAAGAGGTTTCCCAAATTTCCAAATTTGACAATTTTTAAAAGGTGCATGATGTTATAATGATTTATGAAGGCAGAAACTTCTAGAAACCATAAATTTTTTAAAAAAATGAAAACCTCAGGCTGGGGTTGTGGCTCAGTGGTAGAGTTCTTGTTTCACATGTGTGGGCACTGGGTTAGATCCTCAGCACCATATAAATAAATAAAATAAAGGTATTATGTCCATTTACAACTAAAAAAAAGTCAACCATACAAAAAGAAAAACACAATTATATATCTATTCTCTCTATTAAAAATATATAGAATTGTCATCATACTATGTAGCCAAAAATGCAGGAAAGGAGTTTTACAAAGGAGTGTTAGGCAGCTTTCAAAAAAAAAAAAAAAAATGTTTGTTCCCCAGACTTTGTGACTTTTTGCTATATTTGTCAGCTTTTGAAATTTGTAATTTGTTGTGATTTCTTTTGATATTTTAAATAAAAATTCACTTTTGTGTCTAATTTTACACTTATAATTTTGTATTCTTTCCCTTAAAGTGAGCCACCAAATATGTATAAGCTTTGTTCTAAACTTGGGCACATCCCTGGTAGTAAGACCAAAAAGCAGCCCTGCTGCTTATTACATATATGGAGCTTTCGTGAAAATTACAAAAGGACACTTTCTTAGTACATTCTGTGTTGTAAAATACTTGTCACTTTATAGAGAGAGAGAGAGAGAGAGAGAGAGAGAGAGATCTCAATTTTATAGACTGAACTTCCAAGATTTTGTGTTCCCACTTGTTTGGCCTCTGGGAAGATCTCTGGCTGTGTTATAACATGGTAAATGCATCATATTGCAGGTATGTGGCACAGTAGTGTGGAAGAGGTCAAATGACCAGAAGGAAAGCAAAAGACTGCAGAGAAGACTGGCTTCACTCTCTATGACAACCCTCATTCTCAGGAACTAATCCACCCCTGCAAGTTTCCATGAAACCAACATTAATTCCTTTAACCAGCATGATCCTGACCCAGTTGCCTTCAATTAGCCCCTAGCTCTTAAAGGTCCTTTCAGTACCATTACTTTGGGCTCAAGCTTTAACTTAGGTTTGGAGAGAACTAACTGCTTCCAAACTATGTCAGACACTTAATCTTGGTCTTGAAAAATGAAAATAGTCAGAAAATGGTACAGAAGATGGCCTTATATTTCCACACCTGCCATCAGCTCCTATAGCCATCATTTCATCTTGTTAATAGCAATTGCGGATTTAAGAGTAGTAAGTTCAGGGGCTGGGGATGTGGCTCAAGCGGTAGCGCGCTCGCCTGGCATGCATGCGGTCCGGGTTCAAACCTCAGCACCACATACAAACAAAGATGTTGTGTCTGCCAAAAACTAAAAAGTAAATATTAAAATTCTCTCTCTCTCTCTCTTTAAAAAAAAAGAGTAGTAAGTTCTGACTCAAATCAAAAGTTGAAAAACATACTTCAACCCTCATGTTTATAGGTGAGTTATTCTTATAGCACTTCAATGTTGTACTTCTCCTTACTTGTCTCTTACCAATGATTATCTGTCTTCATTTTCTCCTTGTTTCTATTGCTAGCCATTAATAAGAAGGAAAAGACCTCAGTGAGGTTTATCTGAGGCTATCCAAACCCCTGATTATATCTCAGCAACTCGATCTAACCTTATATTTCTAGTGGCATTCATTTTAATAAACATTTCACTGGGCATCCACCATGTGCCAGGTATTGCACTAAGTACTAAGTGAATGAAGATAAATACATCATGGTCCCTGGCCTCAGAGAACTCACAGTATAGTCAGAAAATGAAAAATAATGTTTTGCGTTCAGTTTTTTTAAAAAATCAGCACCATTTACTGAGCACTTATTATTCACGAGGTGCTTCCAAACCATTATTTCATTCCTCACATTCACCCTATGAAGAGGGATTACTATTCATCATAGTGGTGAAGAAGCAGATTCGATGACTTGGTTAGGACCAAATATCAAGCAGGGTTGAATCAAGACAGGAAACAAGACCCATTTTGTCTCCAAAGCCTGAATATTTTCTTAGGAGACCAAAGCTCAGGGTAGTTGATTTTGGTGAGGGGGCAGTGAAGTCACTCCTGGGCTCATCTCTAGGGGAACCAGATTTCTTCAAGTACAGCAGGTGTTTCAGCAGAAGAGGACCTATGCACAAAGGCAAGCATTGTAGTCAGCTTTTTCACTGCTGCAATTAAAAGACCCAACCAGAACAATTGTAAAGGAGAAAAAGTTTATTTGAGGGCTCACATTTCAGAGGTCTTAGTCCATAGAAGGCTGGCTCCATTCTTTGGGACTCGAGGTGAGGCAAAACATGATGGCGGGTGTGGTGGAGGGAATCAGCTCACATGATGATCAAGTAGCAGAGAGAGACTCCACTGGCTAACTATTTTACATAGTCTCACACATGAGCTTAAGGGGGACACCTCACATCCAAATATAACAAGAAGGAAGCAAAAACAAGTAACAGGCCGAGAAAACTTGTGGTTCCTCATGCTCAACCAAGATCCTGGCTCCTGATATTGAATCATGTGATGACAAATCACTTCATCCATCAGTTTCTTTATTTCCCCCCAAATTTTTCCCTCTCTCTCTTTACTTCTCTCCTTCTTTCATTCCTTCCATGAGCATGGATATGATGGTTGTTGAAGTACCTTCCCTACTTGTAAGAAACTTACAGGTTTTTTGGGGGGAGGGGGAATGAATCAAATAATCTCACAATCAAATGTGATTTGTAAATTTCAACTGTGCCAGAGACTACAAAAAAGGCACAAGGTACTACATGAGCCTAGGGGGAAATCAAATGACCTACTTAGGCATCCCTAGAAAATGTCACTTGAACTATCTTTAAGATAAATAGAAAATAACTACACACACACAAAAAAAAAAAAACGTAGCATCCAGAAAGGGATATACATATGCAAATTCTCTTCGAAGGGAGAGAGCATTTTTTGGCACAGTGTTACAAGCAACTGGAATATCAGTGTGGTTGGGGCTGAGGATGAGGCTGGATAGATATGTAGAGACCATTGAAGAAACTGTGCCTTTGTTTTTAAAACAATGGGAAGCTATTTAAATATTTTAAGTGGGTAGGTAATGTTACCAGATTTTCACTTTTACAAGAAAAATCACTTTGACCTGGAGATAGGTTGGAGAAGGGGTTAGGGTAGATGCAGGTTAGAAAGACTCCAGCAGTTCAGAAGAAGATGGCAGAGTAACTCAGGTAAGAGTGTTGGTGGAGGTTCTGACAGCATTTAGATGCACCATGCAGGAGCCAGGAAGGAAGGAGATGGTGAGGGGAGTGAGCTGGGTGAAGGAGAGTCCCCTCTAGCTGCCTTAAGATCTCTGTAGTAGGAGGTCCATGAGTCACTTGAATTCCATCAGGCACCTGGGATCCTGGTGCCTTGTTCAACAATAACAGCTGGGGCACATCCTATAAGTTGCAGGAGAGTCAGCAGTGAAGGAGGACAACTCCTTGCCTTTGCCTGCTGTGTCCCTGCTCCTGGTCCCTTGATTTCTCAACATTGCCTTTCACTGGGAGAGCAGCTCCAGAATGAAGAACAAGAATAGTGAGGTGGGCATCCCACAGCGAGACTGATGATAAGGACAACTTGGACAGATCTCTGGACCTTTTCTCTTCCACTGACTGGGGGGGCAAGAGAATGAGAAGAGGCAACTTGCCCAAGGCGTCTGTTTAGATTCTGCAGGATATGAGCACCAAAACAATGCCTGTCCCTCAGAGGAAGAAAAAGCAATATTATCCCAGTAAACACACCTGTCCACGCTACAGGTTTGTAGCTGGTTCATCCATACCAGGTATAGGCTTCTCCCGGACTTGCTGAGAGAGGATGGCAAAGATTCAAATCAGTTCATCATTTCTTGCTCTAGAGCCAAGATTTCTGAAGCTAGCTGTACATGTGAGAAATAGAAAATCTAGTTTATTTTCAAAATACAGTATTCAGCCTTAATTGGGTCCAATTGTAGCCATTTGATGGTGGCCCTTTCCTTTGCCCATCCCAATTTTAAAATTAGCCAATCACATAGATTGTACCCCTGTGCTCCTCCAATCAAGGTGATGGGCAGCACTGCACTAGGTATATAGAGAGGTGGACTGCCCACCCAGGAGCACTTGCTAGCCAGGTTCCAGTAGGTAGGGAGATGTTCTGGAAGAAGTAAAAGTGTGCCTTGCCTACCCACTTTCAGACGTGTTTGATTTCTTGTGGCACCTTGGCAATGGGTATTGAAAACTTCATGCCAGCTCTAGAGAAGAGCCTATTTTATTCCTGTACAACTAGACCAAACCCAACCCTGGGGAGGCCACTGTCTCCAAAGCCATTATCCCTGGATCAATTTTGGCTTGTCCATCAGTGGTCTACCATGCTACTCTAACTGCTTTGAAAGACGTGCTTTTCTCTTTCTGCCTTTGGTTGATGTGGGACAAATCACAGATACACAGCAAATGGCAGCCAGCAACTTTACAGACATCTCTCTCTTGTACCCAGAGGACACATATAAATCTGGATTGAGTACAAATAAATACTCAGGAGTGGTCTTTTCAACACTCCTCTCTTACTCCACCAGACCTCAACTAGGATTTTCATAGATTTCAGCTTCTGGTGGATGTTACATCCAAACAGACTGCAGAGATGGGAGTTTCAGGCAAAACTATGGCTTAACCCCTGCTGTAGCAAAAGATTTCTCAAAAATGTTGTCATGCTTGCTGGACAGTGATGGCAAGATATGAATTGAATTTTTAATATATTTTATTAATATTTGCATATGGGATTGCTAAAATAAAGCTTCTTGTTAGTGAAATGTCTTCAATGGAATACAATCATTACAAGAATTATTCATTTGTAGAAGCAGAGAGTTACTTTTGTGAATGTTTCTTGGTAGATTATTCATAGTATGAGATGGCTCTCAGTATCATGTAATTTTTTTTCCTTCTCTTCCCCTTTTTATTGGTGTCTTTTCAGAATGTGCAAGACTTAGAACAGATAGCATCATTTCTTTCCCATGGGGAACAAGATGCCCACATACTATCTAATTAATTTCAAAGTACTGTCTAATTAATTTTCAAATTATTTTCAAACAAGTGTGAATCTAGTTGATTGATGTCTTTTTCATAATATTTTCTTTATCAAAAAATGTATTAGTGGAGAACAAGAAAAGAAATGAACAGATTTAACATATTTAAGAAGCAAAATCAAAAGCTTAATGATGGATGAGATGTGGAGCGTGAGGGAGAAGGACATGTCAAGAATTAATGTGGGTTCTGGCTCCCATTATCTGTTACATAGGCAGTTGTTTCCATGTAGAGATTAAGGAACCTACCTGTTGGCTCCACCAACAGATGGCTTCCAAGGTCACCCACTTCTCATCTACATCAAGTGGATCGGGGAAAGCATGGAGGGTTGAACGTGAAGACTTTGCTAGGGGGCAGACCTGAATGTTGCTTATGTCACTTTGCTCATCTTCCTTTGGATGCGCTTCATTGTGAGGAAGCCTGAGAAATAGATTCTAGTTCTGTGTTTAGGAAGAGATGCAAACAGACCTGGTCATTAATTAGCAGTCTCTATCTCCATGGATGAGGTAGAAAATGAGTATATTCTTTACTGTGGCACTGGAAGTGTTCCCCAGGAACAGAGAACAGTTTTCTAGTCCCCAGACTTGTTTTCGTTTTAGTTGTAGATGGACACAATAGCTTTATATTGTTTGTTTATTTTTATGTGGTGCTGAGGATCGAACCCAGTGCCTCATACGGGCTAGGCAACTGCACTACTACTGAGCCACAACCCTAGCCCCCCCAGACTTCTTTTAGCTTCACTTTTCTCCTTATTCCTTTGGTGTATTTCTAGAATTCAAGGATAAGTAGAGTCCTTATGTCACACTTGCATATATTCATTTTTACCAAGAGCAAATTACCTTCTCAATACTATTTACTCATTTGATAGACAGTTAAATATATCCTGTTGTCTCAGAAAATAATACTCTGACCAAGTATGACAGAAATAATCAGATTTTTTTCCTTTTTAAAATTAATTTTAACTAATGTATAAGAATCAAAATCATGCATATTAGTGGGGTAACAGGTGATGTTTCAATACATATATACATTATTTAATGTTTTAGAAACTAATCATTTATTCTTTAAAAGGTATATCAAAACTGGGCTTCCAATGTATTAGAAAAAAATGTTAGTGTACAAATGTGATTACATTTGTATAATTTCTAATAACCATATGAAATAGTTTAAATGCATAATAATGGAGAATGGCTAATTAAAATTTGGCTAGTCTGTAGGTAGAATATTTGGCAGTAATTAAAATCATGTTCATAAAGAGATTTTTTAAATAAGGGATGTTTATGATACAGTAATACCTGTAAATGCAGGAAGTAGTGTCAATTACATAAAATATACGTGTGTGTGTGTGTGTGTATGTGTGTGTGTGTGTCTGTACTTTCTTATATCTGAAACTTTATTTTCACAATGAGTTCCATGAAATATTTCTTTTAATTTAAGGCAAACTCTAAGAACACCTAGGAGACTTGGAATTATGATAGGTAATTTCAACCAGGTCATATTTAAGTATTCCAAGTAAAGTGGACACTAAACTAAAGCTGTAGGCTCAGTCCAAAATCCAGGAGCAATGTTACAGTTTGAGGTCCCCCATTGTAATTAAAGACTTGTCACCAGGGTGCTGCTATTGGAGATGGTAGAACCTTTGAGAAATAGAGCCTAAGAGAAGGCCCTCTGGTCATTAGAGCATGAGGTATTTCTTATGAGACCACTTTGATAGTTCTCAGAAGAGGGCTGTCATAAAAGGAACAAGCCTTGGCCACTCCCACTCTCTCTACCTCTTTGTTAAAGATATAATCAATCACCTGCTTGTTCCCATATACACCCTCATCATTACCATCTGTGCTGTGGGTGGGGCAGCCCTTGCCAAGCCTGCACTATAGCCTTTTGGATTTCCAGTCTAAAATCATGAGCTAAATAAACCTTTTCTTTTTATAATAAGTTAATTGATCAAGTATTTTGACATAGTGATAGAAAGATGACTATAAAAATTCCATATGAATGATTATACAACAGTGTTTTAGTATAGACTGCACCAGTCTCATTAACGAAGAACTTTAACACCTTGGTGTCATGTGTATTGCCCAAGGATGGGCCATCCATGCTGGCCTGGCAGGCAAAATGAAAACACAACGTTCAAGCCAGAGGGTCAGGCCTGGATAGATACGGTAGAGTAATAAACCTCCTGGTAAGAGAAGAGCTAGGGGACAGGCCAAATCTTGGTTACCACACCTCTGGGGATACAGGAGGTGCCCCAAGTCAAACAATTAGATGCAAGAGGCAAAAGCTGTGGGAACAGATTGGAATCGCACCTATTCAGTGAGGACCAAGAGCAAGGATTCAGGTGCTAGGAGGTTCATATTGACTGATTTCCTAGGATAAGATTTAAGCCAATGCCTCACTTGAAGATGGAAGGCCCACTTTTTCTGGCATGATTTTAAACATCTTACAGGCATAACTTAGTGTCAGCAAATTTTCCAAGAAAGACATTTTTTTAATGCCTAGATATTTGAATAACAATGATGATAATAGCAAACCTTTATTGAGCACCTATTATAACCATACACTGTGGTCTTGCATTGTGCTAAAAGTTTCATGTGCTTTACAGACAATCTCATTTTATGAGTATTTCCTTCCTGTTTTAAAGATGAATATTTTGAGCATCAGAGAAATAAGAAACTGCCTAGGTTGCACAAGTAGAAAGTGGTAGAGCCAGATCATTAACCCAGGTCTGTTTGACTCCAGAATCTGTAGTCCTAAGTATCTCACTACTGTCATTGCCTAATTATATGTGATCATTGATTTTTCTAAAAATAAATAAATAAATATATATATATATATATATGTATATATATATATATATATATATATATATATATTTCATTGAAGCAAAAACAATGCTTCAATTGGGCTGGTAGACACCATGTATAAATAAATTACATTAAGGTATTTATTCCCTGTTAAAAGAATATTACTAACAGAAAACTATAAGAGTTAACATGGGAAGGAAGGATATCTTTTAGCACCCCTAACATCACACAATAAGAACTGGAGATGACTCTTCTCCATCCCTAGCCAAGATAAATAGGGAAGAAATTAAAATTTTATACTAGAGATAGCTAAGGAAGCCATTAAAATTAGTGTGGGTTCAGGAAGGACCTAAATAAATAAATCATTAAGCAATTAAGATTTCTAATTAAAATGGAAAAGACAACACACAATCTCTATACGATACCTCTTTGGATCACTGAAGTACACCTCTTTAAGCCAAACACACTGTTAAGTATAAAATATAAATATTTAAAAATCCCTACAGTGCAATAGATATTTCTGGGGACTGGAGAATGTATTTAATTGTGCAAGACCAAACCATGGATAAAAACTGTGAATACTCATTTATTTGCTTCTCAGAGATTAATGTAGAGCTGTTGAATATCAGTTGCACCTTAACGTGCTCAGATTTTTGTGTTTTTCTTTTTTTAATTACTTAAAATTTGGCACATTTTCTTTTGTTGAGTGAAAACCCAAGCAATTAACTGTGAGGAAAGCTACAGATACTCTAGGGCCATGTTACCTTAACAGATGTAACTGTTCACACATCATCAATTGCATAGTCTCCATCATTGGTCCTGAATCTAGCAGGCTATTCCAAAAGCAATCATGGCAGCTTTGACACCTTCCATTCACTTTCTGAAGAGAAGGGAAGGTAGAGAAAAGGACAAAATGATAGATAGGTTAGAATCTTAAGTAGCAATCTTTATCCTTATTCCTAAATAAGTTTCAAATACTTTGTGATGAAATTATAAAAAGAAAATACAACAAACAATACTATGAATGTCACAAAATGGAAATGGGACGTTTCATGGCAGGCCATGATCATTTTGGAGGAGGGTGAAATTAAAATCTTCTCAAAGACACCAATGAAATGTTGTTGTCATTTTTGTTGTTGTTTTGTTGTCAGTGGTCTGAGTGCCAATCTGAAGATTCCATTTTGCAATCTCTGAACTTATACCAAGGTATCCTTTTTATTCGATGATGGTGCTCAGAGGTGGGTGGGACAAGTTTCCATGTCAAATAAATAAATGTAGAAGATAAATAAAAAGAAGAGAATGATGTAATGCAAAGCTATTTAGCTTTGCCAGATACTTCTGTAGCAAATAAGAAATCCCTGCAAGTCAAATGCAAGTCCTATTATCTTCCCAATAACTTCAATAACGAGTTATTTGGTGTAGAAGCAAGCTTGGGCCTCGGTTTTGACAGTTTTATAGTCCTTGGTCAAACTTTTCAACAGTGCTTGGGCAGGCATGACTAGGCAGCTTGATTATACATACTTGCCGACTTTCCACTTGCAGATATACAATATTTACACTTCAGGGTGAGCCTGTAAACTATCTGACCAATTAGGCCACAGATTCTTGTGCTTCATGAAAGCTAAGCAAAGGCTGTGGATGTAAAAGCCTCAGAAACACACGCAGGCTGGGATTTGCTCAATGTGTCTTCATATAATCTTCACAAAAGACTGCCAATGTCCAGTAGCCTTCTACATCATAGCCACTTCGGTGTAAAAACACTGAAAGTGTCTCTCAAGTAGACAGTTTCGTTCTGTGGGTTTATAGAGAACCACATTCAGGCAGCAGATAGGATCAAACTTCAGAAACAGATACAAAGCTTTTAATAAACCTTCTAAATCCTTCTGCTTTCCTTGTCATTTTTTCTGTCATTCAAGTTCCTCCCCAATCAACATTTCAACTTTGTAAGCCAACATTTCCATAGGTGATCCTCCATTCTAGCCTAATTGATCTCATGGTTCCCTAAATAGGAATGTGTATTCCTTTCCCTCTGCCTCTGCTTGAATCGCTGATCCACGTAGGATGTCATCATCCTGCCCTCCTTATTCCTCCTTTCCCCATGGTAAATCTAAATGCTACTTAAATTCCACATCCACCATGAACATGGCTTGGCAACATGATTTCTCCCTTCTCTGTGATCCTATGGCACCACTGTTTTGTTTATACTGTGGTATGACCATTCTGTAACATTACATAACTTCTCATTTATGTGTGCTTTACTCTCCCCAAAAAATCGTTTCAGCCACCAATGACAATTTCTACTTAGGTGGCTACCATACTGAAAAAAAAAAAAAATTCTACCCCCAAGCCTGTATAAATTGAGGTTACCATTGTCCTTATATTTAATCCAGGCTCAAAACCATGGAATCACTTTTGAGTCTCCTTCCTCTTGCCTATTTCCCATATTCAGTCACCAGAATTTGTGAATTCTAGCATTGTTCTATCTCTTGCAACTACCCGCCTTTTCCATTTCCACTGCCAACACCCTTGTTTAGGCCTTTATTTCCTTGCCTGGACTATTTCAAAAGTCTTCCACTGGCCTTCCACTGACTCCAATTTCTCCACCTCTAATCCAATTTAAACATACCAGCCAGATTAATCTTCCTAAATACAACTCTGACTCACATTACTTCTCTGTGTAAATACCTTCAATTGCATCCAAAAATCTATTGAATAAAGTATAAATTCCTCAATCTGGCAGGAACTGGGCCCAGTGTAGTGGATGCTGTGGTGGGCCACTGTGATCCCCCATACCAAATAGATTCATTTCCCCCAGATACCAGCAATGCCAGAAATTACCCTGGGCAATGGATGCTCTTTGGGCCAAGTTTTGGACCCTCCCCAGTCTCAACCCACATTCAATGACTGGTCGCTATGAGGATACAAGGTCCTTGAATCAATTCGGGACATCTTTGTAGGTCTATGCCAGCTTCTGAGTGACACTTGTGATCGTCTTTTGAAAATTCATTTCAGTTCAACTTCTCCACCTGCCTCCTTTATTCCTTTACAGTTATTGATCCTAAGGGAATCCCTCAATAAATTTCCTGCACTAGGATCTTCATCTCAGAATTTGTCTTCCAGGATACAATGGAAAATACTCAACCACCTTTCTTTCATATCTTTTACTTTTGTCCTCTATTTATCCTACACTCCAGCAACTGGCTTACCTGACATTCCTTCAAAATATTATATACATTATCACTTATTTATTCACTCAAAAAAGTATCTACTGATTACCTAAAATGTTCCATATTTCAAAAAGTTACTGGCTTAAAGGAACATAAACAGATAAATAGGCTACTAGACTATAGTATGAGCAGTTGCTATGGTTTAGGTATGATTTGAGTGTGTTCCCCAAAATTCATGTGAGGCTTGATCACCAATGTGGCAGAATTAAGAAGTTATGGAAACTGTACAAGATGAGGCTAGGTGTAAGATAATTAGATCATTGGGGGCATTGCCCTTAGAAGAGATTAATGTGATTCTTGTGGGATCCCAGTTAGTTCATGCAAAGGTGGGTTATCAAAAAAAGAGCAAAACTGGCCCTGCCCCAGTCTCTGGCTTCCTGCCTCCTCATGTGATTCCTCCCTCTCCTATGCATCCTCATCATGTTGTGATGCAATCTTGGATTTCTAGGCTCCAAAACTATAAGCTAAATAAATCTCTTTTCTTTTTAAGTACCTAGCTTCAGGCATTTTGTCACAGAAACAGAAAATGGATTGATACAGCAGTGATTTCTCAGCTGAGATTAGAGGAAGAACAAGGGAGAAGAGTGTGCCAGACATGGAAAAGTCTTGGAGACAGGAAAACTCTATTGAGTTGATGAACTGGAGGTACATTTTTAAGTGACTAACGTAAGGGAAACTGAGAGGTGGTAGCAAGAGAGGTCAGCAGGGCTAGCATAAGAAAGGAAAGTAAGTCTTATGTAGGATCTGAACATCATCCTTAAGGCAAGGGGAGATATCACAGGGCTTTAAGGAAAGAAACAATACAATGACCAAATCTGTGCTTTAGAAAGATTCTGTAGAGAAAGAAGTAGCTGAAGTAAAGTTTGATGGCAGATGACTACTACAGTCCTCCAAGCAAAAGATTATGGTGAGCTACCAAAGGAGATAGCAATGAAGACGGAAAGACCTGGACAGATTCAAGATACATAAGAAAATATAAAGGACATTATGATTTATTATACGGAGAATGATGGGAGGGGAGAGTCAAGATCACACTGTTTCTGACATATTTCTTAAATAATTAGATGGGCATTATTCACTGAAGTAGGAAGATGGAAATCTGGAGACAAAGATGAGTTCAGTATGCAACATGCAGAACTTAAGATCTTTAAGTAAGAGTTGGATACATGGATGTGGCCAGCATTCAGTTTCATATAGGTCTGAGTATCAGGAGGGCAGCCTGGCTAGAGGCACAGGGGAGCTACCATCAGCATATCTATGGTCATAGAAAACAGAGGGTGAGACTGAAAAGAGCCACCTGAAAAGAAGAAGGAAATCCTGCAGAGTGTGAGGTCACAGATGCCAAGAGGACACTTCAAGATGAGACACTTCTACAGTACCAAACAGGAATCAGACCAAATAAGGTAAAAACCAAAAAGTGTCCTCTGATTAGAAACACACTTGTGCCTTCATCCAAACCTCCCCCCCAGTTTGAAATGTCCTTTCCCACAACCAGAGACCACAGAAACATTTCCATCTTTCAAGGGTGAGTTCAAATTACCTCACATTTGCATGGTGATTTGCTGAAGATCATCATACATGACCTCATTTACTGACGGTTAAGATTTTGAGGGTTAAAACCATCTATGTATCTTGGCATCCCTTCAGCTCATTAAAATGTGGATGCTGTAGGTTCAGACAAAGAGCCAAATCTGTCGGAGAAAACTTCACAAAAGAAGAGAATCTTAGGATGGGAAGAGCAAATCTACAGGGTTGAACTACTGCTTGTCCTTGTCAGCAAGAGGGCACGTGTGGGACAAGCCTACTTGACAGTCTGTCTTCAGCCTTATAAGAAAACTTAGTGAATGAGATGGCAATGACAAGACCATCTTGACTTTTCACTTTGACATTAATTTTGTCAACGAGTTTCGTGTTAGATGTGGAGCAAAAATGCTCCCATCTCCCAGAGCCTGACTGACCTCACTTACCCTCAAAAGGGAGGCTGTGAACAGTCAGTGATAAGCAGGCATTCATCTTCTGACTTTTTTTTTTTAACTTCTTCTTCTACCTGGAGTGTAAACGTCTAGAGAGGAAAACCTATTTGAATAGGTGCAACTGCCAACTTCACTTGCCCTCTTGCATTTAATGAGCCTATTTTGTTTTATGGGTGCTTCAAAAGAACTGACAGAGAGGAGGCAGCTATGAACAGAAAACATGAAGCAACTTGCTGAGCCCTCACTGTGAGGTCGAAGGCCTGTTATGCTACAACCTTGCAGACCTACATGTTCATAATTCCTCTTTCAAACACAGACCAAAACCCAAACTAGAAGAGTTCCTGCTCTCCTTCAAAGTATCAACACCAGAGAGAGTATTTCAAGGTAGCTTGAGGGAGACGCAGTCGCCAACACAAAAATAACAATTTGAACTGTAGTGATGTGGGACATTTTTCAGAGACATTCAGCCCCAGATCTCCAAAATTTGCTACACAGCTGCAGGGACAGGTATTTTTGTGCCCTTCCCCCATCCTTGCCTAAGCAACATTCTTCTTAAGTCCTCAAGAGGCCTTGGCATTCCGAACATGAGCAAATATTTACTCAATGCCCAACAGAACACCTTGAATATGGCGGGTCCTTGATGGTGGTGATGTTGGACACTGGTAACAAATAGCCTTTTAAGCCGTAGGTTTTTATAAATAGAGGGTAGTGAAAATAAATGTTAACAAGGGTAGAAATTCCCAGCAGCTGGAATCTAGAATATGTTGCCTAAAGAAACTTCAGGTCAGTAAGAAGTTAATAAACACCTATTAACATTAAGCACCACAGGAGCACAGGTGGCCCTCTCTATCCATCACCTCATTTTGTCATTTCAGCACTGCCTCTGTATTGACACTGCACACATGGCAGACTTCACTTCTGGATGCCTTCATATTTATGCTGTGTTTTTTACCATAACCCTGAGTGGAAAAAAAAACAGATAATCATCTTTATACTGATCTATCCTACAAGGTCCAAGGATATAAGTCATTATAAAAGTAGAACCAGCTAGGGCTGGGGATGCAGCTCAGTGGTAGAGCACCTGCCTAGCTTGTGCAAGGCCCTGGGTTTGATCCCTAACATAGGAAAAGGGGAAGAAAAAAAAAGTGGTACCAGCTGTATAAATAGGCACTTCAGACAGGAGAAGGAAATTCGGGATTTAGTCCAATGCCAGAATTTTACATGATTAGAAAAATCTTTTAATAAGCCAAGATATGAAAGAGATTTACCAAGATTACATCATTGTAAGTAACATCTCAGAATTAGTTTTATTCTCTGTGCATTCCCTCTGTTTTTAATACCCACAATATTAGAATCCTGTTACAATATACCAGCATGCTACATTTTATAACCTTAATCTCCTCAAACACAGAGCCCACAACTGTTTCAGGGGTCTTTAGGAAGAACATGGATAAAGAGATTAAACAATTTAGATAGGAAAGAACGTTTTTCAAACACTAACTATATATTAAAATAAGGAAAAATATATTTGTATTAAGCCATAAAATCCTCTCTAATAACTAGTAGTAGTGGTGGTGGTAGTGGTAATGATGATGAGATGATGATGATAATAATAGGTGAGATTTTTTCAGATGCATTATGACATTTTACCTTAACACCAATCTTACGATATACAACTATTATTAGCCCCACCTTAGAAATGAGGAAATCAGGGCTTTAAGAGGTTAAGTAATTCTCCCAAGGTTGTGGATGTCCTGTAGCTAATAAATGAGCAAGGATTTGGGTCTGTTAGGCTCTTGAGATTCCCTCGTCACCACTAAGCTGCACTGCCAAGGTGTAGGTTGCACATACACAAATAAAACACGCAAGACTAATTTCCAGGTTTCCCAGAGTTCAAAAGTTGCATTCTATATACAAAATTTGTGGATTGTCTTATTTTATAGTAAGTCATGGAACTGCTGACCTAAAACAATCAGCCAAGTCTCTGTTTGCAAGCCACCTTTTCCACTGCGGTGTTGCATTTTATTTCACTCACTAATTTTTTTTAGCTAGCATGATTGCTTCCAACCCAAGAATTAAAACTATGTGATTACGTTAATATTTATCAAGAACTTGGATTTTTTTCTCTAGAAGATTATTTTTTAAAAACCAAACTTCAGCATTTGTATCTTTTGGTATTATTCACAACTTGTTCTATTTGTAATAATTTATAAATGGAAATGATGCTTGCTTTGGAAGTCATGCAGATTGGAAATTTAGTCATTTTCCATTAAGTTTAAAAGAAAGACTCTAATAGTTACCACTTATTTTACTAGTTAGAAATTAACCATAATGTCAGGTAATCGCTTTTGAAAATGGAATCAGAATTTTTTTGTTGTCAAAATAAGAGAGGACTTCTTTGTCCAATACTTTTCTCATATTTGTAAGCCAATCAGAATTCTCCAGACTATCAAATTATAAATCACTGTCACAAATTTACAATTTAAATTCACCATCAAATTACAAAATAACTTAATTAAATTCAATAAAATGAATTAGAAGACTACAATATGACTAAGTAGTAAATAGTAGTTCCAAACAAGTATCTATATTATTTATATGCAGGACTAAAAGGAGTTATTTTTTGACTAAAATTAAAAATCAACCTCTTTCTGGATAGTTAATTTTTCATCAGTTTTCCACATAAAGTAAAATTAAAACTTGATTTAAAGACAAAATAATGAAACTAAGCATGACAATTAATAAGGTACTAGTGATGAACAGGACCCCAAATTAGATGCAGATAAGATATGTCTAAAAATTCAAAACCAGGTCCCAGATAATTTGACCACTGTTTTGGGGTATTGTCCTTTCCACTCTATGTTGGGTTGTTGTTTTTTTCTCAACTTTACTAAAACATATTTGATGAATTAAAGTCTTATATATTTAAAATGTACAACTTATTAAATAATCATCATAATCAAGGTAATAAATATATTTATACTTCATATAGTTCCCTTTGTATGTGTGTGTGGGTGAGAACACTTAAGATCTACACTCTCACAATTTTAAGTATACACTTTTAACTATAGTCACATTACTATAGATTACACCTCCAGAACTTACTGATCTTGCAAAAATAAAACTTCACACTCTCTGATCAACATCTCCCCATTTCTCCCTCCCTGCAGGCCCTAGCAATCACCATTCTCCCTTCGATTCTATAAGCTTGATTTTAGATTCCATATATATGTGAAATCATGTGGTATTTGCCTTTCTATGTCTGGCTTATTTCACTTGGCATAATGTCCTCCAGGTACATCCATGTTATTGCAAATGGCAGGATTGCCTTCTTTTTAAAGATTCAATAACATTTCATTTTGTGTTACTTATACCACGTTTTCTTTATCAATTCATGTGTCAACAGACATTTAGGCTGTTTTCACATATTGACTATAGTGAATAATTCTGTAATGAACATTGGAATGCAAATGTCTCTGCAAGACAAAGATTTCAATCCCTTTGGATACACATACCAGTAGTGGGATTGCTGGATCATATGGTAACTACCATTTGAGGAACTTGCATAGTGTTTTCCATAATGGCTGTCTTTATTTACAGTCTCGTTGCCAGTGTACAAGGATTCTCCACATTCTTCTAACACTGGTTATTTTTTGTCTTTTTTGTTAGTAGCCATGCTAACCAACAGGTGAGAGGTGAATCCTCTCCGTTTATTAATTATGTTATTTGTTTTCTTGCTATTGGGTTCCTTAGACATTTTGGAAATTAACCACTTATGGGATATACAGTTTGCAAATATTTTTTTCCCATTCTATAGGCTGCCTTTTTACTGCTGTATGCTATGAAGAAGCTTCTCCTTTTGCATGTGGGTGTGGGAAGCCATTTCTGACACGTGATTGGGTGACTCCCGTTAAGGGCCTGAGGCGCTCTGGCTGTGTCGAAGCTTTCCCGGCCCTTTCCTGATGAGAGAGCCCATCCGTGTGGGGGTGTGCCTGACCACTGACCCCGGGGACCCAATCACTGACCCTGACCTTGGAGTGCAGCCCCCCCTCAACCTTCATTGGATAGAATTCTCCCCTGAATCTCTTGTTCCCCAATAAAAGGCTACTCCCAGGTGTGTTCTCTCTCTCTCTCCTGCTAGCCCAGAGTAATCCTCGCTGCCCTGCTGGGCGGCTGGAGGTGGGAACCAGAGAGGTGAGCCGTCTCGGACCTAGCAATAGAAAAAAGGTAACTGAGTCTGTGTGTTTTATTTCGATCTCTTCTAACTAACTTTATGCCTAGAACCTCATTAATGAAACCATTGCGCAGGCTGCGTGGTGGATGTGGGGTAGGGAGTTTTGTTTGTTTTAGTTTGGTGAAATCTCACTTGTCTACTTTTTTGGGTTTGTTGCCTCTGCTTCTGGTATCATAGCCAAAAAATCACTGCCTGAATTAATGTCAAGAAAATTTTTCTGTTCACTTCTAGTAATTTTACAGTTCCAAGTCTTTTTATAATTAAGACTGTAATCCATTTTGAGTTAATTTGTGTATTTCGTGTATATAAAAGTATCCAATTTCATTCTCCATGTAGATATCTCATTTTCCCAAATCCATTTATTGAATATATTATCCTTCTCCTATTGTATCTTGGCACTATTACCAGATATTGGTTGACTAGAGAGGTGTGGATTTTTATTTCTGGGCTCTATTCTGTTTCATTGTTTTATGTGCCTGTTTTTTATGCCAGTACCATGTTCTGAATACTATAGATTTATAATACATTTTGAAATCAGAAAGTGTGATGACCCCCAGTTTGTTGTTCTTGTTCAAGATTGCTATTGTTATTCAGGGATTTGTGTGGTCCCATCTGAATTTTATTTTATTTTTTCTATTTCTGTAAAGAATGTCTGTGGAGCCAGGCATGGTGGTGCACACTTGAATTCCCAGCTACACGGGAGGCTGAGGCAGGTGGATTGCAAATTCAAGGCCAGCCTTAGCAATTTAGTGAGACCTTGTCTCAAAAATTAAAAGTAAAAAAGACTGGAGATATAGCTCAGTGGTATAAGCTCCCTGAGCATCCCCAGTGCCACCAAAAGGAAAAAAAAAAAAAAAACAGGTTAATTTGTATCTTCATAGGGATTATATTGAATCTGTAGATCACTTTGGGTGGTATGAACACTTTAACATTATTAATTTTTCTAATCCACAAACATGGAATATTTTTTCCATTTATATGTGTTTTCTTTAATTTTCTTCATCAATGTTTTACACTTTTCAGTGTACAAGTCTCTCACTTCTTTGGGTTAGTTTACTTCTACACAGTTTATTATTTATATTGCTATTGAGAATGAAATTGTTTTCTCAATTTCTTTTCCTGAGAGTTAACTCTTTGTGTCTAGAAATGGGACTGATTTTTGTGCATCAATGTAGTAACTTGTAACTTTACTGAATCTGGACAGTATTTTTGTTGAGTCTTTGGGGTTTTCTACACATAAAATCATATCATCTGGAAAAAAAAGATAATTTACTTCTTCCTTTCCAATTTGGATGCCTTTTGTTTCTTTCTCTTGTCTAGTTTCTTTTAGCAAATGAGTAGAGAAAGAGATCAAAATGTCTTCCCTGTTAAATATGATGGAGTCAAAATGACAAGATCAAAACAAGATCTAAAGGTAGGATAAATACATCCTTTTCATTTATACCTAATAAACATACCATCTGAAAATCCCCCTTGAAAGAGAGAGAAAAGAAATTCACATTATTACATTCTCTATCATAATTTAGCAAACATTTCCCTGTTTCAGGGGTAACTCTGCTAAATTCATTAAGGTAAAAATATAATACAATGTAATTCATAGCAAAGACTGCTATCTCCGCATGTTCTTTTCCCCTTGAAATGATTGCTCATGGTTCCTAAAAATTACAATATTAATGTTTACTTATTTAGCTATATGTCCCTCAATGTGTCTTCACATCTATTGCCTTTATTGAGCCTCACAACCACCCAGGAAAGTTAATTAGGGCATTATACAAATATAATAACTGGCCCATGGAGAGAATTAAGGATTTGTCCAAGGAATACAGCCACCTAGGAGGTGAGCCAGAACTAGAAGTCAACTTTTTTTTTTTTTAAGAGAGAGAGAGGAGAGAGAGAGAGAGAGAGAGAGAGAGAGAATTTTTAATATTTATTTTTTAGTTCTCGGCGGACACAACATCTTTGTTGGTATATGGTGCTGAGGATCGAACCCGGGCCACACGCATGCCAGGCGAGCGCGCTACCGCTTGAGCCACATCCCCAGCCCTAGAAGTCAACTTTTAAGGACTATATATCCATTTTAAGTGTTTGAGGCCATCTAATAATTTACATGATGGTATAAAAATAAAACATTTTTTGTAAATCTGATCATTTCTCCCCCCCCCAGCCCCTGCCCAATAGGATTCTGATAGCATCCTGTTGCTTTTAGAATTAAAGATCAGATTCATCCATATCACAATCTTTGTGTCTCTGGATGATCCAGGCCCTGCTGCCTGTCCTCCTGTTATTCCCCCATCCTTAATCTATTCCAGTTCTTCTGGTCCTTTCTTTTTTTTTTTTTTTTTTTTTGCTGTCATAGAAAATGATGAATTAAACAGAATTTATTTCCAAGATCTTCAAAGATTATTACAAACACTAAGTATCCTTCTAAAAGTATCCCAAATTAAATCAAAGGCACATCATCAAAGTCAAACCCTTGTGACATGAAGAATTCTTTTAGGTCATAATATTTTCACATTACTTTGTTTTCAATCTTTTGCAATGTTCTGTACGTAGGTCCTACTTTAAACATTTTTTTAAAGGCATGAAATAATGTAGTATCTTTTTAAAAGTGCAACCACAACTATAAAGTAAAGGAACTTAAAAAGAGATAAAATCTGCTTCATACATAAAATGGGACAACCTAATATATATCATAACATGAATCTTTCTAAACAACACCTCTTGTGTTAAATAAAACAATCTTATTTAGAAAAAATCAAGGCATCATTTGATTAGTAAAGTCTATTCTTCCCCCACAATTTTATACTTTCTTGTCTTCATTTAGTAATTGTAAATTTATGATAGAACAAATTTTATTATAGTATAAAAATCTTAGGAACAACAAATTACAAATACTCCATTTTTTTTAATAAACAAAAGTGTTTTCCTTCCTAAAATGTAAACATCCAGTTAATAAAACATACATGATATTTTAGGTATAGCAACACCAGTAACTCACTTATTAAAGAGGTGTATTTTGGTATATTTGGTGGTAAGGTTTTTATCTTAATACAAAGCACTTCTTCAGAAGAACCAAGCCATTATTACTTAAAACAATTCTATTTCTTCACTCAGTTTCCTTATTTGAGTAGAAAATCATTAATTTCTGTAGAATTTTGGCTGTAAGATCAGGACACTGGAAAGGTCTGAAATATCTCAGTCATTTGGCTAAAGAAAAGTGTTTTCTTGAGACTTGGAGTCAGTCATTCATTACTTTGTGCTCGAAGGCATTTCTCAACAAACTTCTTCCAAGTCTTCAGAGTAAAATGCAGGATCTGGGCTCTCGGAAGGGGTTGCTTCCGGCTGGAACTCCAACCAGCAGAGCATCCTTACAGGCATTCTGCATGCAGTACTGCTGAAGCTCTGCTGCAGCCTGAGAGACCTTGATCCTCTCCACGCTGGCCTCCAGCTTGAGCTGCTCCACCAGGCGCTGCAGGGCGCTCACGCTGGCCCCGGAAGACATGGCGGCGGCAGCGATGGCTCCGAGGGCGACTTCTGGTCCTTTCTCTTCATCTCTCCTATCACAGACCTTTAGCTTTTGGCCACTGAATCTAGAACTTTCTCACCCCATCCCCCCACCAAGTAATGCCTCTTTTTCCTCTCCTCTCACCTCACAACTGGAACAAGCTCGCCTATAGTTCTATTACTTTCCTTTTTTGGTACTTATTACCAATACAATTTTAAATGTATTTGTGTGATTATGTGATAACCATCTTCTCCTTTCAGACGATACGCTCCATAAAGGTGGAAGCTCCATATCTGGTTTTGCTCACCATTGTTCACTCCTGTTGAACAATGTGCCTAGAACAGAGTCGGTACACTATGAAGCAAATCAGTGAATGGCCTCAGCAAAATAAGTACAATTGAATTTATGCTTATTGCCTGAGATATACAACTTTGCAGCCACTCCTTTTAATGGCTCCCTCTTAGGCCTAGTTCCATAGAGGTAACAGCTTTTTCATCTTAAATGAAGTACTTCCCACAGGAATTCCAGGGAGGACAGGGACAGTGACATCAATCAATGACCTTTAGTTCCTCTGCAGGGGTAGATGGTGAAGTTACTATATAGCAAGGAAAGCCAAGATGTGCCAAAGAAAGTCCTGTTAGTTGCATTAGAAGTTAATCTCTACACAGTTACTCTCTCTTCGGAGAGTTAATCTCTTTTCAGATAGTGTAAGGGTTTCTGACCATCTGACAGTAGTGAATTTTTGGTTTCTCTGAAAAAAAGCAAAATCTTTCTATGGCTTGGGAATATTCTTGTCTGTTTGTTTTTTAGTTCAGTGTAACTTAGTAAGTTCAACAGTAATATTTGAGTTGGAAAATCTAAATGCACAAAGAGTTTACCTGATCCATCAATCCCAGAAGCATCTATTCATGGAATCAAGATATCCTCAGGTTAGAATGGACCTGAGAGATAACTCATCCCCTTTCACAACCAAGACTCCAATCATTACATGATTCTCTCTGGGGTTCCCTTGACCTAGGGCAATATGTTCCATAACTTTAAGAGAACCTAGAGGAGGACTTCATGATAGTTCTGTGATTTAAAAAATCAAAATAATGGCTCTCCTTGTAGATTTAGAGAAATAAGAAAAGATGGTGGAGGAAAAGAAGAGGAAATGAGGAAACAAGAGTTGGAAATGGATAACAAGAAAAAGAACAAGTAGGGCAAACAATGAAAATGGAAAAAAAATTAAAAAAACAAACTTTGGAAACATGTACAAATTCAGATAGCCCAGGATATGAGTCAGAAGAAACTTGCTTTAAAAAAAAAATACAACCAAAGACTAATAAGGAAAATGAGATGGCTTTGCTGTTTTTGTTGTTAGTCTCTTCAAAACATAAATTTACAGTTATTAAACAAAGCAAAAATTAGAGTTCTTACAATGTTCTGTTTGTGTAGGGAAAATTTTTAAAGCAAAATATGGATATCCAAGAACATGTAAATCAGATGAAAAGATTCAAAATGCACAGTAAAGCATACCTTACATTTGTTTTTTTTTTTTTAAAAAAAAAAAAAAACACTGAACAGCTAAGAAGATCCCTTTCAAAGTGTTTCATTTTCCTTCTCTTTACTGGCTTCCTCACAATGCATTCACCTATATACCCTGATGTTACTGGCACATAAATCAAATCTTTCATAAAAATCAAAAATAAAAAATATATGAGCACAGGAGGTTCTTCATATTGGAAAAACTCCAATCCACATATACTTCTGGGCCTGATCCACTAACATACTTTAAGAAGCCAGTTTGTTCTTAGTTCAGTGGTGAAGAAGGTGTTACCAGACTTAATTTGCATGTACTAACACACTCTCTATAAGAAGTAGAATTTCTCTAACAAATTGTTTCACAATTGCCATAGGAGATGATGTTGCAAGGTGTGTAAACCCTTCCTGGCTACTCATTCGTAACCAGGCAGTAACTAAAGTATCAGAAGATTTGGAAAATCTGGCTCAATGTATTTGTGACTAATAGTAGTGTAAGAGCCCACAAAAGGAAGTACCGTTGCATTGGGTCTGATGTCTGAGCAGGGAAACCCTGAGGACAAGACACTGTGTGCAGTGCAAACCACTCTGCACCTCGGGAAGATCAATGCTGATCAACAATAAAGCAAATAAAGGTTCTTCCCCCAGCACCCCCCAAAATCTTTGAAATTGACAAACTACAGATCATATACAATAATCTCAGAAAAAAAATTCAAAAAAGAGGCACAGTAAGTCCCTTTCTGCCAGAGGCTGACTCCCAGGGAGGGGCTCCCAGAGCAGTCTTCAAGTCTGTTGACTTGTTTTCTCAAGCTGTTAATGTAACTTGCAGCTACATTGGTTTGTTTTGTTGTTGTGACATGGTCTCCATAGATGTGCATTGAAATTGTGCCCAACTGCACTCAAGCCAAGAACCATGCAATCTGGAGGTTGTGCAAGCAAGATTACAAGGCTCCAAGGTATCCAATGCCTGCACGGCTCATCTCTCCCTCTTACCTCGAAACTCTCCTTGTCCAACCCGGGCAACTGAATGCTATGTTGGGACCTGATCCAAATGCTATAGGAAAATGGTCACATTAGCAGAGAAAGAAGAGAGCTTTATCTTCAAATCAGGGTTTTATTTTGCACATTTGGAAAATGGATAATGATAAGCTAGAACCAGTTTGATGTTGGTTTGGGTTTTTTGTTGTTGTTGTTGTTGTTTTCTGTTTGGGGGATTTTTTTTTTTTACTTGCCCCTCTTCCTTTGTGTACGTAACCCAACTTGCTCTTCTTTATTTCTCTCAGGAGTCCATCGCCCTCATATTTTCTTCATCCTCCATCTCAAGAAATACATTCTTTAAAAATAAAGGGCTAGGGATATAGCCGCTTATCAGTGTTACAGCACTTGCCTGGTATGCACAAGGCCCTGGGTTCAATTCCCAGACTGTGCAAATAGAAAGAAAGAAAGAAAGAAAGAGAGAGAGAGAGAGAGAGAGAGAGAGAGAGAGAGAGAAAGAAAGAAAGAAAGAAAGAAAAAACACAATCCATTCATGCACACCAGACTTAGCAAAAATAAATACAAGACACTCAGATGCAATTAAATTTGAATTTCAGTTAAACAACAATCTTTTAATGTATGTCCCATGTAACATTTGGGACATACTTATCCTAAAAATTATATTAAAATTAGTCATTATTTATTTGAAACTCAAATTTAAGTTGTCCTGTATTTCTCGTGGCAGCCCTACACTAAAGAGTCAATGCCTTGTGATGTTTTCATCTTTTCCAAGGTTACTGACTGATTTTAAACTTAGGGTCAAAGCCCCCATATTAATAATTTGGAGAGCATAACAGCCAACTGAAACAAAAATATAGCAGGTAAGCAATCACTTCTTAAAATTTGAAGGCCTCTATTCTAGAGACAAAAATTATACTTTGGAATTAAGGTTTATTGGTTGGAATTAAAGCTACCGATCACTGTTTACTTCAAGCCAACCAGTGTGATTATTCATATTAATTGGTGCTCTATTCTTATCAATGGAGAAAATATTGTTCAAAGCTACAAATCTTAGATCCAAAATATTGATTTCCACAGTATCTTCAGGGGACTAGACCCACAAGTTGGGGCAGTTGAGTATACTTAGCTCAGCTCACATATCAACAAAGACTTTTTACATGTTGTATGCATTGACAGAGTCAAGTAGAAAATATGTACTTTTCAAATCCTTAGGAAACCTGTAATTAGGGACAGGGAGAGATAGAAGGTACAAAAAGAATGGTAATGAAAGAGAAAATAGGGAAAAGAATGGAGCAATAGGAAAAAAAAGAAAAATTAACCAGATATAAAATATGTAAATGGCGAGTGAAGAGGATACTTTTGGGTCAACCCCAATCACCCAGAATAGGTGGTTGTCTATTGGTGGGAGTTGAGGATTTCTGAAGAACTCTATAGAAAATACTAGAAGTGGGCTCATTCAAAATGTGTTTGAACCTCTTCATGGAGTGCTTTCTTGTGCATTATAGAGGCTGGTCAACTAAAAATTATTTTTTTTCCAAACTCCTTGCAATCGAAGTTGATTTAAGCTCCTTCACCAGAAACACTTTAAGAACTTGCATTCAGAATGGAGAGCAGCAAGAAAAGACACAGGGCATGAGGAATGAGGGATCTGCTGCTGCAGGTGGCATGTTAGCTCCCTTGTTTAGTGGGATTGGATACTCTCCATTGCTCTCCATTCCGTGGTCATGCAGTGTCCAGAGAGATTCCCTTGATGGCTCATACGTGGTGTCATTTCAGGATCCATTCCTGAAAGCTCCACCCTAGATTTCTGTTTCTCCAGCCCACAGATCACTTGTGCTGACCACTCAATACCCTGTGTCATTAGTACATTTCAGATTAAGCCAGCTAGAGAGGAGTCTGCCCTCTGCAACAGAACACTAAATGATATAAACTGCAGTCCCTTCCAATAGCTATTCCACCAGTCTCATGGTCCTTATGGTCCTGAACCAGGGATACTTTTTTATCTTCTGCCCAGGGATCACTTGACAATGTCTGGACGCGTTTTTGGTTGTCACTGCTAGGTTGGGAGGCAAGGAAGATGTGTTACTGGCATCTAGTGAGCAGCAGCCAGGGAGGTTACTAAATGTCTTACAATGCACGGTACAGCTGCCCACAACAAGCAACTATGCAATCCAAAATGAGTGCCCAGATTAAGCAACCCTTGCCTAGCAGAGCACTTGGTTTGAAAACTTTTCAATAAAATGCAATATTTTGTTTTCAAAAGTATCCTCTTTTACAATGCAAATTTCCCTCACAACAGTATAGGTTAATTTTATTTTCAAGTAATATGGTCTTATTCTCAAATTTACATGATTTTCACATTTTGATATTTCTGAAACCATGCCATGACCCCAAAATAAGGTTTATCCAGTGTGATATTTTTTTCTTTCTTTCTATTTATTTATTTATTTTAGTCAAAAAATCTGTTATTAAATCTGTAGAACATCTTGGAACTGGTGACATCAAGGATCTAGGGTAACTGAAGCAGGTACTCTCCTGAGAACAAGGTTGCCCAATTGCACGTGGTGGAGGAGCACTGGGGGTGCTCAGAGAGCAGCCCAACCTGAACCCCAGCTGCAGGACAGAATCACTGAAGCATTTTTCATTGGTTTCGGCGTGAGACCTATCATCAGTGTTGTTTATGCTCTATACAGGCAGAATCCAGAACAGATACAATAGGGCACCTTGAAGGAAATGGAGAAAAGGGAAAAAAAATGAGTGTCACCAGAGACAAACAAAAAAAATGATAGCAGAAAACCCAATTTCAGAATTTTACTGTCCTGCCCAGGATCAGGCCTCCTTACTAGTGCCAGGCAATTTGCTGACACTCCAGTCTTTACAGCTCTTAGTAACTTTCACAAACTCTCAAGGGCCCAAAGGAAATCACAACCAGAGAATTTAAATAATAATAGATCCTGATAAGAAGACACAGAGTATGCTTTCATCCACTGGGAACACAGCACATATTCCAAAAGCAAGCTGTACCTTATAAATATACTTCCTACAACCTGTAAACACTTCTTTTTCCCATAGTCAAGCTCCTGCCTTGAATGAAGAGGTGCTCAGTAAATATTTGCTAAACAGAATTAAATCCATTCTCTAAAAGTGCTACTGCCTTGAATGGGGAAGAGATATAAGCTCCTTTAAAAAAGGGAAGGGTTCAAATTCAAGAGAACAATGGGGGGCAGCAAAGAAACTAACCCATTCAATTACCCCTTTTAACTAGCAATACAAAGAGATCTACCTGGCTTTAAATAAATGTTGCTTCAGAAATTTGCTACTCCTGCCATCCCTGTATTCCTACTATTTGTTTTTTAAATTTATTTTAAGTCAAAATCAACACAATAAATTCTAGTGTCCCCAACTGCCGCAAGACCCAGAGCATAGTTTTCGAGAAAGTTAAACCCTAGATAAGATCCTGAAGTCACGCTTTTCTACACCCAGTGTGTTTGGGAGACAGGCCCTGATATTGCTGAGTTAGTTTGAAGCAGTCAAGTCTGAAGCCTCAGCCTATCTTTTTAGAAACAATCCTCCTAATTCCAACAGAGTCAGTTTTCCTTTGTTTTACATTTATTTATTCAGAGACTTCTAAATATATGCTGGTCTGTTGAAACAGCCTCTGGGCCCAAGTACAATAAAAACATTAATTAAAACATGATTAGAAACACCCAGCGGTGAGCCTGGAACAGCATCAAATGAGCTCTGCCATTTAAGTGTCAGTCAGAGAAGATAAAGCCACCTGAGGGTGACCCGAGATGTGCCTGCCTGGCTTCTCTGAGGATTCCTGATCCGTTCTGAGGTGAGTGCTCTCTGCTGATGGATGCCCACACCCAATTAGTCAAATTCTCTCCTAACCCTTGAGTTGGCACCATCTCTACCTGCCACACCTTTCATTCTGCTATGGACTAACGAGAAATTTGCAGAATCCCCAAGTTTGGCAGAGAACTTGAACACGGGAAGCTTACATAACTCCTGAGCTTTGGCAGGGCAACACCAGAAGAGCTGGGTGCCTTCGGCTGAAATGTGCCCTGTATTTCGTGGGCAGTGTCACTCTGTCTCTGAAATGGTCTACTCCTGCTTCTCAATCCGGAAGCCAGCTGCAGAATTCCCATGGAATGCACAGTGCAGGAGTCAGGGAATACCATGGGAATAGCATCCAATCCAGGAAGTGTAGGTGCATTGGATTTGGGGAAAGAGAGGTAATAAACCTTCACTTCCCCTTGACATAAAAAAAATTTCTCTAAATTCCAAATTTGTTTACACAGCTAATTAAGCATGAACATTTTGAATCTAGCACAGGCCTGTTAAGAAGTCAAATCTTGTTCCACACAGACATGTTCTGTCAAGGACTCATATCCTTTGAGGGATGTCATCCACAGGAAATATGACTTTATTATAAGTTCTATCCTTTTCTAAACGGTTCACAAGTAAAAAAAAAAAAAAAAAAAAAAAAAAACAGCAAACGATCTTGGCTTCCTTGTTTTATGTATAATTTTCCCACAAACCTCCCATCTTAGAAAAACAAGAAAAGAGATTTGAAAGAAAACAATAGCATATCAATGCTAGGTAGGAATAGGATTTCAAAAGTGGGGGAACATATTATTTACTGTTCCACTGGATCCTGTATTATTCATTCCTCTTTATTTTTCTTTAATGACAAATGTGCCAATATCTTATTACAAAAAAAAGGCTACCACCAAAGTAGATAAAACTGCCTTTTATCACACATCTGGCCCAAATTATATCTCCACAACCCCTTTTCAATCAGTCATGGTGTTTTTTATAAATTTGTGACTTCGTCGAATTGGCTGAGTTTCATGTGCTGCCTGCTACTACATTCTGACATGCCAGGCTGGTACCTAAGAGGAAAAATAACACTTTCCTTCACTCTTAACCCACATTCTGACTTCTCATGCTGAATTCAATCCCCAGCTAATTAGTTCAAGAGCAAGCAACTTTAACCAAGATTTGGTATTACTTTCCTTTTTCTGAGAGCTGGGCTTTCCCCAAATGTAGCTCTCTTGTTACCCTTTGCATTTTAAATAAGCCATTTTGGAGCATGGCTCTTGTTTTTTCTTTAATATATGCGCCCCTTGGGGCTGCACCGAAGCTTGTGATGGCTCTCTGCCGGCAGTCAGGGCAACAGAATGTCTGCGAGATCCTGCTTTGTACTGAAGTTGGCGTCCATTGTGCAGCCCCAGCTGAATGCCGAGGTTGCAAGTCAATTTTCTCAGAAAAGCAGGGTCCCTAGTACTCTCAGTAGATTCCTAAATTTCATTTAGGTTCCTCCATTTTGTTTTGTTTTAAACACACAGTATTTTCTTTATTGATAGTTTGAGGAATAAAGTATCCAACAGAAGTCAATTTTTCCAATAAGTGAAGACCTGTTAATGTAAGAACTTGATGAAAATCCTTTCTCATATGTTAAATAGTTCCCTTAGGTCTCAAATAAGATACAGTCGATGTAGTTGACTTTTTCTTGATGGTTTGGAGTCATCTTTAAACTATCAAGTATTATGTGGGGATACAAAACAATAACAAAATCATTCTCTGATTCACTCTCACATAAAATAGCCCCAAGCCACTGGATTTTCTTTATTACTTTGGCAAATTTTTATATTTTTAATTTTTGTCTCCTTCCATACTATCAACTTATCAATGATCAATTTTGATGTTCATATGTCAAAGCAAACTTTGGGTTCATTACCTCCACTGTACAAATGATTGGAAACCCATATAAGTAAGTATGATGTAACATCTACATTAAAAATAAATCTGTTTTGGATAGTATCAATAGGGAATATTGCTTTGGGGCATCAGTACCTGAATGTGCAGAATCTATTCTGGTTACACAGAGGTCTTCTTGGGGCTGAATTCCAGCTCTTAAGAGAGATTACCAGAGACTTGTCTCTGGGATCTCACAGTCAAGTTCAGTGGTCAGTAATCAATCTGTTCACTCTCAGATTTCTTCTTTCTTTTATGTTCTTGTCTTCTCTTTGTCCCTCTAATTCCTGCCATGAACCATTTCAGTAAACATTAAACCATCTACCAAAAGGAAACAAATTATTGAGGAGAGACCAAAACATTTTAATCTATAACAAATTGAATTCTGGATTTTTGTTGTTGTTGCTGCTTTTGTTTGGTGGGAGGAAAATGAAAGTACATTAAAATTTAAAACTATTTGAATTTTTTAATTTCCCTCTCATTAAAATGGGAGCAGGAAGGTTGGCAACTCTCAATCAGGCACCTGCCACTCTTACTTCAACCCCTTTAACTAAAATCTCAACGTTAGCCTAAATAATCCCAATCAAACTGACTTGGAGGGTCAAAGAGCCCCCATGGTACTGGCACTGGTTGGACAGCTCATCCTAGTTTTCTGATTTGAAAACCAAAACTCCCACATTCCAGAAAACTTCTTAGTCCTAGGCACATTGGGACAATAGGATGGTGATGACTCAGAGGTCTCTCATATTTCCCCCTGATAGCACTTTTATCTTTACAGCATTTCTAACAATTCCAAAAATTGTTGTTTTTGCTGCTCTCTTTCTTTTTTCCCTCTTGCCAACTGAGATCTTTATCCCCTGATACTGGGTTATAATGTCATGAAATTTCTCTGCCTTCATTCCAATGCATGCCACTCTCATGTTAACCCTTTTAAAGTCCTTTTGACACAAGGGCTTTTGGTATGAGGAGAAGGAACATGCATTGAAATTTGAAATTATTTGAAAATTTTATTTTTTTAAAAAATTTGCCTCTCATTAAAATGGAGTCCCACCTCCTCCACAAAGTCTGGCATCTTTCCTGGAGAAAAAGTGAGCAGGGTAGAAGAAAGAAAAAGGCAGGAAGTATTAGCCGCTCAGTGCTGGTAGGAGTGCTGCAAGGCCCAGCAGAGGGGCTCCAGAAATAAAATCTAAGAAACAAAAATCAAGACTGGGCTGCGGAAGAGAAAGACAGGTCACTAGGATCAGTAACCCAGGAAAGAGGTCTGAGTCAGCCATTGAGCCAAGGAGGCCCAGCCACACACAAAACAACAACAAAGTATCTTTGAGAACATCCCAGAGCCAGGGTACCTGGGCTCTGCATGTGAGAAGCAAGAGGACCTTAGGAAGCCAATCACTGGGAGTACACTTTACCCCACAGCTGGTTGGAAGCAGGATTGGCTGCAGAAGGGAAAGTAAACTGCAGTAGCAATACTGCTATTACCATCCTCCCTGCAGTTAGCAGGTATGAATTTGGAAAGCTGTTTATATTTTAATGTATGCATCCCTTAAATGCAAAAACTACTTCTTCAAGTGCTCTGTATTCCCAACACCCAGCACAATATGTAGTCAATAAATATTTGACTTAAATGATAATATAATCTGTTCCCTTCTTCCAAAGGCCATGTGCACAGGAAACCCATGAGGAGGTTTCAGCAACTCTTTTTTTCAGCAACTTCTTTTCAGGAAGTCTGGAAGCCATCTGCCTGGTTGAGGTGGAAGATACACTTATCAGTAAATCCAGAGTGAACACAAATCCTCCCTTTTCTCTTTTTAAAACTTCAGAGCAAACATAAACTGTCCTACTTTCTCTTGTATCTTGGTTCAAATGCTAGGCACAAGAAGCAAAAATAAAATCAAACAAACTTGCTTTCACCAAGACTGCAAACTAAGCCCCGGATCCAAAATATCCTTGAGTTTTCATACTATAGTGTTTATTAGTACTTGAAGTTTACCAGAGGGCATGAAAAATTGATCTAGTTGTTCAGTTTCTCAACTTGAGAGTTTCCAGCACACATGCTAAATCAGTGTCTGAGCATATGTTGTGATGTTTTCATGCTGAAAACCCCTTTAAAATGGTCCAGTCTTTAAAAGACTGCTAAGAATATATTTTTCACGAGATAACACTTTTAAAAAAAATCTAAGTTTAAATGAAGACCTATTGAGCTAACTTTGTAAATGCAATTACCTTTATGACTGATTTATGAAGTCCCTTGAGTAAACAGAGAAAAAAAAAGTGATAGTTAAGATTTACAAATAATGAACTATTTGAAATAGCCTCAAGTGAGAGCCTTGTTTTAAGTGCCAAAGTAAACATCTACCACTATAAAAGGGGGCTACTGTATTTTGTTTTCTATCAAAAAAAAAGGGGTCAGGTATAATTTTGGAAAGTCTCTGGGGAAGCAAAAAAGAAGCCCCCAAAATGGATTTTTGATAGGAATCTGCATAACATGCATAAAGCTAGAAACATTATTCACCATAAGAAGCTGACTTCCTTAAACTTTGTAAATCACTTAAACTAGAATTCCTCAATCTTAGCAACACTGAAATTTTGGACCAGATAATTCCTTGTTTTGCAACAGGGAAAGGGGTGAGGGGAGCTGTCCTGTGTTGTATTTCGGCATACAGAAGCATCTCAGACCTGTAACCACTAGATGCCAATAGCATCTTCCTCCCAACCCCACCCCTAGTTGTGATAATCAAAAATGTCTACAAGCCAGGGCGCGGTAATGCACGCCTTTAATCCCAGAGGCTCAGGAGGCTGAGACAGTTGGATCACAAGTTCAAAGCCAGCCTCAGCAATGGCGAGGTGCTAAGCAACTCAGTGAGACCCTGTCTCTAAATAAAATACAAAGTACGTCTGGGGATGTGGCTTAGTGGTCTAGTGCAGCTGAGTTCAATACCTGGAGCACCATCCCCCCAAAAATGTCTACAGCCACTGCAATATGCCCTGGAGTTTGGGGTTGGTGTGGCAAAATCATCCCAGTCAAGCATCATGGACCCAACTAGAAAAAAAATTTCTTAAAAACATGAAGGACACCAGGTTTGTAAGGACCAAGCAAAGAAACCAGAAATGTCACTAACAAGATGAACAAGACAATGCACAACTTAGACAAACCATTGAAACAATGCTCAGAAATAAACATACCTGAAAAACAGAACCATTAGATCTAAACTGCAAGGAAAATGATATACTAAAGAACATAGGAAAAGCCAGCATCAGTGGCTATTTGAAAAAAACATTTTTCTTAATTTTTTAATTGAAAAAAGAAACCACATTGGTCTAGATTTTTACAAGTCAGAAACATTTTGCAAAGAACAACAACGCTTCTCATCATCTCCCAAAATTGTGTTTGTCAAATTTTTAAATATAAAGGATAAGATTTTATAAATTTCCAAGGAGTCGGTACTAATGTGGAAAGTCATTGATATTTTGATGTTTGTACTTGAATGTGAAGACTAGGTTAGGGCTCTGTATTCCCCACATATAGCATCCTGGACACTCAGAAACTGTTTTATTTAAATGATAATAAAATGTATCTTCATGTCCGAAGAGGCTTTAAGAAGACCTTTCAAAATGTGATGGTATGAATGTGTTTGAACATCTCATTTGGAAATAAGAATTGCTCTGTGGAAAAGACCAGACAATGCTCAATGCAGTCAGGAGGAAAGGAAGAGTTAAAAAGATCTAAGTTAAATTCCAGCTTCACTGGTCTTAGATATTGTGACCTTGATTCTGTTAACTCCTCCGCAGAATGAGTACAGTAATCCTACCTCAAAGGACAGTGAAGATAATTATATCAGATAAAGTACACACAGTAAGGAAAAAATGCCTCTCTTGAACTTGGAAGAAAATGGAATTCTAACTCCACCTGCAGTACCTACGCAAGTTAACTTTTCTCTTTGAAGTCGAGAAGGAAAATATCCCAAATCATCACAGACCTAAATCAAAGTGTCAACAAAGTCCCACACCAACACTGACAATATAAAATAAAAATTAAAATTAAAGGGTGCAGGGGCTGGAGTTGTAGCTCAGGGGTAGAGCACTTGCCTGGCATGTGTGAGGCCCTGGGTTCGATTCTCAGCATCGCATATAAATAAATTAAGTGAATAAAAGATCCATTTCCAGCTAAAAAACATTAAAAAAATTAAAGGGTGCAAATAAGGAACCTGAGAGTAAGTAGATACAGTAAGAATAGAAGGTTGTCAACATAATAAATAATAAATTCAGTAATCTTTTATAGAAACTCTAGATATAAAGAGAAAAATTATGACTAAACAAAACCTAATGTCTTAACTCTTCTGTAAAGTATTTAAAACTTTACTTAATTATAGAATTAATTATTTATTTTAAAGTTCAATGTATCTCTGTTAAAACTTTTGGAAAAAGAAGACCAATTAACCTAGATATACTTGCTTAAAATTAATTTCCAACTTTGTTTTTAAAAGGTTTTAAACTGAAGGCTAGTTCCAAAGTCATGGAAATAATCTGTTTATTAATCAAGGTGCTGGTTAAACAGGTATATAAATTTATCAAAACTCACCAATAATAAGATCTTGCAGTTTATCATATGTAAAAAATAGAACATATGTTTATGTATTACATATATATTGATGTACTTACATTTATGCTTCTATTTATGTATATCCTTGTATATATACATAGTACATAAACATAGATACATTTATATAACTACTTACATTTCCTAAAATATATAAATTTATGTGACACATATATTTTTCCTCTCCTTAAAATTGATCCATTAAACCAATTTTAATTAAAAGAAAGAAAGAAAAGGGGAGGGAGGAAGAAAGGAAAGAATTTACAGAAAAATATAAATAAAAAGAATGACAATAGCCAAGGTCTACCACCTCTGTATGACTATAAGAGAAACACAGGCTATTTGTCCTGGTAGCCAATAAGGGTGATTTTTCATCTCACATTATTATTAAAAATGAATATCTATTGGATAATGTAGATTAACAACAAAATAGTAATACTGAATGTGTGTATCTAAAACCACACAGCAATGCTGGGAACGTGGCTCAGCGGCAGAAGGCTTGCAGAGCATGCACATGACCCTGAGTTCAATTCCAAGCACCACAATAAATAAATAAATAAAACCACATAAAAGAGCACACATACAAGCGATACTGATAAAACTGCAATAAAACATTGAGATGGAAGTTATAACTACCAGACAGATAGGATAACTTTTAAAGGACAGAGCAACAATCATGAAAATGAGCAATATCAATCATATTTAAAAATTAAACATTTTTTTCAGATTGGTTTACTGTCTTTTTAAGAAATTTAGAATAGAAACAAAACTCAAACTTAATGAAATATTCGAATGGAAATTTTCAAATCTCAGAGATGCAAATAAACAAAACTGGAGACAGACTTGAAAAGCCCAGTCACTAGCTACATGAAAACAGCCTTTCCTAATGCTTCTCCAACACCTCCACAGCCTCATCACCTCCTCCTCAATCTAAGCAAAACCAGAGCACTGGGCCTCACATTAAAAAATGAGTGAATAGCTGCAGAATGCCAGGGATTGAACCCAGGGCACCCAACCACTAAGCCACATCCCAGCCCTTTTATTTATTACTTTGAGACAGGGTCTCGCTAAATTGCTTAGGACCTCACTAAGTTGCTGAGCGCGGGCTTTGAACTTGTGATCCTCCTACCTCAGCCTCCCAAGTCGCTGGGATTACAGGATTCACCACCATGGCTGGCAAGAAAAGTTCTTTTAAAAAGAGACCAATACAACTTCTGAAGAAAAGTAATAGTAACATCAAAAAATAGGAGAGTAAAATGAAGTCATTTTCAGATATATAAAGTCTCAGGCAAATTTGTAGGATGCTTTTTCTCCAGAAGTCACTGAGGAAGGAGCTCTACTAAAATGATGGATAAACCCAAGAAAGAGTAAGATTCTCAGAGAGAAAACTCCTTCAGAAAAAATTCACGAGACGGTAACAAGGTAAACAGAACCGTAGCAGGTCCCAAAGCCAAACAAAACTTAATTGAAGGGAGCTCAAAACAACAGAGTTGCTTCATCCAGGAAAAATATAAAACGGAACTTGAAGATTATCTTACAGATTGTGTTGCGAAAATTTATAATGAGAGCCACTTCAAAGAGAAGTTTGTAATTTTAAAAATGTCAACACTAAACAATAAAAAGGTGATTATTAACTCCAAGAAAACTTAGAAATTGTGTAAGAAATGAAAATATAACATAAACTATATATATCATATATACATACTGTTTCAGTACATTTAAACTATCTAGTATGAATAGCATATACTATATATTATGTATATTATAATCTATATATAGCATAAACTTTAAACCTGTATGACTAAATAGTCCATAGTATAATTTACACTGTATGTACACATATACACTGTACTTTAATATATAGTACATATAATCATATATACATTGTATAAGTTATATAAAATATCCACACAAACTACATACATACATACTAATTATAACAAATCATTGAATACTGATTTAACCAAAAATTGTGCTAGTATCATTTAAAAGAAATGAAGTGAGGAAAGGAGCCATAATAGGGCCAAAATAAGTAATGTTTTAAAATAATGAACCAAGCAATAGCAGTATATGCATAGTACTTTGATATTAGAAATAAATATCTTATAAGCTTTTTTTTTTTTTCAGTACTGGGAATTGAAACCAGGGGCACTGTGGGTTCAATCACCAGTACTGAGCCACACCTCAGCCCTTTTTATTTTTTGCTTTGAGATAAGTTCTTACTAAGTTACCCCAACTTCTCCAGTTGCTGGGGTTACAGGCAAGCACCACCATGCCCAGCTAACATCAGCTTAAACAGCTAAAAATTTTAAAAATGGTTATCCGAGGAAGACATGACTTCCAGAAAAATGGGAGGCAATTGGAGTGGAAGAAGAAAGAGAATGTTGGTTTTTGCTAAAAGCCTCTTAGCACTAATTGACTTTCTAAGCTGTATGCTCATTACTTTGATTTTGAAAAAGGAAAATATTAACTTTTAATAAAAGGAAGGAAAGAGGGAGAGAAAAGGAATGAAATTATTCCCTTAAAATAGATTTATGTGATGTAATACTGTAATACTATAAAAATATTTATATTACCATAGTTCTAGGGACTGCAACTCTCAAAGAAAGCAACTGTCCCCAGCTTTTCAGTTTGTAAAAAACTCACCCTCAGAACTACAGTATTCGAGTTCAAAATCAAGCTGAGTAAGTATATTAAGTCTGAACCCATTGGTTGATAATGAGTGGGAAGGAATCCTGGCTTGCCAAGTTTTGCTGACAATTGCTTCTTACATCCTATCCTATGTATTTCATAAAAGTTTGGGTCACATTCTCTCAAAGAAAATCGAGGACCTAGGACACATCTAACTGCTTTGGCAATTTGAACAGTGCTTTATACATTTTAGTACAGATTCAAGAGGGTTCAAATAAAACTACTTAATTGATGAAAAAAGGAAGACTGCAATTAACACCTTATTCATAGAAATGGTAGAAGAAAATACATGGTTGATAAAATAACATCACTGTAAGCATTCTCAATGATAAGTATGCATGTTCACTACTGAGTAATCCCAGGAACAAAACAAGCCCTCGGTTACATAACTCTTACTTTACCTTTCTTAATCTTTGAGTAATTAACATGGAAAAGAGTTGTTTTCTGGGCCACTCCACAAATCGTTTCCCAGCAGAAAGAGACAAGCAAATAAGCCTGAGCATGTGATGGACTTGGAAAGCAATGAATCTTAACAAATTTGCAGCTGAATTATTGAACTATTAAGACTGCAGAGTTAAACAGAAAAGATCTGGATGGACAAATGGGGTTTTGTTACCTTTGTTTTTCCTAATTTTGTTTGTTGCAGCTGCTTGTTGCCATGAGAACTCAAAAGTTATGACACTGCCATTCACACTGCATGTTTTTGCTTGGAAAACAAGGTTTCACTTACATGGTTGAGGTTCATCAACCACATGAACTTCGAGTGGGAGGTTTACACACACACCATAGATTTATTTGCTAAACCACCGATCTTGTTTATTTTTTAGCTAAATTACAAAATGGTCTTTCTTTGGAGAAGAATGGTGGTTCTTTTAGAGAGTCTTTTCACTGATTCATTCAACAAATATTTTTTGAATATCTATGGGCTACATGTGCCATACTGTGTGCTAGGGGCTAGAAATAGGTGCAGTGCAAAATAGAGTATCTACAATCCAGTGGGTGAGTTGGGCAATTAAGCAATGAAATAAGCAATTATAATAAGATGAATTAAGCACTTGGAACACATTTAACAGAAGCACTGAACATGTCCTGGGGCTTAAAGGTGGGGAGGGTTTAGTCCGGGAAGCTTCCCAAGTGAAGTGACGTTGCGTGGAACTCAAACATGAGTGGGAATTATCTTTGCCAAGGAGGATGAAGAAGAAGCAGAGGCTGAGGAAGGCCAGAGGCCAAAGAGAAGCAGTGAGGAGGCCATAGCAAAAAGGGAGGAGATAGACAGATGCTGGTGGCCTGAACTTGAGTGTTGGCAGTGGTGTTAGAGAAAAAGAGATAGATCTGAAAACCATTGAGGGCACAGAATTGACAAGATTCCATGACTTATTGCACATGAGAGATAAGGAAGAAGGAGGAAGGAATTACATCTGCAGGTTTCCAGCTTGGACAATAGGGTATATGACAGGTGTCATGCACTGAGCTAGTGCACACAAGAGATGTAGGTTGAGGGAGAAGATGGAGAGGCTCAGAATATGTTGAGTATGAGGTTCATACAGGCCCCCAATCGATAATTTCTAGTAAGCACTTGGGCTTTAGGACCTGGGTTCCCAATTTCGAAAGTTATAGTCTCAGAGAAAGTCTATAGAGAGGAAAAAGCAGATGCCAAAGACTCTACTGAGAGCCTACTGATCTTTAGGGAACAAGCTGAGGAAGCCTGAGAAAGAACAGAAAGGAGAAGATGTTGTAAGGGAGGGGGGAAATTAACTCTACCCGCTTAGGCTGCATGCCTGGAATCCTATAAATTAAACTGACAAAATACCGATTAACAGAAGAAAGGCATATGAATTATATTTGATGTGTGGCTTTTATAAGACACCATTGTCTCGCTGCAAAAGAAGTGAAGACCAAAGAAGCCAATAGGCCTGATAGTTTCTATACCATTTTTAACAAGAAATGATCAATTGGGCAGATGTGACAAGACCAGGAAAAACAGTTCTAGGCTTCTAAGACCTGCAGACCATGGGGAGTTAAACACACAGGGGAAGTTATTAGAAAATAACGGCTACCTTAGCAAGGTTTGTTTGGGCAGGTTCATCTCAGTAGGTACTTCCCGTCCTGTTCAGTCCTAAAACTTGTCCAAGACAGAGGATTTATGGCAGTCCTTACTCTTAGAAATTTCTTCTTTTGCTTAGATAAGGGGAGCTCTGGAAAGATTTCTTTCAGTATCTGTTGATTCTCAATTTTCCTCAACTCAAAATGATCCCTATGTCAAAGTGGCATATTTGGGGTGGCATAATCTACTGCCCTTCCATGATGAAGTCTCTGATGCCACAGAGAGATCAATCCAATTCAATACGAATTTATTGTGCACCCACTCTGTGCCAGGCATGTGCTTCTGGGTTATGAGGATAGAGCAGAGAAGTTGACCCAGTCATTATAATCAAAGAAGAGAAAATGGCTATGGACTTTGTAGAAAACTGAAGCTTTTGCAACAGCGGGGTTTTTTTGTTTTGTTTTGTTTTTGTGCTACTAGGGATTGAACCCCAAATCTCACCTGATTTTGAAACAAGTTTCCTACCATAACCATTTTGCCTGGTTCCTTCAGCATTACTGTTCTGCTGTTTAAAATCTTCCCAGTACCAATGCCCCCAAAGGAGGCTCCTTGTGGGTGTCCAGTGTCAGCTTGGAACTGAACTAACTGTACTTCACTCCTGCTTGGCCTTCATCCACCTTCCTCTAACTTCCCCAGCCCCAGCCGATGCTCTTCTGGTTCACAGAACACCTTGAGGTCAATGCTGGCAGCACCTCCGGTGAAATACCAGGGCTCATGGGAAACCGCGAGGACTTGTCTCTGAGGTCAAAACACAAAATAGGTTTAAATGAAATCATTTCCCTTCACTAGCCTAAAAGCAGGATTATTACACGCTGAGTTGACACTAAAGTGGGACTTGATCAATTATTGACTGGTACAAAGGAGAGAACCCTAAATCAACCAGAATTCAGATTCTCACTGGCCAATTATTAATTCTGTGGGTTTTGGGCATATTGTTCTAGGTATCAGAGTCTTAGTTTTCTTATCTGCAAAATGGAGATGACTATAGCTAAACATGTTGTGAATAACCTTATGCGATTTTCACAACCTGGTACGTGTAGCAGGCCCTGCTATTGACAGTTAATACTTGATGGCTGAGGTTTAAACCAGATAGCCCTACTCCAGATCCTTCCCCTTTAGCCCCTGTGCTCTGTTGAGTTTAATGATACCTTCCCTCCCACCTTCAGGACTATGAAGAGGGGCATCTGAAATAATGTGGAAATAAACACTTGGTAAATTAATGTTTAATGGGTACACAGTTTCAGTTTTGCAAGATGAAGAGAGTTCTGGAGATGGGTGGTGGTCAGGGTTGCACAACAGTATGAATGTACTCAATACTACAGAACTGTACCCTGAACATGACTAAGATGGTATATTTTGGATTGTGTGTATTGTAACACAATTTTTTTTAGTTATAAAAAGAAAAGACACTAGGAAGATCATAAAGTGCAATACAATTGTGAACTTTAATGTCGTTTTTCATTATTGTTAATTTATCAACCAGTAGGCTCTCCTAAAGAAAACTTGACGTGACTCACTTTTAGCCTCTGAATGTCTGGAAGAGATGACAAGAGAGGAAGTCTAGTGTAAGATGGCAACATCTGTTGCTCAGCCTCCTCAATGACAAAATCCAAATAAGGAGGGAAAAGCAAGTTCAGGTTGGTTTTTAGGTGATAACCTGAAGATCCTGAGCCTGGCGTTCTCTGACCACCCCCTGCACTGCCCAACAAGTCTCCTTCAAAGGGAAAGATCACCACTGAGGCTGAGATCACCAACAATGATTGCCAACTTCATGTGGGGACATTCCCAGCAGCACACACAGTTCTTGCCCTCAGCTACAAAGGACCCTTATAGCTTATGTTGCACTTAAGCTACCACATTCCCCGTAATGCCTTTCCTCTCATCTAAAAATAACTTTAATCAAAGGCACATATTCATTATAAAAAATTTAGAAAATATAAAAATCAAGTGCTCTTGGTTAAGGATTAGATATTGTCCCAGTAACTAAAAAAAAAAAAATGTTTTCTGATCCTCTCCAGAGAATAAAAAGGTGAAGTTTAATCTTATTTTGGGGTAAATGAGTTCTGAAGTTTTCCTTAAAGTTATTTTGTGTATGTGTGTGTGTGTGTGTGTGTGTGTGTGTATGTGTGTGTGTGTGTTTTAAATCTGGCACTCTTGGTTATATTTCCTTTTAAAAGAATGTCATGAAAGGCTACTGGGTTTCCATGACAGCCCACAGATTTTATGTAAGGTGTAATGGAGCTGAGCTGCAGCATTTGTGGAGCTATAACGTCAAGTCCCTGGACGGTAGGTCCCTTCTAGGAAGCAGAGACTTTGCCTGCTATTTCTGAACCTCCAGGCTGGCAAATATTGCCCACCAATCCATGACCATTTATAACCTTGAATTTCCAAAAAGAGAGGAACTGACTGGTCATCTCTTCTCTCAAGCAGCAATAACAAGAGCACCCAAAGTTTCTGTAGTTGGAAAAAAAGAGAAAAGTGCCTGGTTAAAGAAGAGGACAGCAATCTTTAGCATGTAAAGGTCATTGGTACAGTGAGAACTCAAATTAGAGCTCTGCTTACTGGAATGTGTAACAGAATTATTTTATTGGGAATATACACAGTCAATAGCCAGTTGTATTTATTAAATGGCAGTCTTCTGTTTGTTGACTGACAAGTTTGTGCTGTGAAGGAATGCAAAAGTATATCTCTAGGCAACAAAATCACATGAATCCAGTAAATTTTCTCCTTTCTGGGCCTGCAAAAATAGGCACAAAAATGACAATAATAAATTTACCAAGCAATACAATTTAATGTCAGAATAAATGAAGTAACTCATTCTTTGAAGTGGGCTGATTTCATAAAATTGGAGCTCATTCACCAGTGCATTTCCTGTTTTGCTTTAATCATGCAACAGAAGCCTGCCTGTAGATTCTATGTGCCGAATGCTGAGCTAGGTGTTAGGAAGATAGCTATGATCCCAGCCCCATAGGGAGTTTCAGACTAGTGAAGTCAGGAGAAGATTGGCAGGGAGCAAGTATCAAACAAAAACGTTTGTTTATGCCTTTGGAGGATGCAAAGTTTGTTTGAAAAAATAATGTCATAAATGAGAGAAACTTCTTGTCCAAGTGTGTCCAGGCATTGGAGGAAGAGGAGCTTCTACATAGTATGCATTATGTGACATTGTATGAATTTTATTAGTTTGCAAAATTGTTTATCCATTCAACATCTATCTCTACTATCAGGAAATAAGTTTGATGAGGGTAGGAACTGTGCCTTGCTTCCTCCTATATCCCCAGTTCATAGAATTATGTTTGTCATGTACATTCTCAATAAATATTTACTGAATAAATGAATGAACCATGTATTTCATTCTTTTTCAGCAAAAGACCCTTCATTCTTTGAAGTGGGCTGATTTCAGAAAATTGGAGCTCATTCACCAGTGCATCTCCCGTTTTGCTTTATTCATGCAACAGAAGCCTGCAAATCATCATCCTCTTTCTTATCCATTTTGCAAGTCTGGATTCTTATACATCAACTGAGAGGAAAGAAGGAAAAGTAAACCAAATCAAATAAGTCTACCTTATGGAACAGAATGACATTGCAGAATGTAAATCCCAGAAAGAGAGAGTCTATGGAATGTGCTCACTACATATTTTAATAAATTAATTACCAACATGAGAACCGAGATCACTTGTCTGTGGTTTTTGGAATTATATTCTTTTAGCAGTTGATTAACAACTTTGCATTTCAAGATAATATTTTGGGTATCCATTAAAGCATTTTAACTCATCTGACTTGACAACTATCATACCAACCTGGTCACCATAAGTTTTGGGCTACCCATATCAGGAAAATCACAGTATAGTGGCATAGTCTGAAAAAAGCTGATGGACTGATACATACATTCATCCATATCAAAGCTCTTTGCTCTCTCAGCCCATATATGCTGACTTGAGGAGTGACCTGTAGAGGACCATCACTGAGCACAAAGGCCAGTGAGTTAGTGAGTTTCTGGACCCCTTCAGCTAAAATTGCTCTTAAAGCAAGCTGTCAAAGGGTGTCCTCTCTCTATGGTTGCCATAACAAATTGTCACAAAGTTGGTGGCTTAAAATTACAGAAATTATTTCTCTCACAGGTTTTGAGGTCACAAGTCCAAAAATCAAGGTTTCAGTAAGGTCTGATTTCCTGGAGGCTGTGAAGGAAAATTCATTCTACTCTTCTCTTCCATCTTTTAATGGTGGCTGGTGATGCTTAGCATTCCTAGGTTGCTACTTGCATCACTTCCAATCTCTGCCTTATTCCTTACATCTGTTTCTTCTCAGTATGAATTCTCCCTTCTCCTATTCTTTCTCCCCTCCCTTCTCTCTTTCTCTTCCTCTTTATCCTCTCCTCTCCTCTTCTCTTCATCTCTCTCTCTCTCTCTCTCTCTCTCTCTCTCTCTCTCTCTCTCTCTCTCTCTCTCTCTCTCTCCCCCTCTCCCTCTCCCTCTCCCTCTCCCTCTCCCTCTCCCTTCCCTCCCCACATTTTCCCCTCACTGGGAATTGAACACAGGGGTACTCTACCACTGAGCTACATCCCCAACCTTTTTTATTTTTCACTAAGTTGCTGAGGCTGGCCTAAGAAATTGCAATCCTCCTGCCTGAGCCTCCAAAGCTGCAGGGATTACAGGCATGCACCACCATGCCTGGTTCCCCTTCTTTTTTAGGAGGGCACATGTCATTCAATTTTGGACCCATTCTAATCCAGGATGACTTGGATCTTGACATCTCAAGATCCCCATCTGCAAAGACCCTATTTCCAAATGCAATCAGATTCACAAATTACAGTTGTATATATGTTTGGGGTTGGGGATGGAGACATCATTCAATCCACTAAGGACTGAAGCAAGATTAAAATTTGAAAATAATAAGGTAGTCATTTGAACTAATATGATCAGAACAGATTTTTTTCAAAGAAAGAGGAAAAAGGCATTTGTTTTGTTTTAGTTTAGTTTAGTATGGGTTTATAACTGTTTTATTTTCCCCTTCATAGATAAAAAGGGAAAGTGGTGCCTAATTCTTTAGTTAATTCTGATTAATCAATATCAGAGTCCCTTTGAGAGCAACCAGGTCGAGATGAGGGGTCCTACTCCAGCAGTGTATGTAGAGGAGGAAGCCTTGCTAGGTATTGTAGGCACCCAGCTCTCCAGAACCTCTCAGATGCATCATATCTTCACTATGGGCTTTCCCTTCCCTTATCTCTCCAAACTCAGTTTTTCCAAAACTGGCGTTCTTGCCTAGATTCTGAGATACCTAACTGACCACCCACACATGATTCTGGATGCCAGTCTCTAGTCCAACCACTTGATTTAGATGCTTGATACTGAACTACATACCCTGATCATAAAGAACCCTTAGAACAGCTTAGGGTGAGAGACCCAAACCCTTTCCCTGCCCACCTAGCCCTTATCTTTCCTATGTGCATATGCAATAGATTGCCCCAAACTCAATGATGCTTGTGCATTATCCAGAGCTCCTTCCTTTACACATTCCCTGGCGATCCGATTTGGAAGAAACAGCCAGCCCTGGCTGAGAGGTTGGGCGACATTACAAGGCACACGAGGCAGCAAGAAGCACTGCCAAGATTTCGTTTCTGTTTTTGCTGGTCTCTTCTGTGGTTTCCAATGAAAAGAACAGCTTTTAGAAGGTAAAGTTGGCAGGGCCACCCTGTGTCAATGGGTCACTTTCAGCTCTGAGGAGCCTAGCTTGCTTTCTTTTTCTAGGGGTACACTCCTCTGGAAGACTGGAATTCATTTCTGGCATAGTACTTCACTAGAATCAATTGTGCATGTTTAAAATTGTGCTTTTAATGTTATTTTAAGTACCTATTTTATAATTTCAATAAAACCACTCTTGAGCATGATGTAATGCTGATTAATGACACTTCTCTGGTACACCAAGAGCTCTCAGTTCTGCCTCGTGCCTCAGTGCTCACCTGAGGCATCCCATCAATCATTGTTATGCCACAATCTGTCCTATCCTATTGCTTAATTACCATTGCTGTTACTCATCCATCTACTCAATTAATCCCCATAGAACAAATTCATCACACCCTGAGGCCTTGAAGCAACAGTCTTCCCAGTCTTGCCAGAAACTAGCCCGAGAAACAGTTTATCCACACAAGATGGAAGGACCCCAAAGCTCTGTATACTCAAGGAAAACTATCCTTAAGACACAATTTCTACACAAGGGAATCTTGTCTCTCCTTCTTCTTGGCAGACACAAACCTTACACACCTTCCAAAGCTCAGCTTGATCCCTGCATCCTCCATGAATTCTTCTTTAATAATACTCTTTACTGTCTATATCATAATCTGTATCAGTTATTTTATTCTACTCTTTGGGTATTATACATGATTATTAATTCAGTTGGACTATTAATTTCCTTAGAACAGATTTCATGTTTAATGGTGTTTAGAAATAATGAATGAAGCCAAGCACAGTGTCACTCTCTGGTGATCCCAGCCACTCAAGGAGGCTGAAGCAGAAGGATAGAGAGTTCAAGACCAGCCTCATCAATTTAGCAAGACTCTAAGCAATTTAGTGAAACCCTGTCTCAAAATAAAAATAAAAATGGCTAGGGATGTGGCTCAGTGGTAAAATGCCTCTAGGTTTAATTCCCAGTACCAGAAAGAAAGAAGACAAGAAAAAAAAAAGAAAGAGTAAGTAATAATAGTAACACCTATTACCCTGCCAGATACTGGGCTCAGTGGTCCACACAGATTATCTCAATGAATTATATCAACAATCCCTGGGGGAAGTCTTTCATTGTCATCTTCCCTTCACACAGGCGAAATTGCCCCTGTGCACACAGCAATAAGTAGTAAGCAGTGTACAAGCCCTGGCAATCTGAGTCCAAAACCCAAGTTCAAAGCCACTAAGCAGCACTGCCTCTTCTCAAGACCTTCACAGTGTCTGGCAGTGAGCTGAGCATGTTATTAACCAGCTAATTGTTTAGGTTGGATGAAAATCCCTATTCTGCAGAATCAGAAGAACAAATATGTGGGTCTAGGTTAGAATAAAGACAGAAAAAGGGGAGATTTTTTAATGTCTTTATTAGTGCATTATATTTAAACATCAGAGCAGGCTTCGTGGAGACATATTCATAAATGCATATGATATAGTTTGCTCCATTTGAGTTCAAAGGGATAAAATTCTAAACCTAAAAGACAGGAAATGATTGCCAGGTATTTAGAGAGGGAGAAAAGTATTTAAGAGAACAAGTGTACAAAATTCTACCTTCTAGAGAAGATATTTTCATATAAAAACTTAAATACAGTTTAGAAAATTAAGAGGGGTATGGTGAAGCCATAACGTAGTTCCCTGATAATAAACTTCTATTCTGGGAGGCAGGACCAATAGACTATAACTGAACATTTCCAGTCATTTCATCACTGACTTGTATAGGAATCCGACTTGCTCCTCTCCAAGCAGGAAACTAGGTGTAAAAATGCAGGGGCTCTGATCCCTCCTCACAGAAACTATGCAGCAAGAGGTGCCAAGACAGTAATGAACTTTCTAGTCATAATTTATTTTCCACAAGAATCATAAAAAATAACACCTTGCATTTAAGAATATTTTTTATTGGTTGTTCACAACATTACAAAGCTCTTGACATATCATATTTCATACATTAGATTCAAGTGGGTTATGAACCCCCAATTTTACCCCAAATGCAGATTGCAGAATCACGTCGGTTACACATCCACAATTTTACATAATGCCCTATTAGTAATTGTTGTATTCTGCTACCTTTCCTATCCCCTACTATCCCCCCTCCCCTCCCCTCCCATCTTCTCTCTCTACCCCATCTACTGTAATTCATTTCTCTCCTTGTTTATTTTCCCAACCCCTCACAACCTCTTATATGTAATTTTGTATAGCAATGAGGGTCTCCCTTCATTTCCATGCAATTTCCCTTTTCTCTCCCTTTCCCTCCCATCTCATGTCTCTGTTTAATGTTAATCTTTTCTTCCTACTCTTCCTCCCTGCTCTGTTCATAGTTGCTCTCATTATATCAAAGAAGACATTTGGTATTTGTTTTTTAGGGATTGGCTAGCTTCACTAAGCATAATCTGCTCTAGTGCCATCCATTTCCCTGCAAATTCTATGATTTTGTCATTTTTTATTGCTGCATAGTACTCCATTGTGTATAGATGCCACATTTTTTTTATCCATTCATCTATTGAAGGGCATCTGGGTTGGTTCCACAGTCTAGCTATTGTGAATTGTGCTGCTATGAACATCGATGTAGCAGTATCCCTGTAGCATGCTCTTTTAAGGTCTTCAGGGAATAGTCCGAGAAGGGCAATAGCAGGGTCAAATGATGGTTCCATTCCCAGCTTTCCCAGGAATCTCCAAACTGCTTTCCAAATTGGCCGCACCAATTTGCAGTCCCACCAGCAATGTACAAGTGTACCCTTTTCTCCACATCCTCGCCAGCACTTGTTGTTGTTTGACTTCATAGTGGCTGCCAATCTTACTGGAGTGAGATGGTATCTTAGGGTGGTTTTGATTTGCATTTCTCTGACTGCTAGAGATGGTGAGCATTTTTTCATGTACTTGTTGATTGACTGTATGTCCTCCTCTGAGAAGTGTCTGTTCAGGTCCTTGGCCCATTTGTTTATTGGGTTATTTGTTATCTTATTGTCTAATTTTTTGAGTTCTTTGTATACTCTGGATATTAGGCATTTCTTGTAGAAATAGATAAAGCAATCATGAAATTCATATGGAAAAATAAAACACCCAGAATAGCAAAAGCAATTCTAGGCAGGAAGTGTGAATCAGGCGGTATAGCAATACCAGATTTCAAACTATATTACAGAGCAATAGTGATAAAAACAGCATGGTACTGGTACCAAAACAGGCGGGTGGACCAATGGTATAGAATAGAGGACACAGAGACTAATCCACAAAGTTACAACTATCTTATATTTGATAAAGGGGCTAAAAGCATGCAATGGAGGAAGGATAGCATCTTCAACAAATGGTGTTGGGAAAACTGGAAATCCATATGCAACAAAATGAAACTGAATCCCTTTCTCTCACCATGCACAAAAGTTAACTCAAAATGGATCAAGGAGCTTGATATCAAATCAGAGACTCTGCGTCTGATAGAAGAAAAAGTTGGCTCCGATCTACATATTGTGGGGTTGGGCTCCAAATTCCTTAATAGGACACCCATAGCCCAAGAGTTAATAACAAGAATCAACAAATGGGACTTACTCAAACTAAAAAGTTTTTTTCTCAGCAAGAGAAACAATAAGAGAGGTAAATAGGGAGCCTACATCCTGGGAACAAATTTTTACACCTCACACTTCAGATAGAGCCCTAATATCCAGAGTATACATTTAAGAATATTTAAAAGATATATCATTAAATTACAGAGGATAATTGTGTATTATAAACCACTCACCCTTTATGCAAGTTATCTTACCTGTAGAAAAAGATAATTACATAGTTGTTGGCATAGGCTACCTGCTGGAGGGATTTAATTTAATCAGTAATACCTTGTATTCCATTTTCATGCATCTGTATATGTGTTTCCACCTCAAAAAAAGTTCATAAATATGTAGATATAAATATAGATATGCCTAAGTGTTGTGGCTATCTTTGGAAGTTAGAATTTGGGATATACTTAGTTATATTATTTGATTTTTTATAATGGACATGTGAACATTTTTACAAAAAATAGTACATCTAATTACTTTTATTCCTTTGACTTGGGAGGTGGTTTAGACTAGTTATGAACTGAAAATCTTCTAGATATCAGAAATATTTGAAGCCAGCATCAGTCATATACACCTTATTGCCGAGATAGAAAGAATGGGCTTTTTGGGGAATGATACACATGTTTAAAGCAGCACAATTCACAATAGCCAAACAATGGAACCAGTCTAGGTGTCCATCATGGATGAATGGAAAAGAAAATGTGATCAGCCAGACATGGTGGTGCAACCCTGAAATTTCAGCAGCTCGGGAGGCTGAGACAGGAGCATCTTGAGTTCAAAGCCAGCCTCAGCAATGGTGAGGTGCTTTTAGCAACTCAGTAAGATCAACAAATCCCACCTTGTCTCTAAATTAAATACAAAATAGGGCCGGGGATATGGCTCAGTGGTTGAGTGTCCCTGAGTTCAATCCCCAGTACCAAAAAAAGAAAAAAGAAGCTGTGATCTCACACACACATACACACACACACAGAGAGAGAGAGAGAGAGAGAGAGAGAGAGAGAGAGAGAGAGGAGTTTTATTCAGCCATTAAGAAAAATAAAATTATTTACAGGAAAATGAATGGTGCTTAAGAAATAAGTCAAATTCAGAAAGTCAAGGTTTATGTTTTCTCTCATATTTGGAAGCTGGAGAGGAAAGAGAAAAAGAAAGGGGATGGGTAATCTCATGAAAATTAAAAGGAGATCAGTATAATAAAGGAAAGGAACCAAGCGGGGTGGAGGGGGAAGTGCTAGAGAGTGATATCGGCCAAATTATATTGTCATATTGTGTGCATGGAAGACTATGGATCAACAAATCCCACCATTTTGTATAACTATAATGCACCAATTTTTTTAAAATGGTGAGGGGAGGGGAATGGAGTAAGACTTCAGCTGCTAGAAGTGAGCTGACGATGGGAACACCACCTAAAATAAAAAAGGTCTCTGGGCATGTTGAGTCCAGAAATGCCAATGGTTAGCTTTGCCTAGTTATGCTGTTACATGAACCTGGAAACTGACATTGTTAAGCAAAATGAAGTCAGCCTGTTCAAGCTCTAATTCAGATTTCAGTGCTCATAAACAATAGAATTTTGAAATTTACATACAATGTGTGAAAAAGCCTACTTACTCTAAGTGAATACTAGAGGAACATTTTTACCACCTCTTTCCTCAATTCAACACATTTTCACATTTCTGGCAGATATAATGGTGATTTTTTGCACATTCTCACAGCAAAAGCACTACTTATTTACATAATCACTCAGTATTTTGGTTTTATATCACCTCTCTTATACATGATTTTTTTTCCAAATGTTGTCCTCAGAACTGAATTAGATTTCAGAAAGAACAATTTTTCCTAGGATTCTTCACACTGGCTCCAAGAATGCTAATGAACGTAAGAGGCACTGGGTAAATATCATTTTTCATTAGTATCTTGGGAAAAGAGTTTACAATCAACTCCAGGCACAAGAATGAGAAGAAGAAATTCAAGTGGGAAAATTCAATTCTACAAACAATTCCTGTAGCCCTAGTTCAGAGCATTGTGCTTGAGCACTATTCCACAGAGAGATACATCTAAATCTTTCCAGTCGTCCCGTGTAAGTTTTCAGAACATCCCAAGGAGGTACATAATACCACGAGGAGATGCAAACACCATGAGCATCTGTGCTAAGCAGCATAAGCCATAGGAAAAAAAAAACATCTTGCAAATTGTGCAACTTGTGGAAAGTAAAGGCTTCCTACCTCCCAGATTTATATTCCATCCACTTCAGAAACCTTTTCCAATTTCAATTCTTATCCCAAAATCTATCCTGAAGGTCATTTATTTCTACAAACTCCTGATACCAGCCCAAGGAGGTAGTCTTCCAAATATTTGCCAATCATATACACTCATTCATATAGACTGATTCTAAATGCAGGGGGAGGGGTGGCTGATAACATGGATACTTTGTTTAAATTATTATTCAGTCTTCCTGTTTTCCATAAACTTTTCTTTAACCTCCTGTAATTACCCATAGCTACAAAATAACCTCAGATTAGCTAACTTGTGCCATCTAAAGGTGGTAGTGAGAAACTCTGACACTGCCCACCCCCAGAAAAAGAAAAGAAAAATCATTAAAGACATTTATATCAAACTTTCTACAAAATGAATTCAACAGAACTGTTCTGTATAAGTATAAAATATAAAACATATAATAAAGGCTTGGACATATAGTATGAATATTGTATTTAGTTAAGTTAAAAGAGAAAATCAGGAAACCTGTGAGTTTTAGTCTTAACTCACCAACGAATAGTGGAGCCATAAGCAAGTTATTTTAACACATATTTCTCATCTGTGAAACATCAACAACAACAACAAAAGAAACTGGCTATGATTTCAAAGTATATTTACTAATATAATTTTTAACTTTATGAAATTAAAAAAATTAAATTTAGACATATTTATATGAAATTCAAGGAAACGGGTAAGTTAAAATGATTAGTGAATTAAGAGAAGTAGAACAAATCAGAGGATTTCAGTTCTTTCCTTTTTTTCAACTAAATATTGTAATTCAGATGATCCGTGTGGGTGTGTGTGTGTGTGTGTGTGTGTGTGTGGTGTGATGAATCTAAATACTTTGACAGACTAGCAGGTTGGCCATCAAACTATTTCCTCTTATTTCCAGGCACAGAGTAGTGCACATTTTCTAGGTTCTCTCACAATTAGATGTCAACAGTGTGATTGATTTACTGTCAAAGGGATGTTAGTAGAAAGATGTGAGCCATTTCCACATGACTCCCATAAAAACCTCACATGTGTGACCTTTATGCTCCTTTTCTTTCTGCTTATTTGATGCAGATGTGTGTGACAACTTTTAGAGGAACTGAGCATCTGAATTACCACTTGGAGAAGCCTCTTTTATCTACCAGATAAATCCATTTGAGATTTTATGTAAATAAGAAATAAACTAACTTCAGGTTTTAGCATCATACTGGGTTTGTTTACATCCATTATCTATGCTCTAATATGACAATATTTTTACATTCAAATTAACTGGGGGCAGATGGTCATTTTTGTTGGGATCCCCCTTTTTATTATTAATTGTTCAAAACATTACAAAGCTCTAGACGTATCATATTTCATACATTTGATTCAAGTGGGTTATGAACTCCCATTTTTACCCCGTATACATAATGCAGATTCACATCGGTTACACATCCACATTTTTACATACTGCCATACTAGTGTCTGTTGTATTCTGTTTCCTTTCCTATCCTCTACTATCCCTCCTCCCCTCCCCTCCCCTCCCATCTTCTCTCACTACCCCATCTACTGTAATTCATTTCTCTCCCTTGTTTTTTTTTTTCCCTTTCGCCTCACTTCCTCTTATATGTAATTTTATATAACAATGAGGGTCTCCTTCCATTTCCATGCAATTTCCCTTCTCTCTCCCTTTTCCTGCCACCTCTTGTCCCTCTTTAATGGTAATCTTCTTCTCATGCTCTTCCTCCCCGCTCCTTTCTTAGTTACCCTCCTTATATCAAAGAAGACATTTGGCATTTGTTTTCTAGGGATTGGCTAGCTTCACTTAGCATAATCTGCTCTAATGCCATCCATTTCCCTGCAAATGCCATGATTTTGTCATTTTTAAGTGCTGAGTAATACTCCATTGTGTATAAATGCCACTTTTTTTATCCATTCATCTATTGAAGGGCATCTAGGTTGGTTCCACAGTCTAGCTATTGTGAATTGTGCTGCTATGAACATCGATGTAGCTGTATCCCTATAGTATGCTCTTTTAAGGTCTTTGGGGAATAGTCCAAGAAGGGGAATTGCTGGGTCAAATGGTGGTTCCATGCCCAGATTTCCGAGGAATCTCCATACTGCTTTCCAAATTGGCCGCACCAATTTGCATTCCCACCAGCAATGTACAAGTGTACCCTTTTCCCCACATCCTCACCAGCATTTGTTGTTTGACTTCATAATGGTTGCCATTCTTTTAAAATGTCATATCTAGAATCATATGCAACATATCCCTTTCTAATTTTATTTGTGCTGTAAATCTAAACTAGAATGTCAAATACTGGTTGTTACCTCAAGGGGGAAAAAAAAGAAAGAAAGTATATGAGCCACAAGGAATAGAATGTCAGAGCGAAAGGGAAAGTGGAGACACTTGCTAAAGTAGCCCAGATGCAGCTCAGTGCCTAGAACA